>NC_136888.1:12600156-12787656 GCF_949152265.1 Phoxinus phoxinus | reverse complement strand
TGTGCGTGTGTGCATCAGTGCCTTTCAAGGAGGCTGACACATGCTTGGTAATATGAAATGCTTTTAAAGTCGGCATGAAACAGAAGTTTCAATAAAAAAAAATTCTTTCCTGTTGTGTATATTTATATTCGAGTGAAACGACTTCTCGAACAAGAAAAAATGTTGAGGGCGGGACTTGATTTTGTCCATGGGCAATTGATTGGATCGCTGAATGGTTGTGGTTTACTATTGGCTGATCTCATCATGTAAGTGACAGGTTGCCCCGCCCTTGTGCCACTAAACACATCATCAGTGAATAGAAGAGATGTCATTACAAAAGGGAGGGGAAATTATTGTGATTTAAAGAGTATGATGGCACATAATTTAAAAAATAAATGATGTGCACGGAAAAATCATTTATAATAAATACTGCAATTTTCCTTAAAAAAAGAATCATACATTTTTATTTCATGGTTTAATATGGGATATTCAACATGTCCCTGAATTTTAATATTAGTAATTTTCAGCCTAAAAGGGTCTCGTAATTTATTTAAAATATTTACCATCAACAAATTGTGGCCAAGTGCATCGATTTTAATTTCCATGCACATTCTGTTTGCAGTTCTGTTTATATCAACAACACCATATCACATTAACAAAGGGGCAAAGATCGACAATCATATCCAATATCCGAGCTTTCCCTAATACAGTTCTTGAGCCATTCTGAGTTACATTTACAGCTTCCTTTTCCCCCTTGTACTCAATCAGTTGCTGTATGCCACTGATATGGAGCAATAAGCAGCAGTTATTGAGCTATGACAGAGTTTAATTGTGTCCTCCTGCAGCAGACACTACAGCTGCATCACCTCTCTGAGACGCCCACTCAATTCCTCATCCTGACCGAACCGTAACCCTGCAATACACACCACAGAGGTATTGTGCTGCATCCACACACAGCCATATCCAACAATCACCTCCTTCCCACTGCAGGGAAAGATAGAAATGGAGAGAGACAAACATTCATTCACATGCAAGACAGGCTTCCCGTACCTTTGGGAATGCTGCACCAGCCTTAAAGACAACATGAATTTGAAATTGACTTTCCGAATAAATGTGCCTGGACTTATTGTGCATGATTTTTTTAGTCACTATGGCTAACTTACCTTGCATTTTAATGGAGTGAGTTTTAATAAATATGTTATCAAATAAAAGTTAATATAATCCATTTGTTGTTGATGTTGTTGTTTATTAATTGTCCATCCTAGAATCTAGATATTGTTATTCACTATTGAAATCCCTGGTTTGTGGTAGTTAAATGGTTTCTAAATGCTATTTCATGTCATCAAAGTCTTTTTCTTAAATTTTTATTTTTATTTTGCTGCATTCAATGAATAACAAAGTCAGTGGCTGGTCAGATCCAAATTTAAATTGCCGCTAAGATTTTAGTCACCCTGTAGATGTTTTCTGCCTTTGCCGGTCCCAAGCCCAGATGAGAAAGCAGGAGGGTTGGGCATAGGGCAACCCTTCCACATAAAAAAATCTAACCGCAACAGAAAAGAAAATGTAAACACATTTTGGTAGAAGAAGCTGGAGCTCGGATTCAAATGATATGACCAAACTGGAGAAAACTGACACTGGTGTCAGTTGCCTGAAGTCAGAAACAATCTTCTCCACAAGAAACATCACAAAAATTGGAACGTGGAATGTGCAGACCTTAAATCAAAGTGGACGACTCGTCCACCTATTACAGGCCTTTGACGATTATCATTTGGACATCTTAGTGGTCTGTGAGATCAGATGGATGGGAATGGAGTGGTCAAATTACAGTGAGGGCAAGACATTTTTGTATACGGGACACGATGTACGGCATGAACTTGGAGTCGGACTGATCCTGAATAAAAGCGCTGGTCAGCTAGAAACCCGTCAGCAACCGGATTAATGGCCTATTTTGCTTATGGACACGCCAAAGCGACATCCATGCAAGTCAAAGACAAGTATTACGAGCAGCTCCAAGACACTTGATGACATCCCAAATCATGACTTGAAGGTCCTGATCGGGGACTTTAATGCCCGGCTGGGTGGTGACCGACGAGGATTCAAAACTGTACTCTGCTCTGACAATGATGAAGGATTGGTATCGTTGTGTAAATACAGCGGGCTATGTGTCAGAAACACGTATTTCCAACATCGTCGAATCCACAAGGGGATATGGTTGTCACCAGACGGGCGAACCCTCAACGAGATCAACTTTATCTACGTCAGTCAGAAGTGGAGGTCATCCCTGCGCAATGCCAGGGTATGCAGAATAGCTGACGTAGGGCTAGACCATTATTTAGTCGGAGTGCAAATGAAGCTTAAGCTCATAAACCAAAAGCAGTCAATATCAAAGAGAAACTCAAACCAAACCATCTCAAGCACTTTTAGTTCGGAACTACGTAACCGTTTCAGTATGCTAGATGCAAAAGATGTGGAAGAGCGACACCACAAAGGAGAGCGCCCAAGACATCATCGGGAGGTGTGGAGGTGCTTTTGCCTAGAAGTGGATCAAAGACCAACCATGGAAACTGATAGACGAGAGGAAAATCGCAAAGCTAAAAAGAGACCAGGCCATGGATGCCGACGATAGAGAAGCAGAAAACCAGAGATACACAGAACTAGACCGACTTGTTAAGAAAAGCTGCCAGATGGACAGAAGAAAGAATGGTTCCGGCTGAAAGGCGGTGAAGCACAAGAAACGGCAGACCGAAATGACAAGAAGACCCTCTATTGCATCTTCAATGAGTTGACTGTAACAAGGAGAAACACCAACGTCTCAATTAAAGATAAAAATGGGAGACTTCTAACCGTACAAGAAGAACAGAACAAAAGATGGATCAAACACTTCTGGGACACAATTAATCAACCAAACCCGACTACCACCTATGACTTCGATGCTGGCATGACTCTAGAGGAGCTTCCAATGAACATTGGCGAGATCACCATAGAAGAAGTAAAAATCGCAAAGGAACAACAGGACGGCAGAATTGGACGACAGAGAAGTCCAGTCCCAGTGACAGGGGACTGGCAAAGAGGAGCGATAGTCAAGATTCTAAAGAAAGGTAACATCCCTGAATGCACAAAGTGGCGAGGTATCACCCTCCTTTCAGGGCCCAGGAAGGCATTCTGCGTTGTACTACTCTGGCGTTTATGGAGTACCCTTGACCACTGTCTGAGAGAGGAACAAGCTGGGTTCTGCGCTGGAACATCAGATAAATATTTGTCCTCCGCAACATAATTGAACAATGCGTTGAGTATCGGAAACCACTGGCTATCAACTTCATCGGCTTTAAGAAAACATTTGACCGCATTCATCGAAAGTCTCTCTGGAAAGTCTCTCTCTCAAATCCTGCGATCTTACGGTGTGTCAATAGTCTTCATCAACATCTTTAGGCCACATTCTAGGCCACACTGACTTCTTTGAGATAGTCATCGGCGTTAGACAAGGGTGCATTTTGTCCCCGCTGCTCTTCCTAGTCTCCCTTATATTTCATTTGTTTGAAATATATATATATATATATATATATATATATATATATATATATATATATATATATTATATTATATATATTTGTAACATTCTAAATCTCATTACTGTCAGTTGTGATCAATGTAATGCTTCCTTGCTGAATTAAAATGTATTTAAAAAAATCACACAGACCCCAAACTATTGAATGGTAGTGTATAAATTAACATTTACTAAAAATACCATAAAAAGGGTTGTTCATTGTTAGTTTGATACCTAATGCGTTAACTCATATGTTAGAAGTGAACCTTATTGTAAAGTGTCACCAATTTTTCCACTATAACGGGTGGACGATGTTCTGCTCTGTTCTGTTCACCTCTCTCTGCTGTAGGACAGCAGCTTTGTCCCTGAGAGCACTGGGAGAGGTATTGATGAATGTGTGCCTTGCGCTGCTCAAAGGAAAGCAAACACTAATGGATGAGCTGTCTAGTCCTGTGTACTCGAATGTCACTCTAAGGTGACTGCTGGTACCCGAGTGATCTTCAGGGCATATTCTCTCAATCTGTTCAACATCTGGACACAACTATGTGTTTTTCACAAATCAAAAATGGAAGTACTAATCTGATAGACTTTAATTGGTTTATCATCGATCAGCTTGTAAGCCAATGTTTATACCTGGTATTAAGATGAGTTTTGGTCGATCGGATCCCAAGTAGACGAGGGAGACACATTCCCATTTACACCTGGGGCCCTATCTTGCACCCAGCGCAATTGACTTTGAACACCGACGCATGTATCATTCCTATTTTGCACCCGCGCACAGCGGAATTTTCCCTCCACAGACGCACGTCGGTAAATTAGGGAATGAACTTGCGCTCGCGGGGGCGGTTCAGCGCAAAGAGAAGGCGTGTTCCGGCGCAAAACTTCCCTGGTGCTATTTTCCAGTTTTAGAAAGCAATTGCGCCATTGATCAGGAAAAAAACAGTCTAAAGACAGTGGCGCGTTGCGCGTTAGTGATATGGTATTTTAAGGGCGCGTGCTTGGCCATAATGTTAACGCGCATCCACTTTGATTCTCTAATATAAACAGATGCAGCAGTTTTCATTTTTGCAAATCATACATTATTACAAGGAAAAATATTAACACACGAGGGAAATCATTGTTGTGTCCGTGAAGATGTGAAAAAGATCTATCTAGATAAAAAAAAAAAAAAAAATCTAGATTAGGCTACACATTTACCCAAATTATACGCCTGTTTAACCGAAGCTAATTTGGGTGGGTTTCTCCCATCATCCCCAATGTCACTTATCTGTGTTTTACAGCCCTGACGAGAACGTCGGTTTCCTCGGCTGTGAACTGCTCCTGGCGTGCGCCGGCAAATCCGCCGTTATAATAGCGATCCGCCGTGGAACAAGCGCGCCTGCTCTTAAAGGGAATGTGAGAGGACGCTCTGATTGGTTTATTTCACGTTACGCCCAAACCACACCTATGAATAATGAAGCTACTTCAGACCAACCCCTTTTACATTTGCGTCGGGCGCAAGAGTCATTTATCCCGCTGGGAAAATAGCAACAGCGCCGGGATCCGCCCACAAAGTTACTTGCGCTTTGCACTTTGACACTTGCGTTTCAGATCGTTAAAATAGGGCCCCTGGTGTTTTAATACGTCTCTATTGTCCACTTTTGACCACTTCTGTCCTGATTTCTTCGAGGGGTCTATGTGTGGGTAAATGTATAGGCTTTTTTAAAATCTTTCGATCTAATGGACAAAATAATCTTGCACAATTTATATATGAAACATACAGAGAGCAGCAGCTTTAGTTTCTGCTCTGAAAGCTGAACGTGGTGTGTTCGTGATAGAAATCAGGAATGGTGAGAGAACATTGGTGAGCTTGTTATGTTTTTTGTCTTCAAACTCAACTTAGGTCTTCAGCCTTCAAGTCTGGCTAGTGCGCTTCCCATAATGTTTAAGCATTAGGTCAGTAGGCGGATAGTAGGTGGTCTTTTGTGGCTGTTTGACTCACATTTGACCACATGAGAATCTACACCACGAAAGCAATCTGGTCAAATGTGTTTTCGACTGCCTCTGGAAATGGTCGAAAGTGGATAAGGGGGTGGTGATGGCGCAATGGATAAGACACTTGCCTTTGGTGTGAGAGACCCGGGTTCGAATCCACTGTGAGACACCAATGTGTCCCTGAGCAAGACACTTAACCCCTAGTTGCTCCAGAGGCGTGCGACCTCTGATATATAGCAATTGTAAGTCGCTTTGGATAAAAGCGTCAGCTAAATGAATAAATGTAAATGTAATGTAAATGGACAAGCTCAAAACGGTGTAGAGCCCGTTTACACATATATTTTGCATCGTCTACATGAACAAATTGACGACAATGCCTTGTAAATACCAGTGGCCTTTTTTTCTTCTCAAGACTGGTCATAACTTTTTTAAGAATGAGGCAGAATTAGATGAAGTATTTTCAAAAGACATTTCATGACGAAAAGTCCCTGTGTTTCAGTAACATTTCATTTAATATTCACTTGAAGTGTTGATCATCTCCGCTATCTGCTGAGATAGCCAGACGCTTTACACAATTTCAATTAAAGTTCAGAGTCAGGACCGAGTGATCATACGCTTGCATCGTGCATTTTCCTGCCTGCCAACTGGCTCCAAATAAATTAAAGTGAGATCTTCATCACACTTATACCTCAGTTCTGTAATCACCCCTTTTAATATCTCTTGTCCTTGCCAACAAATAACACACATACAGATTACAGTCTCTCTTCCCATCATCCTAAACACAGTCTCTCGCACACATTTCGTCTGTCTGGACCCCCACAGTGCTTCTGTCACGGCGTAGCTGTTTCACACCTTGTTTCCTTCTCTCTCTCACCCTTGTCTCTACCCATAATAAGATAATTAGTGATTTATGGCTATACCTTGCTCGAATATGATGCTTCTGGCTGAGAGAGTTGAGCTTTTTTTGGTATCATTCTTAGTTTGCTGTTAATTATCTTATGCCTTTGTTTCCTTTGTAACAAGCCATTACTGTAATGTGCTGAAGTGAGAGCAGAGTGTGAATTTAATGACTGTATCTTTTGCTTTATACAGCATTTCCTCTTAACGTAGAGTGTCTGAAGGTAGTGTACAGTAATCGGGTATTCGGTGTGTAAATAGTTTTTTCAGAGCCAGTCTGACTGAGTGAATCTAATAGTGGGCAGATATTGTGGAGTTCTGCTTTGTGTTTTAGACTGTATAAATGAATGTGTATTTAGCATCCATCCATCTATCCGTCCGTCCGTCCGTCAAATGTAACTCTTTAAATACACTACCATTCAAAAGTTTTAGGTCAGCAAGAATAATAAAAAAAAAAATTCTAACTACAGACCATTTAGTTTTAAAAATGCTGTTCTTTTGAACTTTCTATTGACCAAAGAATACTAAAAAAAGCAGCACTATTTTCAACGTTGATAATGATAAGAAATAATTCTTGAGCAGCAAATCAGCATATTAGAATGATCATGTGACACCGAAGACTGGAGTGATGATGCTGAAAGGCAGGTCAGCTTTTCCATCACAGGAATAAATAAAATTTTAAAATATAGTAAAATAAAACAGTTAGGCTATTTTAAACTCTAATAATATTTCACAATATTGCTATTCATATTAATATCAGTTAGTTTAGTTATATATATATATATATTAATATTAACTAACTTCTACAGAGTTCCAGTTCCCATGTAGACAGCACAGCTTAGACATACAAAATACTACAATAGGAACAGGAAATATTTAATGAAACCGCAGGAAGTTTTTTAATTTAATTTGTTTGAATATTGTGGCAATATTCCACAAGGCGTAATTGATACTGAAATACTCAAGTGTTGACTATTAATAAAAAAAAAATTATTTGGGTTTGAGGGTATGCTAGATTAGGCTTTTGTTTAATATGTCCGCCGGCCTGGTATTTCCATAATGAGCTGTTACGAAGCACTCTGTGTTTGTTTATGTGCCTGTGCATGAAGTGTTTATCCTCTGATTGTCGTTTCCCATGTCTAGGGTCTGTGTTTGGTTGCGTCAGTGATCTGTCTGTGGAGCCCATGACAGATGCCAGCTGGGTGTCTGACGAGGGGGTGAACACTGGCCTGCTGGTACTGTCAGATCCAGCCCTGCTCTCAACCTTAACCCTACTGAGAGAGTTGTCTGATGGAGTTCAGATGCAGTGTAGGATATCTACACTGAACAAAATGATAAACGCAACACTTTTGTTTTTGCCCCCATTTTTCATGAGCTGAACTCAAAGATCTAAGACTTTTTCTATGTACACAAAAGGCCTATTTCTCTCAAATATTGTTCACAAATCGGTCTAAATCTGTGTTAGTGAGCACTTCTCCTTTGCCGAGATAATCCATCCACCTCACAGGTCTGGCATATCAAGATGCTGATTAGAGAGCATGATTATTGCACAGGTGTGCCTTAGGCTGGCCACAATAAAAGGCCACTCTAAATTGTGCAGTTTTATCACACAGCACAATGCCACAGATGTCGCAAGTTTTGAGGGAGCGTGCAATTGGCATGCTGACTGCAGGAATGTCCACCAGAGCTGATGACCATGAATTGAATGTTAATTTCTCTTCCATAAGCCGTCTCCAAAGGCGTTTCAGAGAATTTGGCAGTACATCCAACCGGCCTCACAACCGCAGACCACATGTAACCACACCAGCCCAGGACCTCCACATCCAGCATCTTCACCTCCAAGATCGTCTGTGACCAGCCACCCGAACAGCTGCTGCAACAATCGGTTTGCATAACCAAAGTATTTCTGCACAAACTGTCAGAAACCGTCTCAGGGAAGCTCATCTGCATGCTCGTCGTCCTCATCGGGGTCTCGACCTGACTGCAGTTCGTCGTCGTAACCGACTTGAGTGGGCAAATGCTCACATTCGATGGCATCTGGCACTTTGGAGAGGTGTTCTCTTCACGAATTAATCCCGTTTTTCACTGTACAGGGCAGATGGCAGACAGCGTGTATGGTGTCGTGTGGGGGAGCGGTTTGCTGATGTCGACGTTGTGGATTGAGTGAGCATATTTGGGATGCTCTGGATTGACGTATACGTCAGCGTGTTCCAGGTCCTGCCAATATCCAGCATCTTTCCACAGCCATTGAAGAGGAGTGGACCAACATTCCACAGGCCACAATCAACAACCTGATCAACTATATGCGAAGGAGATGTGTTGCACTGCGTGAAGCAAATGGTGGTCATACTGACTGGTTTTCGGACCCCCCCAATACAGTAAAACTGCACGTTTTAAGCGTGGGACACACCAAACCGATGCCAAAGAACTAGCGCTGATGAAAGCCGACTGTCTTGTCGCCTCACGTTGCCTGCGTCGGTGAAAAAAGCTGCACTTGAACACACCGAGAGAACAACAGGCGACTGTCAGCTAGAATGCACGTTCTGCGCCTGCGTGTAAATGTGACAACTGTCTATTTCGGCAGATATATTCATCTATATTCGTCGTTCAAAAAGGGAAACCGACGCTGCAGGCTGCAGATACACAAACCATAAACAAAGCAATGCGTGCTTACCGTTTTGAATATCAATCCTGCTAAACACTTTCTTTATTCCACTCCGCTCAAGTTAATATTGAAATATTCGCCAAGGAACATTTAAGTAAGATGACGAAACATTAGAACAGCCTTCTATCTGTACCGTTTTGACTTCTTTGCTCGCTGTTTTGCTATTATTCTCGATCTTCACTAAGCTGAACAGCCAATCAGAGTTCGCTCTTTCACCGATGGCACGACACAGATTCAACATGTCAAATCGGACCAAAAAAAAAACACAGCGTCAGATTAGTGATTATAGATTTGTGAACAATATTTGAGAGAAATAGGCCTTTTGTGTAACGATACATAGAAAAAGTCTTAGATCTTTGAGTTCAGCTCATGAAAAATGGGGGCAAAAACAAAAGTCTTAAGTTCATAATTTTGTTCAGTGTATATGTACAGTAACTTGTGGGGACAGCACTATTTTTTAGATGTGCTGTTACTTCTGTAAGTGATTAAACTTGCGGACTAAAAATATGCAACAAAGAAAAGCACTACTCTGAACCCCTCAGAAGCTGTATACTGTAGCAGTTACTGTATATCGCATACTACACTTATTCAGTTATTTACTTCGCCAGACAGCTTTGTGCATATTCATAATTATATGCAACTTTTTCATAATTGTTGCAATCTGGGGTTTTTTTCCCAACACAGTTACTCATACAACAGCAGCATGTAATTGCTCTATCAAAGTAATTTGAACCATAAGTCATGTCATTTTCTTTCTTAGGGACTGCTTTTGTCCTGTAAGGCAGCAATTTCCTCCTTCTGTTCTTTTCTATGCATTTTCTGAATGAATCTCTCAGTTTACCATCCCATTTATAGGTTTAACCCTGTCTGCCCTGACCGTCTTAATGGGTTAAAAACCATTCACGAGCCCGCCACAGAAATTTGTCTCTGGATAGATCAAAAACTATTATTAAAGATCCTGGTTTACAGTTTAATCCTGGAACAGGGAGGATATCTGTAGTGTAGTACAAAACGTTTTTTACTGAAAGCTGAAATAAATTACAATATATATATATATATATATATTAGATGAAAACGGCCACTTCAAGAAACTGAAATAAATAGGTGTAGCTTGATGTACTAAAACTAAAATAAAAATAAAGGTAAATAGCAATAAAAATAATGAATAAAAATGACAAAAGCACATAGCGAATTTACTAAAACTATCAAATCTGAAAATTTAAAAATAAAGCTAGTAGAAATTATAAATAAATGCTATATATAAATACAAAATACAGAAATGAACCCTGAACAAAGTCAACCAAAATTCAGCATTTAAATGAATTCAATAAAGAAATTATGGTGCCTTAATTGCTGTTGGTTACATTTTGAATGCTGATTTTCAAACGCAGGGTAGGCCGAAAGCAATGATATGATGTCCTACCTGCTTGTCAACTTATGTGTTTCCATACCTTCGCCTCGCGCACCTGCTCGACAGACATCACACGTCATCAGTGCGTTTCATGCATTGCAGAGTTAGACAGACGTCAGTCACAGAGCACCGCAGCAGAAACACCAGCCACCTTTTACAGTTCCCCCTGAACCAAAACAACGAGTTTATGCTGCGTTCACGCCTTAACTACTTTCTTATTAATTAAATTGAGGAAAAAAATAGATGACATACCTAAAACTTATATTTAGAACGCTTTTTAGAACAATATTTTTATAGTTATCGTTATAGTTAACGTCCTTGATGTGAGCGTTCCTTAATTATAGTTGTTTTAAGGAATGTTTTTAAGGGAACTTTTGTTTTGTCATAAAGTTCAGTGCAAGGCTTGTGGCGTACAACCTGGGAACGAGAAGTGAGGTGATAGGAAGTGATGTAACACTGCTCTGTGGTTACTGGTGCACGTCTGAAGGGAAGAAATAAACAGACCTTATAGGGATGATAATGATGTAGTAGATCATAGATCTAACACAGGTTTAGAACGAGTGTGTATGTATATCTCCCATAAGAGCTGAAGGAGCAGTATTTATTGAACTGTATGGTGCAGTTGCACTCTGGAGATGCAGCGCTGCTTTATAATCGTGATCGTGCGGCATGGAGCTAAAATCTCAGAGGTGTTTTTAGGACTGAATTTATGACCTGGTATGAAATGCACTGACTGGAATTTTCCTTCATATGGACACAAATTGCTCAAAATATTTTTGGGGAACAGTTTTTTTTTTTTTTTTTGGTAACACTTTACAATAAGGTGCATTAGTTAACTACCTTACTTAACAAGAACTAAAAATAAACAATACTTCTACAGCATTTATTAAGCTTGGTCAATATTAATTTGAACATTTACTAATACATTATTAAAATCAATGGTTGTATTTGTCAACATTAGTTAATGCACTGAACAATGAACAGCTGTATTTTTATTAACTTATTGCAAAACAAATACCTTGGTAGTACAAAAAATATGCCATGCAAATAACATTTTAATGTTATGGCTCATAGTGGTAAATCATGCTTTATGAATTGTTTATCGCTTTGTGCCATGGTATATATATATATATATATATATATCAAAGTATTATAGTATTACCATCTGATACCACTGGTACCGCCACAGTACCGTTTTGTAGTAGTACCTGAATACTATATCGCTGTGTATATTAGAAAATAAAGTTTACAACATTATTACAAACTCTGAGACCTTTACTATGCAGTGTTCTGTATTTATTGGTTGTAATATATTAATATTATTTATGAATTCTGACATGCACCTATTAGCATCCACTGCGAGAGTCAGACTGTAACCATAGAAACCAGCTCTTTATATGGCAACATCTCTCTCTCTCTCTCTCTCTCTCTCTCTCTCACACACACGCACACACACACACACGCACACACACACACACACACACACACACACACACACACACACACACACACACATTTTCAGCACCTGTAAAATGTCCTGTGTATCACCCATTGTTGTCGTAGGTTACAGTAGGGCTTTCTTTGTTTTATTTTTGTACTGAATATATTTACATGATACCACATATCCATATAGACAACATTTAATACATGCTCTATTCTAATAACTTATTTTCTGTAGATATTTATAAAAAGGAATGTGCAATTTAAAAAAAAAAATGTAAAATTACTCCTGTATCCCAGATTAATATGCAAAGACACTCTTTCAATACGACTTAAGTGAAATTATAAGATACATTCAAATAAGTTTTCGATTAGATTTAATAATATCCCACATCCCAGCACTGCTGAGCATTAATCCCGTCTACCGCAGAGCTGCAGCAGAAATGTCATTGGTTACATGTTAATTAGCTTAACGACAGGCTTAGCTTAATAACTTTAATGCTATTGTTCAGGCAGTGTTGCAGCGTTTTTATAAGGACGATATAAGACCCTATTTGTTTAATTAACTGAACATTTGTGTAGTTCGTGTCTGCTGAAATGAAGGGGCAATTTGCTCTCCCTCTTTCTCTCTTTCTCTCTCTCTCTCTCTCTCTCTCTCTCTCTCTCTCTCTCTCTCTCTCTCTCTCTCTCTCTCTCTCTCTCTCTCTCTCTCTCTCTCTCTCTCTCTCTCTCTCTCTCTCTCTCTCTCTCTCTCTCTCTCTCTCTCTCTCTCTGTCTCCCTCTTTCTCTGCAGTTTCTAAAATTTTCCAAGACTCCATCTTTCATGGAAATTAGTTTTAGCTGTGATAATCAACCTTTCTTTCTCTGCATTTAATTGTAATTACTGTGCGGTGGTAATATATTCATGATGAGTAGGAAAATGCTACATATATTCATTAAAAATAGCAGCATTTATACAAAGTGCCCCCATAGAGTGATAGATTTCACTGGTGAACTCGTTCAGTTGTGTGTGTGTGTGTGTGTGCATACTGTTTGTTTGCAGTTTGTTGTATCTTGTTCTCTTTGGACCATCCGTCAAGAGCAGCATTTTGAAGCTGTTTCATATTTTGGCAGATTCATCTCCTATAATATTGGCCTATGGAGAATTTCAGTGTTTAATTGAACGATATTAGCAATGAAAACGGTCAGATGCTCATAACTTTCCCAGGTCTAAAGACTTTAGTTTATGTACATGTTGGGCCGTAATTCGTCACTAACGGGTTGCAGTAATAATATTACTTTTTGCACAACTAGTAGTGTTACTAATTGCTAATAAGACTTCAGTAATACTATTCCAGTCACCATCCAAAACATATCTTGTTACTATTTTTGTTGCTTTGAAATCCAACAATCCAAATCCTAGATTAATTTACTTCTCCATTTGCAACAAGCTAGTTTGGAATATGGAGAAGCTTACATTCAGTGGCTGGAAATATTGACATTACTTTCAATTTATCAGGAGAAGTGATGGCAAGAACACAGATGTCAAATGTAAGTTGTGGCATTACGGTACATTACTCCAACATTATGGCTTCCCCTTCCTCATCTCTTTGATGCTGATCTAATACATTATACTGATCTAATATTCTAGAATCTTTCTAGAAAACATATCAAAACATTTTCTTATGACCTTACGTAAATTGTTGACAACATACATCATGAAACAATTCCGATCAGTTGCAGAATTGCAATTGCAGAACTCGACACCACATTTTAAAATGCTGTAAACATTAATGCACTGAATGGATATGTATCTATTCTCCTGCATATAATTGTATCTTTCTCTCTTCCTTTGTTCTAAGAATTGTTGTTTTTGTTGTACAGTGCAAGAAACAAGTATTTTAAGTAAATTATATTTGATCTGCTTGGCATTATTTATCAAAAAGAGCGTGGAAAAAGTTTGTTATATATGAATATTTCTGTTTCAATGTGAGTGTTAAAGCTGCATTAAAACCCAAGTTGGTTGCTAGACTTAGGAAAGAGTCTTTGAACTTGGTAAATTTATGTTCTAGGATTAATTTCTTGAACAATTTCCAGTCCAAAAAAACCTCCTGTCAGACCACCGGCAGAATCCTTGAACAGAAAACTGAATAATGTTGAACTCCCACAACTGGGAAATCAGCTTTTGGCTTAATTTTACTCAATGATCCATTATGTAACTCAACAAGTTGGATCTTCATGTCTCCAGCAGTGGACCACCACTAAACCGGCACTGGTAAAACTATCATACTGTTGTAAATAATGATTAATGAAACCTTGCAGTGTTCCTTAATGATTTATCTAAAAACCTGGTAGCTCATTTTAAAAATATAGAAGTTTCCATATCTTGCTCAGGAAATATTCCTCTTCAACTGGAATTTTCCAGAGCTGTAGAGTTTAGATAGGTTCTTTGCTATCTATTCCATGTATAGAGCTCTTCAGTCATGACATTATTTATTGGCCGTTTCAGTAGACTAAGAGTACCCAATGTTTAATGGGTTTTTAGAATAATGGTGTTGTGGAAACCATTGTGTGCTTATAGTCCTTAAGTGCACAATGGTTTCAGAATTCATGTTTGAGATATAACTGATCATAATTTATGCTGTAGAACAAAACATGAAAGTGTCTTCTTATATTCACCACAGACCTCATTTTCCGCCAAAATTCCAAAACTGCTATTCTAAGAAAACCCATTAGAAATTCCTGAGGGAACACAAGGCTCAAAAATGCTATTCGTGTCCAGGTTTTAGGACTACGAACTGAACAGCTCTGTTGTACCAAATATATGGCCTTTTCTGTTAGTTTCTGCCATCTGTTTTTCCCAGGCTGGTCTTGATAAAGGGCAGGCATGCTTTCTGTCTAGTTTCTCCTCTCACGTGTACAGTAGTCTCAGCAGAAATTCAATAACCTTTGATTCCAATCAATATTTCATGAAGATTTTCTCTCATTGCTTGTACTAATTATCTGTATATGGGCGATATTGAGTGAGGTGCTTCTTCGAGTTTTCTTGAAGGTCTTCCTCTTGCACACTTTATTGCAGGTCTCCTTCTTAAAGGATAATTCCGGTATTTAACACCTTGAGTCTATATTGTTGTTTGTTTTGGATGAACAAGAGTGGTGGACAACATTTTTTTGACAATGGTTCCTCTCTCGAGTTTTTGACTATAATAGAATTGGCCATGGACCCATTTAACATTGGAGTCATTGGGCATGTCCGAAAATGTCATTAAAACAGCCAATAATGTTCGTTTACAAAACTGTTAAACTCACCGAGTGGTTAGTGGTGTTCGTTGATGATTATAAACAATATATCGTCGCAATATATGATTCCAATCCGTTTATTTTGCTATAGTGGAACTATTTTTTCAGACACTTCACAACCGTGTAACTTCCGCTCAATATTTGAATCTGAAGCGTTAGCACACTCCCGACCACTTGATGGCGATAACCGATGTTTATGTCTCGCGGGACACTCACGGTCACAGTCGAGTTCAACTTCATATTGCACTGGTCAGTGGTCACGTCTTTCAATATTTTCAAGGTTTTGTTTGTTTATTTCGCTTACTCTCCTGGAGCACAGTTGCTCTGCTCGCTAGCCTTATGAGAAACGGAAGCGAGCAAAAAGACTACATCGACCAAATGTAAACAGCCCCCTTTCTGTTTCCAGTAGCACATTTATATTAACGAGCACTCAGTCCTTCAACAGAATTCAATGGGATTTTACAAAATGACGAATAAAACACGACAGAAACTGTATTTCGCAACACTTTTTGTTTCTGGAACATCAACTAACATCACTAATCACTCGTGAGTTTAACAGTTTTGTAAATAAACATTATTGGCTGTTTTAATGACATTTTCGGACATGGCCATTGACTCCAATGTTAAATGGGTCCATGGCCAATTCTTTTATAGTCAAAAACTCGAGAGATGAACCATTGTCAAAAAAATGTTGTCCACCACTCTTGTTCATCCAAAACAAACTACAATATAGACTCAATGTGTTAAATACTGGAATTATCCTTTAATGGACTTGGAGAGAGATCAGGAGAAACTCAGATTATTAAGATTTGAACCGCTCTCTTTTTGTTGGCCTACTTGATAAGTGAAAACATGGTGCCAATGGTGCAACACTCCTTTTTTCACCTACTAACAAAGTGGATTCTGGGAATTTTGTTTTCCACTGATATATTCGTCCAACCCAAAACATCAACATTGACTCAACCAGTGGTGTGAGTTTGGGGGAGAACTGTATTTATTTATTTATTTGTTTGTTTGTTACATTTTGTGGACTAGTGGTGCAAATATTTCAGATTTTTAAAGTCAAACACTAATACAAAATCTAACAGTATTTCTATAGCCTATGTTTTTTTTAATCTTACTGATTTTCTTTTCAGTGTGGGGGTTTGGATGTGTATCAATAATTAATGAGGAACACTTTTTCAGGGTTTTTTCTCAAGGCAAACTGAGCTCTTTTGCAGACCCAGAGCATTTGCAAGTGATTCACAGGTGCTAGGGAAACCAAACCGGTCATGGTACCATCCAGAACAAACAATGAGCTTATACATTGCAGGAATGTGGCAGCATCACTTCATCAGACATCTGCTTAAGAGTTCTCCAATTGGTTTAACAAGACGAGTTGTGTTTGTCATGTTGGATTTTGAAGGGATAGTTCATCCAAAAAATGTAACATTTGTCATGTATTTACTCTCCCTCATATTATTCAAAACATATGACATTCTCTTTTTTGCAGAACACAAAAGGAAATGTTTTGAAGAATGTTCATGCTGCTCAGTGGCCATCATTCCTCAGAAAGATATGAAAGCAATTTAAAAGTACCATACAAGTTAGCTTTAAATGATGAGCAACATAATTAATTTTAAGTCGTTATTTACAAATAATCATTCCCTCCTTACACATGTTCAAACTTGGAATGTCATGTTTTCTCATTATAGAAACGGTGTCTTGATGTGATTATTTTGATTTTACATGTATGTATGTGCAAACGAAATCTAAGCACTTGACAGGGAAGTGGTAAATAACAAATTATTGACACATATTGTTATATCACAGCTTTTTTCATTATTATTTTAATTATTTTATTTTACCAATATAGTATCAGAGATGCTTCTTTTAATAAAGATTTTACACTGAAATTAATTATTATTTGACACTTGAGACACGTTGTTAATTGTGAAAGGACAGATGGAGTAATCACTCGATTTAGCAGAATAGCTTTTCTCATCTGAAGTTCTCCCAAAAGACAGCTCTGTACTTGAATATTAAGAGCTGAACCAGACAGCAATAAATCACTAGCCCCAAATGTCCAAAAAAACTCCTGACAGCATCTGTTTGCAGAGCTACAGTTTCAATAGAAGTGGGCCAGGAGCTCTGGGGATCTTCCTGTCTTAAACACACACACTAGGTTCTGTTTTTCTTATGAGGTTGCTCTCGTTCTCCTCGCATCTCGTCCTCTTCCAGGGGCAATAACAGGCTAATTCTGGAGTTCCTTCATCCTGAGATAATTCCGAGGCTGTTATCCTCCCCACCTTTTTCCATCCTGTTGTTCCGGCACTCCTGCTGAGGGCTCGTGAGATGCTTTGAGGGCGTCTCGAAAACCTTGCTGTGCCGGAGTTGCCTTTGGGCCACCACCAACTTCTCTAACCAGTAAAAACCCAGGAGACAAACATATTAACATTTTAATGAACATCTTGATTTGAATATACATGTATATATATATATATATATATATATATATATATATATATATATATATATATATCTGCATCTGCATCTGCCAGACGCACACTTTAATAGCACACCTCTCTGGGTTTTTTTAGTTCACTTTAAGGATGCCTGGGTTATTTCAGGTGATGTTAACAGTCTGATTATGATCAAAATAAAAGTTCTTGTATTGGATAATAGCACAGTAGTTTTATTCTAAATCTAGTGAGTCTTGTATCTTAGATAGGCATAAATATAACTGAATGAATAAAGGTGCAGTCACATTTACCAGTATTCTGCAAATTTTCATGCGCAAAATCAAGTAATTTCAATAGGAATTCACGCAATCGTGATTTCTACATGAGGGTGAAAGATTTTCCCATCAGACTTTGCAACGAGTTCAAGTCGGAGCTTTCAAGCTTTCTATAGATATATTTCTCATGTCTGTGAGGCAAGTATACGCTGCGTTTCGGTTCATTTTTGGGATGTGCTCAAGTTCAAGACCGAATCGACAGAAAGCGCCATTATTTTACAAAATCACAATGTTTTGTTGTTATTGTGAGTTGACACAAATAAAAGTAAACCCTTTACAGTTTGCATTACTCCTATCTGTATGACCAAAAATGATGGGGTAGTTTAAGTTAAATGCAAGTGATCGCGCCGGCACCTGTATGTCATGCAGTATGTTTGCTGAAAATGCTTAATCCAGTCTAAACTGCTTTGCTAGTTGGTCTTAACTGTTTTAAGATGGTCTCTCTACCTGGCCAAGCTGGTGCTGCCAGTTTCTCTGTCCGACCAGCTAAAAAATGCCCAAAACCCATCTAAATCCAGCCAACAGACCAACCTGGGAAACCACCTAAGACCAGCCTTAAAATATTAACCAGATGATTTTTTTGTCCAGCAGGGAAATAGTGCAAGATAGATATTTACTATATATTTTTTCTATACAGTATAATATTTATTTCTCTTGACTCCACCGTCCTGTATGAACATGCTTAACTTTGTTGCATGTAATTTTGAGCACTATTTTTGAAATGATACATGCAATGTTTCATTTGATATTGGCCCAAACAAAGTATCTTAATCAGTTAGCACGGA
The DNA here is from genome assembly GCF_949152265.1 of Phoxinus phoxinus. Taxonomy (NCBI): domain Eukaryota; kingdom Metazoa; phylum Chordata; class Actinopteri; order Cypriniformes; family Leuciscidae; genus Phoxinus; species Phoxinus phoxinus. The sequence goes on along the minus strand of NC_136888.1, from coordinate 12,768,906 downwards.
TGATGCCTTAAAATATTATCCAGGCTGGCAGCTCACTAAGTTTTTTGCTTGTGTTTGTTAATATGGAGTGTGGCGTATGGATCATCTCGAGTCACAGTCTCTATAGAGTTGTTCTGCTTGTGTATTGTTGTGTGTCCATGGCAGTCGTGTATGGTTGGGCACTTGGACGGGATTCATGCTTAAATTGGCCTTCCTCCCAGGATGCATGCATGCACCAGTGGTCTCTTTGGCCGGACCCGAACATCTCTGGAACAGAGATGTCACGCCGTTGAGTGTTCTGCCATGGTATCTAGAGCCGTTCTGAGGGTGTGGAGGACTTCTGGTGCTCTGCCCAGACCCACAGAGAAAGAAGCAGCCGAATGAAGAGCAAATATCTGCATAAATGAGACGAGGGAACATGGCATTTACAGAATTACACTTGACTGTTTTGTTTGCCAGCATGTTGGTGGCCACAATCATTGGCGCAGGCTTAAAGAATGCTGCCAAAATGTGGAAAACCTAGAACATAACAAACTTGAGGATATTGTCATTAAATAGGTTTGTTATTGTGGAATGATGAGATCCAGCGAATTTGACATGCAGAACTATCAGATGGTATATGCGAAAGGCCTAATTCTTTCTGGCTTTTTCACACAATTATATATGTGCTCACATAAATTCACGCACCGAGAGTTTTAGAGCATGCTTTTAAAATCTGCACACGTCCACATTTCTCCGCGGCGTCCAACAATTTGTCATTGTGATTGGCTAACATCTCTCTGCTTCCATTCTCAGATCGCCAAGGCAACAGACCATGCATTCTCGCTACTTTCTGTGCTTGCCTGAATGTTGTAGCGGCTCATTTCCACATCAGAATAAACCTTTAAAGTCATATTCTTTTAATATCAGTCGTATATGCTAATTAATTTAGCATTTCAAAAACTCAACTTAAGTGGCGCTCACCAGTTAGGGTTACAAGTGTTCTTTATTACTTTTGATTTTACATTATAAATATAATGTAATATGTATCCCGCAAGGTCATTGCATTGAATATTAACATTTCGCCATGAAAGAAGTGCTGATGTTGAAGGAAATCTATAATGATCTTATTGGCACTATAGCTTCCAGGGAGCATTATATGACTCTTCACTAGAAGGCCCGCGTTTCTCATTGGTCGAATGTCACCGTCTCCATGGAGATTTGACAGATAGAGGGACAGATAATAAGGAAGTGAGAGTCTTTTGAAGTGAAGGTCTGAATGTTATTTGATAACGATTCCTGTGGTGGGGAAAAAAGATTAGAAATGATCCCATAGTGTGCTTATAGAAGAACATTTTTTTATTATAGATGCTTTTGAAAACTGCATTAGCACCTTGAGATACAGAGGCCGATCTCCTCTTGATGAACCGCTTATTTGAGCTCACATGTTAATGGACTAGTTACTTTGAAATGCACTGGACATTCAAAGAATTCTTGGAAGTGAATTCTGGGAACATCTTCATGATAATTGTTTAAAAGGCACAGACCTAGCAGATATGAGTGGTCATTTTTTCACTATTTCTGGTGATATGCTTTGAGGATGAGTCATTCTTTTACTATTTTATTAGACTATATTAATATATCCTTCCTGTTCAATGACTACACAGTAATTGGTCCTGGAGAATTTGTTTAATTGGTTTCATTATCTTAGATCTCACTCCTCCATTGTTACATAAAATTATTAGATTTTTTTAATAGATTGTACAGATTGCTTTACCGATCATTGAGTGCAACAGTTGTGTTGTGGAAATAAAATCCCCATTTGTGTTTTCCACACTGTGAAAAAATATTGTTCTTTTAACTTAAAAATGTTATGTGGTTGCCTTAAAGTTTGTATTTCGTTTAAATAAAAAATTGAGTTAAAACAATGAAGGAGATTGGTTTAATAAATAGAAACTCAAAATATTATGTTATCTGAACCACATTAATTATCTCAGTTGATTTGACAAAAGAAAAAAGTTGTGAAAATCACTTAAAATAATTACACTAAAAAAAGTTGCTGCCTTAATTTTTTGAGTACAATCAACTAGGATGTTTAAGTCATTTCAACTTAAATTACATTCAACTGACTTCAAATGAGTTAAAAAAGTGATTAAAGCAATGTAAAAACATGTCAAAATGTATTGATCATATCATTGTTTACAGAAGTTAGTTTTTACAGGTAACATACTGTATGCAGGCCACATATTTCAAGAAAGGCTTACGATGGTTGTTAAGTGATGTTATATGTTTTTGTAGAAATTCCTGGTGAAACACGACTTTGCCCACATTCCTGAAGCAACATACACTAATCTGTGGGAATCGTGGCAGTCTGAATTAACAGTGACTTCTCTCAAGTCAGTCAACTTATATAGGCTATTTGTATTTTTTTATATTGCATTTATACCAATTTCTAATGATGCCTATTTTACTTTTTAGATAATCAAGATGCAATATTATCTATTTTGCTTATTCAATAGAGTCATTCACAATTCATAACGGCATGAGTAGTTAATTTCCTCATGGAATTTTTTAAAATATTTTTAAGCACTTTTTGCTTGGAATTGAACATCGTGATTGATCTTGGATCTGGTTGGTTTGTTTGAAAGCTCAAATCTCATTACTGAACAATGTTTTTGGAAATGCCTATGGACTATAAAGATTCAAAAACACGGTTGAGCTCCACTGATATTCAGGTCTCAGAACAGGGACAGTTTCCCGAAGGCCAGGACTGATTTCCTTCATTTTCTAACAGAAAAACCCACTTAAGTGTTGTGTATTGATCTCGTCTCAAACCCGTATCCATGCGTAACTCTCCCTAGCATACATCAGCACTTTCAGATCTAGGGATTCAAGGGTTCAGGAAATGAGAGCTCCATCTTTAAACCCACAGAGACCACAAACACAGCGCTTTTACACTCTGAGCTCTGAGAAATTAATTGACTCTTCTGACCGGTATCGGAGGGATGCAGTAGATGTGTATTCAGGTTAGCGCTGGCGTGGGCCAGTGTTGCTTTAATGATGCAGGGTTTCGCTAAGCCGCGATGCGCTAGTACACATGTAGCCGAGCCGAGAGGGAGCAAATTAGAGCAGAGAGCTGACGCAAGAGTAAGGACATGGTCACCGTTTCTTCCCAGAGGCTTTAGTTGGATCAGTAAGGTTTTTTTATTTTTTATGTGCAGTGAAGAGGGTCATTTAGCTTTTGCTTTAGTTCACCTCATTGATCACCTTAAAACGTCCTTCAGTTTGTTTAGCCCGTTGCTAATTAATTCAAATTTCACTTGAACGTGGGATTGAATTGCTAAACACCCCAGAAACACAAAGGGATTGTTCTTTTTTTTGAGAACTGCAGATGCCCTCGTAATGTATTATGCATAAAGCATATCATCAGATTGGGACAGTTTTAGCATGTAATTAATTTAATTTCGCTGGCATTGCAGTCAAACAGCCCACTTAATGGAGCAATGCCTCTGACTGCTTGTGTTTTCACTGACCAAGGGTTTGCATGTGATGTCCGATAAATGCCTGATATGAAAAAAGATGTTTAAATATAAATAAAAAAATCATTTGTTTAAAAAAGTTCATTTGGGAATCGCAGAATTATATTGTGGAGTATGAAAAATGGACATTCGGTTTGAGATTTGGTTGCTTTGCTGTTTTTTTTCACTGATGTGCAACATACAAAAGTAGAGCCTAAATTGAAGTGGTTTTGACATCTTGATGAATTGTGTTTTGACGCTGTTGGTGCGTCTGTGCTGCAGGCTGTGTGTGTAATCAGATCTTGAAACATGCAACACATCAGTCATATGTAATGCTGGCGATGCCGGTGTTGAGTGATCATTGTCTTACCGCGGTGATTTTTCTAAATCTAAAGCACGTTATCAAGACACTTCGGTGGTCCCTCTTGATTTTAAGATGTACAAAGTATCTTTATAAATATGATCTTAGTAAACATGATACATGTTTGATGATCCAATCATTATGGCTACTGGCTAGACCAAATCCTTGATGCTTATGGATTAAGAAAAAATGCATTTTTGAACACACCTGCCTTTCATGTTATTTAAGCCTTTTTCCATTATGCATCCTGCTTGAATTTATATTTTATTTGAATTGATTTCATTTAAAATCCTCTCCATTGTAATACTACTGCTACTAATAAAAAAACAAAACATTACATTTTAAATGATTGAATGTAAATAATTACAATTTAATTCATAATATTTTTAATAATTGATGTTCTGTCTAAATGTATGTCTTAGTAATAGTAATATATAATAGTTTTTTTAATGCTACTGTATATGTAATAGAATTGTGGGAAATATGCTTATTTAACATTAAAAGATAATGCAAAACAATCTTAATCGTACTCAAAAGGCTTCAAAACATGACATTTCTTCATTTAAAACATATTGTTCATTTGATCTTTGGGGTGAAATTAGACAGAAATGTTCTTGAAACATCACATTTTTAAAGATCTTCAGGAAAAATAAAGAGTTGTTAAATGTGTAAAATGGTTTTCTGGATGTTGGATCAGAATGCGAGTGTTGTAGGACTTGTTTATGCGTGAGCATTTGATTATAATTTAAGGTTGAGCTGACGATGTGTCAGTGTCTCACGGCCCCTCTGCAGCAATAACAGCTTTGGTAATGCTTTCCTCTTTCTCTTTTTATCACTTTCCCTCCCTCTGTCTCTCAAAAACCCTCGGCTATATTTCTTGCCCATTCTGTCCTGCTCTCGCTCTCTCTTCGCTGCAATGCCTCGGGGTCTCGACGGCAATGTGTTTTATGAACAGTTCAACCAGGGGAGGCAGAAGACAAATGAAACCTCCGACTGCACTGCATATAAACTGTTTTGGCATCTCTTCACCTCCCATGGTTCTTGAGTTCATCTGTACCACACACCAAGCTTTATTTTAGGTGTATAAATAAATGACTGATAAATGTTTTTCCAATCTGTTCCCTGTCTTTGTTAAAGTCGTACAAAACTCACGTGTGATTATATACCGTTTTGTCTTGAAAAGAAGCAAAAGTTTTTTTTAATATATTCTTGGTTATCAATCTATCGATCTAACAATCTATGTCTGTCTGTCCATCCATCCATCCGTCCGTCCGTCCGTCCGTCCGTCTGTCTGTCTGTCTGTCTATCATCTATCCATCTATCCGTCCGTCCGTCTGTCTGTCTATCATCTACCTGTCTGTCTGTCTGTCTGTCTATCATCTATCCATCTATCCGTCCGTCCGTCCGTCTGTCTGTCCGTCTGTCTATCATCTACCTGTCTGCCTGTCTGCCTGCCTGTCCGTCTGTCCGTCTGTCCGTCTGTCTGTCTGTCTGTCTGTCTGTCCGTCTGTCTATCCGTCTGTCTGTCTGTCTGTCTGTCTGTCCGTCTGTCTATTATCTGTCTCTCCGTCTGTCCATCTGTCCATCTGTCCGTCTGTCTATCTGTCTATCTATCTATCTATCTATCTATCTATCTATCTATCTATCTATCTATCTATCTATCTATCTATCTATCTATCTATCTATCTATCTATCTATCTATCTATCTATCTATCTATCTATCTATCTATCTATCTATCCTGTCTGTCTGTCTGTCTGTCTGTCTGTCTGTCTGTCTGTCTGTCTGTCTGTCTGTCTGTCTGTCTGTCTGTCTGTCTGTCTGTCTGTCTGTCTGTCCATCCATCCATATATATAAATATATATTTCTGCGGTTCTGTACTATTCTGTATTTTTATTGCTAGATTTGAAAATAACTAGAGGTGCACTGATATATTATATATATCTAAAATATATCAGTGCACCTCTAGTTATTTTCAAATCTAGCAATAAAAATACAGAATAGTACAGAGACCAGATGAGGTGAGACTCCTGGAGATATTCTGAGCACTGCAGTGTGACAGACAGACAGACAGACAGACAGAAAGCACATAATGATGATGTTTATGAGGCAGGTTAGTGCCGTCAGTCTCACACTCTCCTCTCTTATTATGAGAGCGTGATGAGCTGGGTCTGACTCCATGTCCAATCAGCATTGAGTGCTGTCATCTCTACAGCAGAAAACACCGCACTGCCTCCAGGACTCGTCCTTGTGGAGGAGAAGGATTGGTTCTCGCTTTCTCTCTGTCTCATAGTTGCAGTAAATCAGAAGATAATTAATACATCAAGGTTTCTGTCTTCAGGGTCTAGACTGAGATGTAAATGTGGGCACATTTTTAGTAAATAAATTGTTTTTACGATGCAATATTCTGCACAATGCAAAGAAATGATGCACAAATGATCAGATGAACTGAGTTATTATTATTATTTATACACTAAAAGTAGGAGCCTCTCATAGCAGTGACAGTAGAGAACACACATCAGTTCAGACTGATCATGTGGTTGTCCATTATAACAGGAGAGACTCTGTTATGGAGACCGCCCTCATCATTAAACATTAGTTTGGACAGCGTTAAACTGCTCTCATACCCGCCTTTAGTTCATAACAACACTCCCTCGTTCCTGCCCTTGAAGAGAGGGCATTGAAGATGAGGGTTCAATTATCTGCTGCTTCTATTAGCTTCAAACCTGGGCGTTTCAGCATAACGCATTAATATTTCACAGATCTATTTCATAGGTGTTAATCGTCATTAATTGGACCATTAGGGGGATGAATTTGAATTTAAAAACCTGTCCTTTGTGCCTCATTTAAATGGCAGTGCTAATCAAAGGCATTTAATACGTCTCTCTTTCTCATCACGTGCATTACTATTGTTCAGCTTTTGTTCTCAGATAATATGGTGTTAAAACGAGAGCTTGGTCATCTTGACCAGAGCTGCGTCCGAAAGCTTAACAGTGCTGCCTTCAGAGGATGCATTGCAAGGTAGGAAGGCATCAAGGCACGTCCGAATTCAATGTTAGCTTTACCTTCTGTCTCCTGATATACCTTCATCTGATCGATTTTTGAAGTTAGCATAGATGTACTGTATCCGTCGCTGCCTTTGATATCCCACAATCCTGTGCTTTCCATTCCGTGACAGTTGAGCTATAAGAAATATGGCATCTGAAAGTTACTGTTGGTGGTCAGTTTGTGTGTAAATGTACGTTTTTGATCAATGTTCTTTGACCAACGTCCAACCAATCGATAAATAATAGATTAAATATTCACTTTTTACCAAAGCTCTCTCCATCTTGCTGTAGATCATTAAACTGTTATGCTGCAGAAGTTTGTTCGAAATCAGTTTCGTGATGTACCTTCATGCGCAAACACTGCCTACAAAGACATTGCCTGATAAGGCAGCGAGGCAATAAGTCAGCTGACTAAGTTTTCGGACGCAGCCCAGATCTACATGCTTAAATCCATTGAGTTGCTGCAATGTGATTGACTGATTAGATATATGCATTAATAAGCAGTTGAACAAGTGTACCTAATAAAGTGGCCGGTGAGTGTTATATATGGGCAAATTCCAAATGCTGTTTTTGTACCCTTGAAGGGCACTTCAGGAAGGGGACGCCATTTGTAGGGGCGTTCCAAACTAAAGTGAACAACTGAATCCCTTTACGAAGAGCCCTTCCACAAGTCCGTTAGCGAAGGGAACATGCGATGGTCACTTCAAGGAAGTCATTTAATTGGTTATGGTCATGTGACACGGTGACAAGTCCTCGCGATTCAATTGAAATCTAGATATTGCGGGAGAGTTGGAGTTATCGTATAAACAGAATAATTCAAGTTTTTTTTTTGTTGTGTGATATATTACACACATTTTCATCATGCAATTCGTATAAATTTAAAAACATTTCATAAGTAAAAAATGTGTCTAACGCTTTATGCATTTAATGCTTAACTCATAAAGTTAAGAGCTAATCGGCAGCACACACACACACACACACACACACACACACACACACACACACACACACACACACACACACACACACACACATTGGGTCTTCATGTTTTATGGAGACATTCCATAGACAATGATTTTTATACTGTGTAAACTATATTCTATCCTACTATACTAACCGTACCAATCACAGAAAACTATCTGCATGTTTACTTAAAAACAAAACAAAAAAAGTCAGTAAATAACAAACAGCTTCATTGTGACGCACAGGTGCCCTGCTCCCTCCAAAGTGAGTAGGGCATAGGGTTGCTCACTTTAGATTAGAATATGCCCTAGATTTCTTCTGTGGACATATTTTGCACTGGTTTTGGGGTAAAATCTGCAGAATTTTGCTACATGGATTTAAGAATATGTTGAGCTGAAAGTACTACACTTATTGATACCTGAAAGCATTATCAAACGACTTAAAATATATTAATCAATGTAAGGTTTAGGGGGAATGTGTAGAACGTTCTTTGTAAACTTTTTTTGTATAGAGCTTCCTTTGGAGCTTCCTCTATCCCCCCCCCCCCCCCCCCCCCTCTCTCTCTCTCTCTCTCTCTCTTTTTCTAGATCCAACATTCAACTAAAACCCAGACAGCGTTTGATTTGGAGCTTTACGGAATAATATAATCTATTCAAAGTTGCCAGCCTACACGCTGCGTGCTGTAAGTATGACAGTATGGAAATTTAAACAGGTTTTTTTCCTGCACCTACCGGCACAATTAATGTCAGCATCTTCTCACTTGCCATGGTTGTCACACTTGTGTACGATCCCTTCACTGACAGCATTGACAATGAAGCGGTTTCTATTCAGTGCTCCTGTGTGACAGCGGTGGCAAAGATTCACTGTAATGCTCCAGATCTGTGGAATAATACAGGAATTACACTGTATGAGAGCCTCAAGAGACAGACACATTTATTCCATGAATAAATAAAGGATCGTACTAAACAATCTTGTATTCCTTTTAAAAATGGATACTTATTTTTAGACCTAAAAGTATATTTTATTGTATTTTCAAATGTAATTTATTCCTATGATAGCAAAGCTGAATTTTCAGCATCATTACTCCAGTATTCAGTGTCACATGATCCTTCAGAAATCATTCTAATATGTTGTTTTGCTGCTCAAGAAACATTTATTATTATTATCATCAATGTTGAAAACAATTGTGCTGATTTAGATTGTTGTGGAAACCATGATACATTATTCCTCAGGTCTCTTTGCTGAATAGAAAGTTCAAAAGAACATAATTTTAAAATATATATAAATATTTGGTAACATATACAGTCACTTTTGATTAATTTAATAGTCTTTGCTGAATATTTAATATCTTTTAAAAAAAACTACTGATCTCAAACATTTAAACAGTATAGTGTATGTGAGCATACTTGCATAAACATGTTTGTATATTGCCACACATACTGTACATACATGTGTACAATTTTTTTATATATATTTTACCGTCTTCTGTCTGTTTAGTGAAGTCTTCCTGTTTTAACTGGCTGGATTCACACCTTGCATTACAAAGTAGTGGCTGTGACCTCAGTGCTTCAGGGGTCAACATTAATATCTAGAGCTTACAGCAGCTCTATGAATCAATAACTGCTAGAGAGGACATTTTTAACTTGGGAAGAAGCCCACACTTGTGATGGAATTTCATCCCTGTTAGATCTTCCAGAGATTGCTTGTGCTGCGCTGTTGATAGGAAAGCCCCCTCAGCTATGAGTTCAGAGTGACCGTCACAGAAAGCCAATGAGGGGGTCACAACAAATACAGGGCTGAGTGGGTAGATGACATTGAGTAAACCCAGCCCCAGGCTGAACGTGTCCTTGTACAACAGAGTGTGTCCTGTTCCTGTAGGCATGTTCCTTGTTTAGATTGACTGGTGATCGCAGGATGCAATCCTGTTACTGGGCTTTACATAATGTTTGTTGTGATCTCATTTTCAGTAGTAAGAGACCTTTCTTAATGTTCAGAATACATGTTCAGTCATGTGCTAAGGGGCCAAAGTTAACTTGTTAGTTTATGACTAAATGTATGTATGTATGTATGTGGGAGTTTTTTCATGCAAGTTTCATTGTCACAACATGCCCCATTGCTTTTGGAGCTTGAGAGAGAATTGATGTTGGTCAAAATCTGCATAAAAGCTCTTCAGAAATTCTCCTTTTACATTCGACTGAATGAATTACGTCATATGGGTCTGACTCTGAAGCGACATGTAAGAAATTAGGGATTTTTCATTTTTGGGTGAACTATCCCTTTAAAGTCTCATACATAAGGATTCAATGTATTCATGTTTGTATTAGTATGTCTTGTAAAACAGTATATAAAACTGTGTATTGCTAAATATATTTGTATTATTTTGTTTAGGGTGCTTTGTGCAATTTTTAAGTTGGTATTCATGCCATGTTACGTGTTATTTTTTGCTCATCACACATCCTATGCATTTTGAGGCAACTCTGTTTTCTTTTCTTTTTTTCTCGAGGGCTGTAGATTGAACATTTCTACTTGACCTCTGAGGTGAACACTATTTTCCAGTCATCTGGTGCAGTTTGGTGGAGAGGTTGCACGTCCTCAACAGCCGTTTGTAATTCTCCTGCTTATATTTTCTAGAATATTCTTCCTTCCAGCTCAGAGCCAATCCTCGGAGAGCATTCCCATCTTCTAACTCAATGCAGATTTAAAGGGAGAGTTTACCAAAAAAATGAAACTCCTGTCACCATTCACTCACTCTTGTGTCATAGAGCTTTTTTCTTCTTCTGTGGAATATGAAAGAAGAAAATTTGAAGGTTGTTTTTATAGTCTTACAATTTGATTTCATGTCCCAGTTTGGACATAGTGTATAGATTATGGACCCTGGCAACACCAGCTCATATTTCTTTCATAAACAGACCGTTTCAGTTCCACATGTGACATGGAGTGTGGCAGCAAAGTGAACTGATACCAGTACTCTGGAAAAATCAATTTAATAAACCTTTAAATGCACATCAGAAGTGTGTAAGTGTAGGTTGAAGAGCATTTCTCCCAAGACCCCGTCCCCGACCAGACTAAATAACTCTAAAGAGACGTACAGCAGATATTATCAGTCAACACTATCTGTGAATTCAGTATGTGATTCAAAATGTGCCCCTTTTTCACCCTTTTAACATTGAGACACACATTTATCTGTGACGGACGGGCCTTTTACTGCTTATTTACTGAATTTCACACTATATAGGTGAAAGTCTTCTTTTCTGTGCAGCTGGTATATATGCTTCATCAAGCAGACATAAGATGTTCTACCCCCTTCTGTCCTTCACAAGCTTACAAAGTCACCAGCTCCATTATGCAATATCTCTCGTCAACCTATCAGGGCTTTATGTATGAATTATGAGAGGTAATATTCTATAAACGGCCCAAGTGCACTCTTTCACTGGCTGACATTTGCTATTCAGAGGGAATGGTACTGTTGCCATTAATGAGAAAATATTTAAATAAAACGTGTGAAAGTCCCTAGTATAAAGTCTACTTATAATGTTGGTCAAGGTTTCATTGTCATTTAGTTTTTTTGTTACCATTTTTTTCGTTATGCAACATGCAGAAAACCCCCAGAAGATTTTAATCTAAATTTGAATTGTTTAAATATATTTTCAGAAACATTAATGACATAAAAGTGATTAACAAATGCCACCTATAGAAATTAATATTTATAGTTACATACATATTATATACACTACCATTCAAAGGTTTTGGTTGGGTATGAATTTTTAAATGTTTTTGAAATAAGTATTTTATGTTCACCAAGGCTCCATTTATTCATTATAAAAAACAGCAAAGCAGTAATATTGGGATTATTATTCTAATTAAAATTCTATAATTCTATTTTAATATATTTAAAAATGAAACTAATTCCTTTGAGGGTAAAGCTGAATTTTCAGCATAATTACTGTCAGCATTATTTAATGAATGACAAGATTAAAAGCATTTATTTGAAAAATATATATTTTAACAATGTTAAATCAGGATCCTTGCTGAATAAATTTAATAGTTTAATAATGCCCCCAAACATTTGATATATGCCTCTTTATTTTCACAGCCCTTCATTGAACTGTTTTATTTTTTATTACTGCAGAGCAATTCCTGTTTTCCATTATCTGGTCCCTCAAAATAATGGGATTTATATTGAAAACATGTTTGCAATACTGACTAGGAGTGTGTGCGGCAAGATGAGGTTCATCTGGAGAAGTATGAATGCAAGACTAGAACGCTGATGTCAGCAGATTAAGCTGTGCTCAGAGTCACATGACACTTCAGTTGTTATTTAGACCACCTTAGCTGAAAACTGGGCTTGTAGTCACGATTAGGGTATCTCGTTGCTCCTTTCATATGCCTAAAGAACATATGGAAGGCATTGCTGGTCACCATCAAATGTTTTGTTTTGGAAAGTTTATCTATCGTAACTAGCTCAACCAAGAAAATGTACTTCATCTGAAAGACCATATCAAACAAACAGCTACATTTAGGATTATCTAGACCAGCATGAAAACAGTACAAACCAGCCTGGAACAGCATGGGAAAAGATGAATCAAATCTATATCAAAATCTATATTTATATGTTTAGTGACAACATAATAGGGAGCTACAGTATAGCAGAAAGAAATCATGCATTTTCAGTATGAGTTTTTCATTTAACCTTTATTTAAATCAGGCAAGTCACTTAGTTAAAACATGTACAAACAGTAACTAAAAAGCTCCCTAATAATATTTTAAAAGCAGATTTTGGAATATACGTTTCTATTTTCAGTGATTTTTGTAGCATATTCCAATCATTTGGCGCAGCAAGCCGAACAGCCATAAACACTTCTCTTTCTGGGAATATGATTAGACGATCTAGTTGTATATACCGTATACCTGATGTTGCAGCATATATTTCAAGCATATCTTTATAAATAAAGACATACCAGTGCAAATCTCATTCGATCATGTTATGATGTCCAATTTAAAATAGAATGCAATTCACATCGATGTTTCTATATGGAGCATTAGTAATCAATCTTATAGATGATATAACACATCAATTTGTTCTAGGACACCTTTGCGTGCATTTCTATACACCAAATAACCATAATCGAATAAAGATAAAATAGTGGTTTCAACAAGATTTTTTTTTTGGCTGATGTAGTTATTAACACAAATCTATTTCGGTATAAGGAGCCAAGTCTAGATTTGACTTTCTTCTGAAGACTGATTATATGATCAGATACCAAATCCCAGGTATTTAGGAGGTTATACCATGTCAAGTTTTGACCAAACTATAAAATCATTATGTGTATGGAATGTCTCCATAAAACATGAAAACCCAACGTGTGTGTGTGTGTGTGTGTGTGTGAGAGAGAGAGCATCGTTCTTCCTCTGCTGCCATCAACTGCAATGATGGCGCCGATGTCTGTGGCAGCATGCTGTCTGTGGTCCTCCCTGTTGTTATCTCTTGCACTTGCTATGCTTTTAAATATGTCTCATTTAGTTTTAAATTGTAATGCTACATTTGTCTATGACCGTTTAATACTATTAAACATTCGTAGTACGGTCACTGCCTTGCCTAACGCGCCTCGGCCTTCCACCTTGTCCATCCCCCTGTGCCAGTTCCAAGTGGATCTACCTCGCCGGAGAAGGCGCGGCAAGCGCAGGGGTATCGCTGTACGACTCAGATCGGCCCTGCTACGGATTTACGATCCGCAACACGCTTCTCTCCGATGGGGATCTGAGCCAGCGTTCCCTGGATGGCCCATATCGATGCCTGCGCCCTATTCTCCCCGTATTCCTCTCATTAATGCCCGGTCTCTAAACAAAACTTTCATTTGAAATGACTTTTTTACCTCTCAAGCGCTGGATTTTCTATGTCACTGAGACTGGGACACAGCCTGGCGAGTTATTTCCGTTTTCGGAACTGGTGCCTAGCGGCTGTCATTTTTTAAACTCCCCGCGTTTGTCTGGCCGTGATGGGGGTCTTGTCACTGTTTTTAAAGACACTCTTCACTGTCGACTGCTACCTACTGGCACATACCACAGTTTTGAGGTGCAACTCTTACAACTAGTCTTAGTTAACCCCATTGGTATCTCTAATATATCGTCGTCCTCAGCAAAACAAGGACATGAACATGGGCGATTTCAACATGCATGTTTGCTGTCAATCTTTTGACTTTACTCAGTGGGTTTCCAGTCCAACACATATCCATGGACACACCCTTGATCTGATTTGAACCCATGGTTTCTCTATTTTGAACATACTAGAAATCAGTAGTGCATCTTTCTCTGACCACAGGCCTGTACTCATTACTGTCCCTCTCACTGGCCGTATCCTCAGAAATCCAATTCGCTGTCTCACTCAACGTTCTAGTGAAGAATTTTCTGCAGCCTACCATGATGTACATAACTGTTTGGAGTCTGACTCTACTCTGCATAATCTGGACGCTGATGCACACCTTAATCTTTTTAATTCCACCTGCGCAGATATTATGAATTCTATTGCGCCCTTGAAGTTCAAAAATCACAAGCCTGCACCAGTGTCCTGGCACACTGACACTACACGTGCCCTTAGATGGGTATGTAGACGGGCTAAGCGCCAATGGAAAAAGGACTGATTGCAGATTTCTTATAGCCTGGAAATCCAGACCTAAATCTGAAAGATTAATGGTCCGGCGTCAACTAATGAAAATCGGCCAGCTCGAGGGGCGGCACCAAGCATGCATTTGAAAATCTCACTGCACTTAATTGGATAACACTACGACCAATCATAACAATACACAGTCTAAGACGCATAGAGACTCTTGCCGTCTTCTGTTCCTCTTTTAGAGAAAAAGGCAAGTCTAAATCTTTCATTGTACCGCCCAAAGCCGTTTCAAACAACTGGTGTTCATCCATAGCAGTCTTGCAATGTTTACTAAGACTTTGACGTTGCAGCGCTGTCGTCATCTCGCCTCTGGCCCGCCTATATCAGATATCCCGATGTGATTGGTGCAGCTCAGATACAAGGGCATATTTAATGAGCATAATTACTCGACACCAGAGTAACACGCTGAGCAAATTCAACTTGTGCTCTCGCGAGAACTCTGGATTTCCAGGGTAGATTTCTTATGAAATCTTGAAAAACTCTTACAACTTGTTTCAGAAAGCTGCAAAGGCCGCAAAATGCTAATATTTTTCTGAACTTATCACAAAAAATTGTCATAAACCTCAAGTTCTCTTTTCTTAAAACTCCTTCTTTAAGTTTTAAGTTTTAAATCCTTCTGTGCATTATATTTTAGAGCCCTCTACTGCTCTCTGTGACAACTTTGGGAAGTTTTTTGTTGATAAGATCACAACTTTAAGATCTCAGTTGTCTAACTCCGTATACTATGCATGATGTTCCATTATGTTCTTCCATCTGGTCTGAGTTTGAGCCGATTGACCTGGGCTCATGTAATGAAATTGTTGGTCACCTAAAATCTACTATCTGTCCTCAGGATATTATTCCACCTTTTCCTGAGACAAATTATGGACACAGTTGGTCCTGGCATGTTATTGGTTATTAACAAATGCCTGTCTACTGGTTCCTTCCCTATCAGTCTTAAAGTTGCTGTGGTGACGCCACACCAAAAAATAATTTGGATTCTTCCTCTCTTTTTAACTTCTGTCCTATTTCTAATTTACCTCTTATTTCGAAGATCCTTGAGAGAGTTGCACTGACTCAATTACAATCATACTTGGCTGTAAATTCTCTATATGAAACGTTTCAATCTGGTTTTAAAGCTTTACACAGTACTGAATCTGGCCTTTTAAGAGTTTCAAGCGATATTTTCACAGAAACTAATTCTGGGAAATCCATGGCTTTAGTTTTATTAGATCTGAGTGCTGCATTTGATTTAGTCGACCATGAGGTCCTGTTGAGACGTCTGGAGACATCTGTGGGCTTTTGTGGTGTAGTCTTACAGTGGTTCCGTTCTTGTCTGACCAACAGATGTTTTAGTGTTCGCATTGGTCATCAGTCCTCTTCTAGTGTACCTCTAAACAGTGGAACAGTGGACCAATTCTCGGGCCGGTATTGTTTACTCTGTACATGCTACCTCTGGCTTCCATTTTTTATAAATATGGAGTATCCTTTCATCTTTACTTTCAAGTAATTTTCTAAATTTAACTGAAAATAAAACTGAAATAATTATATTTGGGCCCAAGGAAAACTGTGTGCTTGATGTTGACCGTGGTCGTCTTGCCCCATATGAAACTCAATGTGCTATAAATCTGGTCTTTCTGTTTGATCACAAACTAAAATTTGATAAACAGATCAGTACTGTTGTAAAATCATGCTTTTTTCATCTTCGCCAACTCTCTAAAGTGAAACCTTTTTAAACCCAGAGTAACTTTCAAACAGTGATTCATGCTTTCGTAACAACTCGTCTCGACTCTAGACTATTGTAATTCACTCCCGTCTACAGCTAGTGCAAAACGCAGTTCCTAGACTCCTCACTGGGACCCGCAAGTGTGAGTCAGTCATCCCTAGTTTATCCACACTGCACTGGCTACCTGTCAAATTTAGAATTGATTTTAAAGTTGTTATTATTTGTTTATAAAGCCCTCAACAAATTGGCCCCTCAGTACCTGACCGATCTGCTCTGTCCATACACTCCTTCTAGAAGTCTGAGATCTAGTGATCACTGTCTACTCATTGTGCCTAGATCTAGACGAAAAAATGAGGCGATCGCGCTTTTGCGACTGCAAACCCAAAACTTTGGAACAGTCTACCTCTCTACATTCGATTAGCTCCCTCTGTTTCCACCTTTAAATCTTCTTTAAAGACTTAATTATTTTCTTTAGTTTTTAATACTCATTTTTTATCTATTATTTTTTCTGTTTTCTACAGCACTTTGGTCAGCCTTGGTTGTTTTTAAATGTGCTTTATAAATAAATATTGTATTGTGTGTGTGTGTTTGTGCGTGCGTGGTGTGTGTGGTTAGTTCAGGTACCGTTAATGGGGAAAAAATGCCAACAATGGCAATATCCAAAAATTCTTGACCTTGTGGGGACATTTTTTGGTCCCAATGAGGAAAACAGCTTGTTTTTTTTGTTTTGTTTTTAAGTAAACATGCAGATAGTTTTCTGTGATTGGTACGGTTAGTGTAGTAGGATAGAGTTTACACAGTATAAAAATCATTGTCTATGCAATGTCTCCATAAAACATGAAGACCCAATGTGTGTGTGTGTGTGTGTGTGTGTGTGTGTGTGTGTGTGTGTGTGTGTGTGTGTGTGTGTGTGTGTGTGTGTGTGTTTGCTTCACAAAACTCAAAGGATAACTCTGATGGACCGTTTTCTAAGTTTGTCCTCTGTGAAAAATGTGGTCATTATTGAGCAGAAGGGAAAAGCAGACCCCCGTCATTATCCACACTCGACAGGGAGCCATCCCGTTTACCGTGTGTGTGATTTTACCCAAACACAAAGATATTTTCCTCTTCAAACGTTCTTATTTTTGGCTGCTCCTGCCTGGCCCTCCGAGGATCTTTCTTACGAGAATGGAAAACACAAATATGCCATTAGAAGCACACTGTCATTTGGCACATTGAAACAGCTCCACTGGTGCCAAACATAACATCCAGTGAAGTATATTTTTTATAAAAGTCTGAGAAGAGTTATTTCATTCAGTGTCGTTAGGTGTCTTAATGGCTTTTCATGAACTAGAGTAAAATGTTTCACATGTGTTTTAACTCCTCCGTGAGGCCTGTTTCACACAAGTTTACTATTTGATAAGTGGAAAAACAGAAAGATATTAATATTGATCAGATAGGCTAGTTACTTCTCATGCATTAAAGACAAACAAAAGTCATTCTTGCGGAGAGACAAGCAGCCAATAAAATGGATTATTCTAATCAGCTTTGAGAAAGAGTTGTCAGATCCTTTATTTGACTCTGTTAATTATGAAATGAAAATGAACTGCTTGATTAATTGCTATTGTGACATTTGACTCAGTCTATATTTTTGATCCAGGTTTTCAGCCTTGTCTGCTGTGTTTTTTCTTTGCTGTGCTGTCCAA
The DNA here is from genome assembly GCF_949152265.1 of Phoxinus phoxinus. NCBI lineage: Eukaryota > Metazoa > Chordata > Actinopteri > Cypriniformes > Leuciscidae > Phoxinus > Phoxinus phoxinus. The sequence continues at coordinate 12,751,004 of NC_136888.1, read as the reverse complement.
TAGTGAATAGACTGGATTTATTATAGCTACTGTGTGTTTTGCTCCTCTGGGGCTGAACGACGCAAAGGTCAAAGAAGTCGAAGAATAGATCAGCACAGAGGGGCATAAAGTTTATAGGACTGAAGTAACAGATTCACGCTTTCCAACTCAACGTGTGGTTGGAAGCTTATATGATTCCTTCAGAAATCAATCTAATAATCAGATTTGTGCTCAGCATTTTGAGAAAACTCACCAATTTTGAGTGCACAATGCATCAGACGGTCCAGAAATGTTACATGTGTGGTCTGTATGAACGAAAGACCATGAGGCAGTGCTCTGGAGAACTCAAGAAACCCCACGTCCACAACCTGTTCTCAGTCACATTCATCTTAAATGCCGATAACACCCAATACCAGCAGTTTTGTCCTTGTGAGATGGCCTATTGATTACTGTTTACGTATGCAGCGAATCTGTGAAGGCAAAGTATTTTTGAGCATCGATCATTGTTATATTAGTGTAGTTCTCTGAACAATGGGTGATATATCACCATTGCACAAGAGTATGGCTGCCCGATATGATAGATCACGTTGAAGAAAGCGCACGCTTTATACAGAGGGTGACCTTCAGTATGGAGTTCAGGGTCTGAGAGCGAGTTTAAAGCTCTTTGAATCCCTCCATCAGAAGAACGGCATCCTAGCATGGATCACAGGCCGCTGAGCCGCAGATGCAGGGTTATGACACCAGTTTGAAGAAACTCCTCGACAACTTTTAAAGCTTTCACAGCTTTATTTATGATCATAGGCATCAATAAATTTCCGATGCAATTTCCGACATGCATTCCTTTGACAAATATTTATGCACTTCTGTTCGTTTATAAGGGAACATGCATATGGACAGAGGGGAAAGGAGGTGTGTAAGTCAGCGGAATATTCGTTTGATGGTGTGCGAGTCAGAGAGGTGGCGGAGGTGATGCTGGCTGGCTTTGATGGCTGTTGCCGAGCAACACAATCCATCTGTCTGACTGTCGGGGGTTAGAAAGGCCAGAGCTACTTCATTTCACTTATTCATGCCACGTTTACCTGTTACGAGGTGGGGGGTGGGGTGGGGGGAATGGCCACAGTCATTTGCCAAGATGAACATATGCAGGTTTTGAACACGTCACATGAATAGAACCTGGGTGGATCAAAGTGAAAAAAGACATTCATATGCAACAAAAGTGATTAGAGGCTCTATAGAAATAACAAATTGCAATACAAGTTTGAGCAAGTATTGCATTTGTCAGACTTGCAGATTGATTGATTGATTGATTGATTGATTGATTGATTGATTGATTGATTGATTGATTGATTGATTGATTGGTTGATTGATTGATTGGTTGATTGGTTGATCGTTTGTTCGTTCATTCATATATTTGATTTTATAATTATATTTATTAGCTTATTTTTTTAACTCAAATTAAAGGAGAACTCCGGTCAATTTTAACATTGAGCTCAATTTCCCTCAAGTTCCTGTTTTCCAAAGTAGTCGATTGTTGAGTTCACGCGCATAGGTTTAGTTACCTATGATCACGCGCGTGAACTCGACAATCGACTACTTTGTAATTCGACCGAAAACAGGAACTAAATACAGGTATGTGTGCTGGCTGATATAACATCATTTTTATTATTATCTTTCACATCTACTGCAGTCAGATTCACTCGTGTTCACTCTGAAGGAATCACTCAACATGGCTGGGCACTTGTATGACACATCAAGGATAATAAGAGAAATAAAAGCAGGTTTAAAATTAGACCCCATTCAAGTCAATAGGGTGCTAATTTTAAAAAGAGGATAACACAGTGTAGGCAACACCGATTTTTGTCGTTGTTCTCTGTATTGACAGCACTCCAAATTTACAAAAAATTTAGCTCAATGTTAAAATTGACCGGAGTTCTCCTTTAAAATGAAATTGAAATAAAGGACATTAAATGATCTCATGTTATTTTACTTTATTGATCAATTTATAATATATAAATATTAAACATTGAACTATTTTGATCTAATACTAGTTTATATTTGTTGTTTTTGAGTTGTCTCACATGATTTATGTTTTGTGCTTCAGAACTTCAGGGACCACGGCCTGCGTCACAAATCGCATACTCTCTTGAGTTGGTACATATTTTGACGACTAAAAAAACCAACCCGCGGTTGTTTAAACAGTGTAAAACTAGGCCAAACCGCGCGTGGGCTTGGCAACTCTAAACGGTCCGGGTGCTGCACAACTCTCACCGTCGACCCCCGCCGCCATCGTTCCGACAACATCGATTTTTGACATTTGTGAATTGATTAAAATCAGTAGAAGATTAAATTGTGATTCATATTTGAATCGATTTTTTTCCTCGCCCATATTGTGTGGCATGTGTTACTTTGGCATGCATCCTATTACTTTGTTAGAGCTTCTTTAATCTCTGTCTGCATTTGTTCACATAAGCAAGATATGTATTTGAGCACAGTCAATATGAGCATAATAGCTCTAGTTGTTGAATGCCTCTGAGATACTCTGGTGTTGACCTGTGCTTAATTCATTTGTGATGGCAATTTGTTAGCTGCTAGCACAGGCTTGACTCCTTAGCTTACACTGAAATATTCACCATGAATTATTTACTGTTTGCAAATCGAATGCATAGACTATAATAGATTGGAAGATGGGGAGACATACTTTTATTCCATAAAGAGGCCATCTAACACACGGGTAGATGCATTTTAATTTCATTTTTGATTGTACAAATTGTCTTTTTTAACATGTGATATGCTGAAAGAGACGTGTGGTATTACTTTTACAAGAGTCCTGTTATATGTTTTAATGGTGTATGATAAAACAAACAAACAAACAAAAACCCTTACAGTACACTTGTACAAAACAAAGGACCTCTGAATAGAATACCAGGGATATTATTCGACCTAGAAACCATCGGGACACATTAGCTCCTGCATAGCAACACCCTGGCAACCACCCAGAACACATTTTTTAATAGCAACCACCACTCAAAAATTTTGTTTTAGTTACAGTTTAGTTAGTAAACTGTAACTGCACCTCACTTCAAATATTGTTTTACATGCAGTCGTGAGGTTTTGATGCCATTCTGGTATTTAATGTGCTTTATGAAATGATGCATGATTTTTATTAAACACACTTTTCCATATTTACCTGATCATTGTAAATGATCAGGTTAGTGCATCTCTCTGGAGATATTCCAAAACTGTATGTTGTAAAATGGTTTTGCATATGTTCATTTTCTGAAAGTTAAATGAAGCATTTACATGCTGATTCTGTTTATAGGTTATGGTAAACTAGTCTAATTAACATGTGTAAGCCTGCATTGTCTAACTAATATATTACTCCCTGATTTGATTGATCTACTGTTCTTGGTGTAGAGAGAAGATACAGTTCGCTGCTTTACTTAATGTGAAATGTAACACCCTACATATTCATCTTACAGTCAGAATATAATAATCTTTATTTATGTATATTTATTTATTGCTATGCAATTAGGCCTGGTGCGGATTTTGTTTGAAAACCTATTACATGGACAATTTATGGGGTTAAATTTCTTGATAGTCCAGAATCAAACAAGCAATCTTTCAGTACCTTGCCCACAACTCCCTTAAAATCTATAAAAAGTGACGGATTTTCAGTGTCACATGATCCTTCAGAAATGATTCTACTTTTTATACTTATAAGGGAGAGCAACACTTATAAGGGAGGGGGGGAGTCATCACAAAGCAATCACCTCTCCAATCACATGACCTGACAAGAAGACGACAAACAACCCCCAGTTCACAAAGTGCACTGATGGCTTAATTATGTTTGCCATAATATTTCATCCAGTCACGGCAGCCTGTCTTAGACACACCGAGACCATTACTGTGAATTATTTACACCGTTCTAGAGCCCTATATGTGACTACTGGCATGCACAAGGTCCCTGTAGAAATACTTGCCCCCATAAAGGATATCCAGCCACGTTTGGAGTTAAATAGCTTCATTTAGTTGGTGTGCGCCTTTAATTCCCAGCTCTGACCATGTAGGATGTTGCAGATATGCCTGCATGGAAAGACCCAGGTTGAGTAATTTGCATATTATTTATAATAGATAGATGGATGGATAGATAGATAGATAGATAGATAGATAGATAGATAGATAGATAGATAGATAGATAGATAGATAGATAGATAGATAGATAGATAGATAGATAGATAGATTTCTTATTTATAAAAAATTTTTTACAGTGTATGCCATACAAATACAGTATAATGTCTTAATAGTCAATATAATACTGAACGTGATGAATTTTGAGGCGTTGATATGTCAACTCGAACAGTATGTGACAGAGAGGTCTTTAGTATCAAGAGGCAATTTTTCAACACGGTAGTATGTCCCAATGGTTCAGTTCTGTTTTACTAAATGCACATACGTGTGGGGATGCAGTCGCAGATTTTGAGTAAGTGCCCTCATCTATACACATTTAGTGACACCTTTAACCCCAACCTGACATTGCAATATCGTTCACTCCCTGCATCTGCTTGCGACCTGTCTGCTTTTATTTGGACAGCAGAGAGGCGGATGCTTGTGGACAGCAGTCTGTCAGGCAGTGTGCTTAATGAGTTTTTTTAGTAAATGAAGAAGTGAACAGGGCTTTATATTTAACACAGACACGGTGACTGTGGGTCATTTTACGCCGCTCCATTTTGCATCGATGCAACGCTTTGCCGCACCGCAAGATGGATGAGGGTAATTTTCATGGCTTTGGGCAGCAGTTTATCACGAGGAAACAAACAGAAGGCCTTAAATCACCATTTATTATGAAACGCTACACCACACACACACACACACACACACACACACACACGCGGACAGGACTGCCACGTTTACATACACATCAGGGCTCCCCTTTTCACACACTGACATTTAAATGCATATTTATAGACTCAGGATCCCTGTACCACAATTATGACAATCAAAAATATTTGCATACAGATTTTGTGAATGTATTGCATGCTGTTAAAGCTTTATGTAAACCATCTTGATGTGTACATTTTTTTATAGCTACAACAATGACCAAAAAATAGCATTTATATAAGTATTTATTTATTTATTCACATTTCATAATTTTTTAATTGAATAAATATATTTAAAAAAAGATTGACATTTTATGTCAAGTGTCCAGATACTTAGTGTATGTTTATTTATGTATACTATTAGTATAATTTCATTTATTTAAATACAATTTGTACATTTATTTAAATAAATTAATTAATATAAGTAGACATTTTATATGTCAAGTATCTGGATAGTGCCTAACAATAAGAAAGATAACAGACCAATCACAATTCACTTTGCAAATAGTAATATGCACTAAAGAAGACTATTATGACAATCTGAATGGGATAATGTTTAAATGTAATATTATTTAGAAGTATAAGAGGAAGTTTTCTCTATAAGAAGACAAGACTTTAGCATCTATCACATGACCTGTCAGAGTGTTTCTGTTGAGGTCTGTGTATTATATAATAACACACACAGAGTGACCTGGGCAAGACATCACCAGCAGAGATTATCTGAAACCAGCGTAATTGTTCTAATTTACTATACTAAAGCTACAAAGGGTGCCTGTCATCTAAGGCCTGCTTGTAGGAGTCTATATATAGATTGCATTGTGCTGGTGAGGTGTCACAGCAACCTTAAATTGGCACAAAATAATAATCTAATGACAGTTCAAAACAGTGAAATTAGAGGTACCCTTTTCTTCTTTACCTGCACAAAAGAGACAATACTAACTCTACATCACAGATGCTGGGAAGGATGGCACATATGCGTCTTAATTAAACCATACATCCTGCACATTGTCTTCTATTATGTACACATAACATAACATACCTGGGTAGTATGTTATTGTTATTGAGCAATATGCACAATATATTTATTTTCTTGTTAGACAGAATGAAAGGAAATCTGTTAAACGGAACCAGTGACAGTGGTTATTTACAGTCTTGTGAGATCATTCTGCACAATTTAAATCAATCTTTTATCAAAGATAGTCTCTGAAACTCAAAATCTAAGACATTAACTTTGTATCATAGACCTTAAAGTCAACATGAAATTTCATTTGCATATTTTATGCCCTAAATGTATTTCAGAGTGAAAAAGAATATCTTTTTCGGGACTTGATTTGATCAATTTGGTAATTGGTTGGACTGTGAAAAGGGGGGATCGCATACAATTTTAGAGCCAGACTTGAATGCCTACTTTTCAAATATGTCATTGTTTATATTATATTTATTGTTTATTTTATATTATATTTGTAATTTTATTTTTTTCACCATATTTTTATCTTATTTAGTGTCATAATATTAATACATTTCTAAAAGGCTGCACTACCCACAATTTGGCTATTAGTTATCATAGTACAGAGTTAGATATTCTAGAGAGCCAAATCTTCTCTAGTGGCAGATGATGTTGTTGATATTTTTTGCTTTGTTTTCTGGAAGAGAAAGGCTGTAAATGTGTATGTATAATAACATTTTGTACTAGGAGTGTGCTAGCAGATACATGGCTTCAGTGCTAACAGACACCGACTAAAAGCCATCCAGTTTTGATTTGATGGGGTCTTTAAAAGAAACTGGCATTTAAAGTTCAGACAGGCACAAACACAAACGCACTATGGCTTTATCACATCAGTGTTTATTACTTCATTCAAAGTGTCTGGAGCGTTTTCTGCGCCGCCTTCCTTTGGGATTATCTCCATTAGCATTCCATAGCCGCCCAATATCAAACCACTTTTCCCTCATTGATCCTTGCTGTGCATGAAGACTGCCAATTTGTTTATATTTGCATTCAATTTTTGTATATAATACACAGCAGAAAAACGGCCATCCGGGTGTAATTGGATTGCGCGCTGTTGAGCTTTTCTATGTGGACGCATTAGTGATTGCTCAAGTAGGAATGACCTTGGGCTAAACAGCGCTCGCCTCCCCGCCTGACAAACCTCGCCGGCCCTCCTTGACTCATGCCTCCTCGTTCCTTTTAGAGATGCAAATGGGATCAGGGAAGGTCCCGCGGGGAGCTTTGTTCACCTAACTCTACAGCGTACAAACAATTAGCACGTGCCAAGGCATGAATATGTGCTCACCTTGTGCTCTAACAGGGGCGAAGATGCACCCAAATCTCATCAGGGCCCGAGAGACGCTGTTGTCAAGCATTACTAGGAGATGTTTATACACTGCGGTGTAAGTAAAGAATCAAGATGAGGTTTCTGCTCATTTTAAGATACCTGAAGGGTGAACTTTGGTTGAGATTAAGATTTGGTTTGGTTAAGATACCTGAAGGGTGAAATATCATGAAAACAGGCAAGACATTTACACTAACATGATCACATTTCACCCCAGAAATCAAAAAGAAAAAGACATTATCATTTGAACAGTATACTTTAAAAAAAATATAAGATTATTATTATTTACATGTAGCCTATTCATTATTTTTATTAATCATATTTTTCCTTTCACCTTCAAATGGAATTGTTTATTTTTTATTTTTTTTATTTTTTTTATTAGCACCACTTTCACGTCTCTAATGGACATTTTAATATTTATTTATTTATTTGTGTAGTGATAGTGGTTGATGATGATGCAAAAAGACATCTGTCAAAAACAGGCTTAATTTTTAATTATAAATATAAATATTTTTCTTTTTCAGTTTACCATATGTGTGTTTTTTTACATTGTGCCATTATATTATGAAAACTAAGCATATTTTCCCTATTCCCTTCAAATCCACTTGAACATAAAGTTAAATTATTTTATTTTTATTTTTTATTTGATTTCATTTCTTGTCATGTCTCTGATGGACATTGTACTGATTTTATTTTTTAAAAAAAATTTGTAAATCCTATGGTTCTTGATGGCGATTGGTGAATGGAGACAGTGCTTCTCATGTACTACACTAAAAAATGCTGGGTTGTTTCAACCCAATTTTGGGTCGAATATGGACAAACCCAGTCGTTGGGTTACATTTTTAAATTACATTTTTAACCCAACGTTTGGGTTTGTCCATATTTGACCCAAAATTGGGTTGAAACAACCCAGCATTTTTTAGAGTGTATAATGACTTTTTATTTAAATCATAATAATTGAATTGGCAGTACAACAAACAGTACAATAATCCACATTATGTAGGTTTTGTGCATGTAATGCGAATAGACTTAATGATCATGAACAGGCTTCTTTTTTATTTATTTATTCCTTTTGATTTTGGGGTAAAATATGACCATGTTCTGGACATGTTTAATGAGTTTCAGCCAGATTGTTTGATCCCAAGTGAGATTCATTTTGCTTACTCACATGTGAATAAAGCAATAATAGCTATTTTTAGCATATTTGGTTTATTGAAGTGACGCCTGCTTGCTTAAAATAAAAGTCACCTTGACACTTCCTTTGGCCTTCATACGGGAGAGAGAGAGAGAGGAAAAACTGGAAGGGAAAGAAGAAAGCCAAGGGGATCCATCTAAAATTAGCTGCTATGAGCGCAGCATCTTGATGGAGGAGTTCACAAGGTTCTCCATCTAATCCAATCAATCTAGAACAAAGCCAGAAGTTTCCTCCAAACTAAGCACTCAGTATGAAAGGAGCGAGAAATGTTTGATGTCTGCGTCCAAGCACAGCACCAAAAAGTTTTGCTGAAGCGGACTGTTTTTTCTCTCGTACTGTGTTCGCATGATGTAAGCTCTCATTACCAGACGCACGAACTGATCAAAAGATTCATGGAGCTTAAACTCATTGACTTATAATCCTGTTGTTTTGTCTTATGAACATCATTTGACCTGAAATGCATTGCTTTTTAGTAAATGTGCATGGCATGTCCGACGGGCATTGCCAGAGCAATGTTTTCAATTGCTAAAGCATGCATCCTCTCTGGCCCCAGTGCATCATGGGAGCATTGTATGCTCTGTGTGTTTTTGTTGAGTCATAAACGTATACGTAACCCATGATCTAGCTGTCAGAATGACTCCGTTGGATGCATTAGTTTCCTTGGAACACAGTCATGCTCTTTTATACATTGTTGTTCATTTTTACTGGGGCGTGTTGTTTATATGAGATGCAGCGATGTTGTCGGATGAAGTTTTGCCTGTTTAAGAAAGGAGATCTCAACATGTTGTGTTTGATTTTACTGAATTAATCAATGCATTATGTGAGAAATTGAAAAAATTCAGCATAACCTTTTATACAAATGTATAAATTTGGACGCGCTCTTTATAAGCTTTCAGAGTCAGTCAGCAGCTTTGAAAATGTTTTGAGTCCAGACCATCAAATGCATCTAAAACATTTATATAAATATGCCTAGCTATTGTAAATCCAATTTGTGTGTGTGTTTTCTGTAATGCATAAAATATGCATGCTTTTATATTCATATAGCAACAAATTGACACTAAGCTAGGTGGTATGACAGTGAATATATAATGCAGACTGTTGTATTAAGGCAGTTTTGTAAAATAACTCCTGTTTTGGGTGTTTTTAATATTATATGAAGCTGTTTTTACACTTATGCCTGATTTATCAGGCAAGTTGTTATGAATTTTTTTTTGTTGCAAATTCCAATTACTTGGAAAGTATTTTATTAAATTAATTAAAATAATGGCATTTTTTTGCCACATGTTTTAATATAAAAAAAGAATTATATATATATATATATATAAAGAATATATATATATATATGTAACAAATCCACTGGAGGCAAGTTGAAGTGAACCCAAATGCAACTTTAATTCCATAATGTGATCAAACATAAAACAAAAGCCTGATGTGGCATGAACTCAAAAACATGAACAAGAACATGGACAGGACTTCCCAACAGTGGTTACATGAAAACAAACAATCCTAGACAAAGGCACAGGGCTTTAATACACAGACTAATTACAAGACAAGGAACACCTGTGAACAATGATCAGACGATTAACCAATGACAAGACACATGGCAGGATCACCTGACAAACAGGGAATCACATGACAAGACACAGAAACATGACAAGAACCACAGCGTGACAATATATGTCAATATCGTGATAGAAATTCAAGTATTCTGCTAATGTGCTTCACTTCCATGTCCAACACGGTCCTATGAATACAATTATATATTGCGACACTCCAAGACAAATGGCAAAAGGTTAACAAAAAATGTACTGTTGATTAAAATGTTACATTTGGTATTACATTGTAGGGTGGAAATGAATTGGCTTGGACTTGGTGCTGATAACTCAATGCACAGGACAATTAACTTTTTTACAGTTGTGTTTGATCACTTAAATTCACATTATTTTATTTTATTCTATGTAAATGGCTGGAAGTGCTGAATTATTTCTCATACAGGTCAGATTATCTGACAAAAATTTAAATTGAGCGGTAACGCAGCGCTGTTTAGGTCAAACAATCATACAAAAAAATGACTTTTGAGTGTGTTGAAAGTTATGTTTTAATGTTACTCGGTGGCTGGTATGAGACACTTAAGACAGCTATAGATCGATATTAGAATATCATATTAATAAAAGCTGGATGACTTGTGTTGCTAAATGGCATGGATTTAAACATTGTTGGAATCATTTTGGAAGAATGAATACACAAGACAACAAAATATATAACATTGTTCTAGTAGTTGTTGGACATTTTAATCCAAAAATCTTTGCCATTGACTGTTATTCCTTCATTTTCATTCTGAATTTGCCTCTTCTAACTAAACTATGTTACTCATCAGTATCTTGTTAGACTAAAATGTAAGTTTTAAGTTGTTGCATGTACTGTAGTGCAGAAAGAACTTAACAGGACACGTGGGAGCTCATTTAACGTCGTCATTAGATTACGGGAATCTTCTCAACTGAGGATAATTGTGTAATATTCACATGAGGGTCAGTGCACTCTAAATCCCATAATCCACCAAACTCCATTACAGAAGTGTGTTATTAGAGGAGAACCAGTCGACGTTTCCCTCTGAATGCATTAAAGAGGCTTTATTGAAATGCATTGTGGTGGTTCAGATATGCTGTTCCTCAGACAGTTTTCCAAGGCCGAAATGTTTGTAATAAAGTCTCAGCACTGGCACGGGCTGACACACGTGTACAGTATGTGCACTGCAAAAACTAAAGGTTGATGTGGCCATTGATGACCTGCTTTTACACTGTCTTAGTAATGATCCTTTAATGAAGCTGAATGAAGTTATGCAACATTGGACCGATAATCAATAGTTCACACTCCTATTGTGCTGCAATTAACCCGATCCCCAGAGACACCCCAAAGGGCAAATGCTTTATCCTGTTGTTGTGAAGGGCTAACAAAGATGAAAAAAGTGCATTTAGCTGTTAAGATCCTTGTTAAAAACCTGGAGATGAAACACAGAACTGCCCATATAGAAAAAAAGTACATTTTCATCATTTTGGAACATTCCAGTGCTCCCAATGTTTAATGCGTATACATTTTAAGCCTCAATAGCCTTCTATTTTCTGTGATCTTTTAATAAAAACACATGAATTTAGACTGCATTGAAGTGTTCCATTATCCTTTTTCAGATATTACCTTTCATAAAGTGTGTAATGTAGTTTTTTTTTGTGAATGTAAAAGGACCCCTTCAAAGATCAAAGAGCAGGATAAATAAATGTATTGTCTCCCAAAAGGAAAAACGGATTCTGAACTGCTTAAAATGAGTCAATAGTAATTCCAGTCATGTTTCCTGCATGAACCTATATGGGCCCTATTTTGACGATCTGAAACGCAAGTGTCAAAGTGCAAAGCGCAAGTAACTTTGTGGGCGGTTCCCGGCGCTGTTGCTATTTTCCCAGCGCGATAAACGACTCTTGCGCCCGACGCAAATCTAAAAGGGGTTGGTCTGAAGTAGCTTCATTATTCATAGGTGTGGTTTGGGCGTAACGTTAAATAAACCAATCAGAGCGTCCTCTCACATTCCCTTTAAAGGTGCCATGTGTAAAAATTGAGGTAAAATTATCCAAAAAATGAGCTACACGCATCAAAAGAATGAGAAGAAATAAGGGCAATGATGTCATTAAAAAAATGTCAAGTTATAGTGCTGCAGAGATATCAACCTTAATTAGCATTAGCATTTCTAGCCACGGCCCGACAGGTGTTGTAATACCAGTTTCGGCCATGGGAGGCGGTATGCGGGCCACATAACCACCAGCCAACCTGCAATACACGACACGAATAACTCGCACGGCTTGTGGGCGTACTTGAACCTGATGTCTATCGTGTGGAAAGTACAGAGCCCACTACTTCATTTCAATTCAGGGAAGAGAGCGGAAGGATGGCTGAAGCCTTTGGCAAGAGACCCCTACAACCACCGCGCTCTGAAGCACAAATCAGATCAGATAAGAAAAGGACCGCTCGTCACGGTCCGGGCTCGAAAGCGCGGGGGACGGCGGGCGAACTGCAGCGCATAGCCCTGTTTTACAACGTTCAGCACCCATTCTGACACGCCCGGGATCGCTCCCCATGCTTTCGCACGCATAGCTAGGGGCAGAATGGTCTCCGTGTTCTGACCGCCGCACTGCGCGGGTTCGAGAAACTGAAACGGAGGTATCAACACGGCGCGCGCGCCCTCGTTGTCTGAAGAGTGCTGCTCGCTGACGACAGCAGCCGCTGTTTCACATTCAATGACTCGGTCGCTAAGGACGGAGAACAATTTGTGGCGCGAACAGGTCATTTGTAGCCTACTGTATCTTTCAACAGTGTTCGTGTTTTTTTTACTATAGTAGAGATGATCGGTTCACGTGCGCTGTCTGATGTTTACTGCATCACTCGACATGGAGAGGTTGGGTAAAGTAATAATTACAAGAGCTTCACGGTTATCAGATACAAGCATTTAACTGCCCTGTAGTATATATATATAAATAGTTATTTGTGTTTGCGCACGTGATATCAGGAAGCAATGTAACGTTACCTGTAATACACACATGATGGCAATGCGCAAATCGTGTGTGTGTGTGTGTCACAAATCATTATTGTTTCTTCAACTTATTAAAATATCTTACTTTACTGCAACTATCTGTTTCTGCTTCTTTATCATATTTATAGTGTGTGATTTATAAAATACCATATCCTACATCACATATTTTGATATGTGAGGTATACTGCCCCCATCTGGTATGGAATGTGAAATATGACTTGATTTTTTTTGCCAGACAATGACACATGGCACCTTTAAGAGCAGGCGCGCTTGTTCCATGGTGGATCGCTATTATAACGGCGGATTTGCCGGCGCACACCAGGAGCGGTTCACAGCCGAGGAAACCGACGTTCTCGTCAGGGCTGTAAAACACAGAGAAGTGACATTGGGGATGATGGGAGAAACCCACCCAAATTAGCTTCGGTTAAACAGGCGTATAATTTGGGTAGTAAATGTGTAGCCTAATCTAGATTTTTTTATTTATTTTTATCTAGATAGATCTTTTTCACATCTTCACGGACACAACAATGATTTCCCTCGTGTGTTAATATTTTTCCTTGTAATAATGTATGATTTGCAAAAATGAAAACTGCTGCATCTTTTTATATTAGAGAATCAAAGTGGATGCGCGTTAACATTATGGCCAAGCACGCGCCCTTAAAATACCATATCACTAACGCGCAACGCGCCACTGTCTTTAGACTGTTTTTTTCCTGGTCAATGGCGCAATTGCTTTCTAAAACTGGAAAATAGCACCATGGAAGTTTTGCGCCGGAACACGCCTCCTCTTTGCGCTGAACCGCCCCCCGCGAGCGCAAGTTCATTTCCTAATTTACCGACGTGCGTCTGTGGAGGGAAAAGTCCGCTGTGCGCGGGTGCAAAATAGGAATGATACATGCGTCGGTGTACAAAGTCAATTGCGCTGGGTGCAAGATAGGGCCCATATAGGTTTGTTACAAATTTGCATAATGCCAACCTATGGTTTGTATTGGCTGCCTGCAAACAGAGTCTACTTTGACCCGCCCTCAAACAATGTAGATGTAGCTGAGGCCTGGAAGAGTTTGGTTCGTGATGTCGCCGTCGACATGTCAAAAAGACGCTTTCCAGAGATGCAAATCCACCTTGCATGCACTTCCAAAGGATGAGGACTCGCTCGAATTAATACAGAAAAAAACACTGTATCACTGTGTTTACAAATGCAGAGGAAGCCTCCAGATGTGAAATTCAGATATGGCAATGGACGTATCATTTCTGACATGCACTGTAAGCGGGAGACCGACAGATTGGTCAGATTGGTCAGAAGGTCTGCTGTGATTGGTCTACCGCTTACAGCGTGTCGGAAACTAAATACCCTGTGCTGGAGGCTTCCTAAATCTTCAGCGATTGTGCACACTGTGAAGTCAGTAAAACCAATTTGAGCGTGTGTCTGATGATGAAACATTGAAAGAACGATTAAACCCCAACCTCCATCTGAAGTACGACTTGAGCAGGACATTTCTCAGTGGCAAGTTTTTATTCAGTTTGAGTTATGAGATGTTGCAACTGTAACTCATCTACATCAGCAGCACTAACAATCGAATGTCCATCAACAAACCGATGTGTATATTTCTAATTTATTGCGGTGCACAATTGACCGTTCGCATAGACCCGCCCCCCTTAGTTACTGTCGCTATGTCCGACAAGCTACGCCGCTCTCATGTCACACCATGTTCTCACGCAGTGAAAAACGCATCGCGGAGCAGAGAGGACACTGACAACACGCTGACAGACAGGATAGACTAGGTTACTTTTCGGTTACTTTTGATATTAAACATAATAAACAAAGTCTCACCTTTCAAATTTGGTATTTAAAAAAAAATAAATTTAAACAATAAATCCCGTTTTCTGGCTCTTTAATGTGTCTGTCAGATCGCTGTAGAGCATCAGTTAAAGCTGCCCGTGAACCGATCGTCTCTTCCTTCTAGTTCATTTATAGCATCAAATAAACATGAATGAACATAAGAAGGAATGTTGTTTGAACCGCGGAAAGGTCAGATCACCTGTCAATCAAGCTCCCTGCCAAGGGTCAATTGGTCCTGCAGTGAACTGTATCAATAACTATCAATAACAGCGCATACGTTAGCCGAGCACAAACATGAATGTATGTGACTAATGACTGATGTAACATTAAAGTTTGTAGAATATATCATGCTCCATCCTTTATCTTTACTCAAAGTAGTAAGAATGACAGACGATCTGCATTAATAGACACACTTTTAGGTACTAGTGGCCCACAGCTGCAGAACTATTTCAGTAAGACCGTAATAACGTGAGTTAGCCGGATACCTGCATAATATAAAACACAAAACTATGTATTTTGAACACCCGGTAAATACAGTATATCAACAATTAATTGTACTTGTTGTGATTCTGAGGAGCAAGTTGGTCCATTGGGTACTGACCCATCTTTAATGGATAAGTGTTTTT
The DNA here is from genome assembly GCF_949152265.1 of Phoxinus phoxinus. Classification (NCBI taxonomy): domain Eukaryota; kingdom Metazoa; phylum Chordata; class Actinopteri; order Cypriniformes; family Leuciscidae; genus Phoxinus; species Phoxinus phoxinus. The sequence continues at coordinate 12,735,581 of NC_136888.1, read as the reverse complement.
GACCTTGCCGACATTTAAGAAGCAATCATCAGTTAAATGACGGGGTCACAGCAAAAGGTTAATACTGCTGTTGTATCGCTATGGTCATTTTAACCATCAACCCTTCACATCATTATTCTTTGGAAGTGTTTACAAAGAGAATTTGCTTTCGCAGCTCAGAAAACAGCGTCTTCTCGACATGTAACACGGACCAGCTACAGCGTTTGAGTGCGGATCAAAGTAGATGTTGTTCGCGGATAGAAAATGAAGACCATAATGACTCGTTTCGGCAGATCTGAATCGGTTCTTTCTTTTGGGAGACAATAAAATACCATAATAGAGGCAATTTAACATGTTTTTCCTGTAAGGGTAGAAATTTACTTTATTTTTTTATTTTTTTTATTTTATTTTATATTGTATTTATATTATATTGTAATTCATATTTTTTAAAACCCTGAATCCTAAGTATTACACTTTTGTGCATAACTGCTTTTATGCTTTTCTGGACCTGAGTCATAACCAGAAAATCATAGATACTTAGACTCTTTTGACTTGGGCTAAAAACATTCAGAACACCTTGGTAACCAGTTGTGCATGGGCAAACAATAGGATTTTCTTCAGTGAAAATCTAGTTAATTTTTTGTCTTGAAAACTAAAAGCAATATACAGTAAACAAAATCTGGGTTTGTGTATTTCTTATATATAGATTAACTTTAAAAGGAATCTGTAGAGGCATTATCTAAACGTTTAATCCCGCTGCTTTCCCTGCACCGACCCGTTTCTCTCAACATCCATCAGTGCTGCGTCTCTCTGGAGACTTTAGAAATGATGAGATGTGCAATAACATGCCATGGTTTAATAATCTTGCTGGCTAGCCCAATGTTGCTGAGATGAATTCCCAGAGCATTGTGGGAGGAGATCAACCAGCAACCCTAATGTAAATTTCAATGCAAAACCCTGCTTTAAAAATCCACACAAATTCGTCCGGACCAGCTGTTGAGAGATCCTTTGGGTGAATGTCCGCGTAAGTTAATATGCAGGTTCCTGACAGGTACATGAGAACATCACGTATACTGATGAAGACGTGACAGACAGAACTGGTTCCCTGGATGTTCTGATGTCAAGGAAACGCCTTCTGTGGGATTTACGGTTAAGTGCTTTCAGGTTCTCGGCATTAACAGGAGCATATGTCCATATGGTTATGTGCCAAACTCCCAGTCACATGACCATGTGATGATGGGTTCATAAATTCTATCCGGTGATTTATTGGAATTTTTTATGAAATTATAACTGTGCTATTAATACCATTTGATCATTTTTTTTGGCTTGGGGTATTTAAAACTGTATTGATTGAGTTCGGATTGTGAAATCAATGCAAAAGATTGGGCTAATATGAGGCTGCCTTACCACATTCTTCTTGTATAACATTTTATAGATTTTATACATTTAATTGCTAGATTAAGAGGATTAAGATTTTGAGATTTTGATTTAACCATGAGTTATTAAAATAAAAAATCCCAGAATGATAGATGAGGGGTAAAGTGTGCCGGATGCTTGTAAGTGGCTCAGTTACAGTAATAGTGACAGTAAGCTTTGCCCCCAAATAGAGGAAGAATTGTAATACATATTGGTAGCACTTTTTTACAGTCCTGTTTCGCATGAACAATGAACATACTATGTACTTATTGTAGTAATGGTACTAACACTGCACCTACCAATAAATCTTAACTTAACCCATAGTTACCTTACACTACTCAATACTTTTGTGGGCAAGTACACTGTAAGAACATTGAAAGTGCAATTTTGGAATGGTATTGTGCTTTTTTTTTTCTCATGTTCATATTTTTAATGCCAAATTGGTTACATACTCACCAATGAATCTGCTATTTGACCTGATGCATTTTTTTAAATATAAGTTATTTATTAATACAGAATACATTTATTATTTCAGTTAATAGCAGAAATCCTGAAATATTGAACCATATTGTTTTTTTCTTTGTCTTGTTTCTCCATGCTTAGACGATGAATCGCCCCTTAAACTCGTGCTTGCAATCTTTCTGTTACTTTTCTATTTCTGTCATGACAACTCTCTGAGTGTTTGGCATGGTAATGGACATGACAAATGTCTCTGTATATCTTAAGTCCCTATACACCACAACACTGTAATTGTAATGGAAAAAAGGTGTTTCAAACTGTTTGAAATCCCAGAATCCAGTTCTCATTTGACAGCTTAATCAGTTCAGAGATCCGAGACGGTTATCTGAGGGAACGAAGGGGAACTGAGTTAATGCTGCTCATGAAGATCTCTCAGTCTGGACTACCACCACACAACCCTTGTGGGAGAAGCTGTCCATAATAACCAACACTGAATTCTCTTCTGATCCAGTAGACTAAACTTAAAAATCTCTTTTGATATTTTAGTCATAATACATTTTCCAACCCACATAGATTTTTTTTTCCGTAATCAAATATTTGTATCTTCCTTGTGGACTTTGTAAGTCACCCTCTGCTTGACTCTTTTTTGATCTTCCAAAAATGATTGAACTATGCATTTCCAAAGAAATTTGTATTTAGTATTCATCACTAATAGCAAGATTTAGGCAGATTTACACATTGATCATCAATGCTGATCTTGTATCACAGTCTCACTATCTATCTATCTATCTATCTATCTATCTATCTATCTATCTATCTATCTATCTATCTATCTATCTATCTATCTATCTATCTATCTATCTATCTATCTATCTATCTATCTATCTATCTATCTATCTATCTATCTATCTATCTGTCTGTCTGTCTGTCTGTCTGTCTGTCTGTCTGTCTGTCTGTCTGTCTGTCTGTCTGTCGATAAAAATAAATAATAATAATATATTTAAATAAAAAATAAAATGTTTAATTTATATAGCGCCTTTCCCAAGCTCAAGGACGCTTCACAATAACATTAAATAAATAAATATTATTTGACAAATGTTCTATCTGTCGTTCTATATACCATCCTTCCATCCATCTATCTGTCTCTCTATCCAGAGAAAGAGAAATAAATAAATGCTTTCATTTAAAATGATCTTTGTACCTTTTTCTTAAAGGAGCGTTACAGATGTGAAGATCACAGATATTGTCAAATCTGTCGTGACATTTTGCTTTGGCTTGAAATTTGAGGCTTTTAAGCTGTGCGAGGTGGCCGAGATGATGGACACATGGCAAGCATCATTAAGCAAGTGATTTCCGGATATTTCCTGCGTTTAACCCCGGCCTGCCAGGTTAGAACACACCTCAGTGCAGTTAATTGCCCTTTTGGTTGCATACAGTTGCTGTTTTCTGGCTTTCATTCAGTTGTGCAGTTTTGCTAATGAAAATAAGGACTGTGATTGGTCCCTGGTATGGCAAACATCTATATTTCTGATCTTTTTTTCTGAAAATAGCTGTTCCTCGTTGCCAAAATAATAAATTGCATTGTTGTTCTTAGTTTAAAAATGTTTATCTACAACAATTACTCATGCTCTACTTACAGTAAACTCACAAACCGGATCTGTGAACCCACTCAAGAGCGTTTCATTAAAATTACATTCAAAATCTTGATCTAAATTTGAATTCCAAAGCAGCTCATGTTTTTAGCCTATAAAAAAAGTGCCGTTCAATGTGAATACATATATGCATAATACAAGTACAGAGAGTCTTTGTGTCATATTAAAATGAGATGACAGGCTTCAAAAGACGTGAGTGTGAGGGAGAACTCTGTCTGATTTCTATCATAGCTCCACATTTTAAAACTCGCAAGTCTACCGACGCTTTTGATTTAAGTTCAGAGGGAAATCTGAGAGGGGGAGAGCCACTGAGTAGACGTGTGCCGTTTAATGAAGTCGCGCTGGAACGCCCATGGTTCGGGATCAAAGCCACTTTGTTTCTAAAGAGGACTAAACTGACAGGATGTCAGCCGGTTTCGCCCCTCTGAAACCGAGTCCACAGGAAATGAAGTTTTTACCTTGAGCGGCTCAAAGGGAGCGTTTCCGTATCACACCATCTAGACCAGCCCTCAGAACTCACACAAGTCCAGTAATTAATTCACATGAGATAGGAATATATTTCTATATTCAGTATTACATTAATTTAGGTTGTTAGAGACCACCTTGATTATATCTTAATGAGACTTTCCATTGGCATAACAATTATAATGCTGCATAAGCAGTGTATAATTAAACTGTGTACGTATATGCTATTGCAATTTACTTAATCTCTTCATTTTGACCTGTTTTTGCAGACATTTTGCAAGCTAAACGTGATACAAGTCTGACAGCTCAATGCATCTGGCCTAGAAATAGCTCAACTTTGTGATTATCTTATTTATGTATTCATTTTGTATGAGAAATGGCACTCATTTCATAATTAAACCGTTCATAATTTTCTTATTTTTTCCCTCACCTCTTGTACTTAATTGAAACAACTGTCGGCTATCAGCCCGGTCGACTAATTTGACACGTGGGGAGATAAGCAAGACACGGCAACACCCTGCTAATAAATCATAGTGAGGCTGTCACACGGGAAAAGGCCATTCAAATGTTCTCGCTAATTTTTCAGAGTGCCATTTTGAGTGCGCCTGCTCCAGCTAATGTAGGAGCTTTGCTCTCCTGTCAGCGGCGTCTGCTCCTGCTAGCCTGAGGCTGTGATCAGGTGCCTGATGTCAGGGTTTATCGTCGCCGAATGGTGATTGCTTTAGAATTGGTCCTCGGCATAAGCCTGTGCCATTTGTTCAGGTAATGCAGGACAAGTGGAGTTGGCTTTGCATCTCGCATGGGTCAATAAACTGAGGGAAGATGTTTTCGAGAGATAGGGCTGGGTATTCAAGATATGTGAAGTACTAATAAGGCTGAATTCGACTTCTCTTCTCAATAAATATTCGAAGCACACAGGCTTGTTTATTTATGCATTTTATTTGATGGAGTGAATGCCATCATCTTGGAATGTAATCTACATCCTTTTGATTTTCCTTGTTTACAGATATGCTAAGAATTTGATAGTCTCATTTTTATTTTCTGCGTTGCTGTTTTTAATTATTCTAGATATCACAAGCAGTGTGTGATCTCTTTAATGATCAACATTTCTTATTTTCTTTCACAATAGTGATATCAGAATTTAAACCATGGAAAACTCTGTTAGACAATCAATCTCAGGACATCAACATTTCAATGGCAGTGATACAGTGTTACTTGCATAGAGCTAGTGAGACATATCGATAGGCTGAAATAAAGAAAACATTTCACTTTAGAGTCCCCGATGGCTCCCAACTCCCAACAAATATGTCAACATACTGTATGATTCATGCTTTGAGGGTGCGTTCAAACTTGGTTTGTTTCAATTAAATGTATAATTTTCTTTTTTGGTCTGGACCAAAAGAATCAAGAGACCTGAAGTAAGTGTGAACACACCCTAAATTAAAGTACCGGTATATTGAAAACATATGATACTTTGTATTAGCAAAGACTGACATTTTAAAGGGCACCTATTATGGAATTTTGAAATTTACCTTTCATGTAGTGTGTAACATAGATCTAAGTGAACAAAAACATCCTGCAAAGTTTGAAATATGAAAGTGCACCATATATAAAGTTATTGTCTTTCAAAAGTAAGAGTCGACTCTGAGTCATTTTTATGAATCGTTAGAAGACCGAAGCTTTTTCTCTGACTAGATGACGTCAACTTGTCAAGTTATTTGAATACGATACGCCCACTTATTGCGCTCCAAAGCAAACTTGAAATCATCACGGCGACGAGACGCTGCGTTCTGAAGTGCGATCTGCCCGAGGAGCATTTGAAGACTAAGTGGCTACAATTCATCATATATACAACTATACCACAGAAGTATAGTCCGAGCCTTGTGCTTTGTTCGCGCCATTTTGAAGACGATTGCTTTACCAACTTAAATGCAATCAAACTTGGATTCGCGAGCCTGATATTGAAGGAAGGTTCAGTTCCAAGTGTATTTGCATCAGCTTCCTCCTCCGTATCACAACCTGTAAGTGTTATTAATAATTGTTGCTTATATGTTTTATGTAGGATGCTTAATTATTATTTTGTTTGTTGTGTAAGCACCGTTTAGCTTCTAGGTTTTCAATGACAATTGTATTGAGATATGTGAAGTGTTTGTCGTTGTTTTCGGAGTTGTCTTAAAGAATAGAGTAATACCTCGTAGTAACATATAACTGCATTTTTTTTTGTAAAAACGTTGTTTATGCATCGGGCTAATGCAAACAAAGACTGATTGTGCTTTTATAATATGAACTCTGGGCTATGCTCGCTAACATAACATTAAATTCTTTAACTTATTTTTAGTTTTTTACTACAAACTACAAAGCAGTGGACTATAATCATTATTATAACACGATTTAATTGATAAAAGCATCATTGTACTCCGTGTTAAACAATAAATATTATCTCTGTAAACACTGCTGGGTCATCTGACCAATCAACGCAGATTAGCGTCGCGCAAAGGAGGGGTTTGGAAAAGGAGTCGTTGAACGAATCATTTGGGAGTCGGTGAGCAAATCAGGTAAAAATAAATGCATATTATACGAAAACAAAAGTGTTTTTTGTCCTTGCATGCATGTAAAACTGTTGTTGGCGACTCCCTAAACAACATTAGGAACATTTTAAATGTCATAATAGGTGCCCTTTAAGCCTTTAGTAAGTGAATTAAATCCATTGAAATTTCACAAATTAAACCTTTGTGATTTGTTATGAGACTTGCAAGGCCATTTGGCACCATCAAAACTCGAGACTCAATGCATCTTTTGAGTTTACGCAAGAACTTGTTAGATTTGACAAGTGTGATACTTTAGTGAATAAGGAACTATTCATTTAAATGTCTATTTAGAATGATTAATGGCAGTTTTGTGCCCTTCTCTTCTACTTCTCCCACTCTTTCACTTCTCACAATGTTGTAGCATTATTGGGCTCCACAGAAAGCCAGTCATTTAAGAATCAAGCACTGTAGGAGTCTTTTTCGTTATTTTAGTGATCCATTCTGAGCAGCAGCCTCCAGACTGTGACTGTCTGATGTACTCAGACACTGACCCTGAGCCCGTAACTCATACAGCGTGGCCTTGCAGTTGTTTGTGTGTCTAGCCGGGGCTGAAAAGCATTAATTGCTCCCCAGCGCTCTGGCCGTTGCTGACCAGGTTAACTGCCCTCTCTCTCAAACCATTTACCCCTGCGCCTCTTCCACACGGCCGTCCAAATAACTGCTTCAGTTTTAAGAGGGAAGCGTATCGATTCCTCTGCGGTGGTTAATGAATTTTGATTGCTATAGCTACCATCAGAGATATGGTTTTGCTTTATTGATTAAAAGCTACTGGGATCATTTTACACACACATGAACAAGAAATTTCATGGATGGATCGCTGGGCTTTATCATTAGCCCCATTTTAACCTTTCTGCATGTCTGGTTTTGAATGTGATATTGGAAAATTTGATTATTTTTCCTGTTGAGTCGAATGATAACCAACCATCCAAGATAATCAAATGTGTGAGTTTAGGAAGGAATGTGTGGCAATTTGATATGAAACCTAGATATTTCAAATTATATTTTTATAGGCCCCCTTAAATGTAAAATATCAATCCATCCATCCATTCATATTGGACGAGTTACACGGCAGTAGTTATAATAGGGTTTGGGGGTTGTTCAAATGTATGAGCCAATTGTATTTCATATCACTAAGAAATACAATTTAAATACATCTTGTCTCAAATATTTTTTATTTTACTTTAGCATAATTTATGGTGTTTTTGTCTGTCTGAGTCTCTTTACGTTCATCCGCTACAGCTATGTTCTTTTAGATGTGGACGTCAGCCAGTAGAACATAATTTATTTCCACTCCAGCAATATGGTTACGTGAGTTGATACCTACTGATTTCCTTCATCTTCATCCTCGGTGTGTGGGTCTCATTGACCGTCGGAATGAAAGGCTTTGTTCTGAGTCACTCAGTTCAGTGGAGGACTTCAAATGAACGAACTCATTGGTGCAGTACAAGGGCAACTATGTAACACTATTCCGCCAACTCATTTGGCCTGGAAACATTGATGATAGTCTTATCAGTTCACCGTGGATGACAGGCACAGTGTAGTCTCACATTGCCAGATTGTTGGAGTAACTGTGGTCCACTCTTTAGCTTGAAGGAATATTCTGCGTTTAAAACACATTTCTGTCATGACAACTGGTTTGGCATTAGCCTGGGAAAACCCTAATGAACTTCTGGCAAATTTGAGATTTGCTCTGCAAGTTCGTCTGGCCAAGACCCCATTCAAACCCATTTCCAATTTTTCCAAATCGAGGCACCAATCACAAATGTGTAGGTGGGCTTTACACGATGACGATCGCTCTGATTGGTTTTAGGTCTATCCATTTGCGCCCAGAGGCATTTGAGCGACGTCCGTTGGTGACGCCCCTTTGGAAATGGACTGTGAATGTACCTTCCCCAGACCCACTCTCAGTTACAACTGAGAAGGGTCTTGTGTCAACCAGGCTAGTATGGCATGGTAAAGGATATGACAATTTTGATATGTTTGGTCTTGGCAGACTAGATCGGCTATTCAATTCAATTCAAATTTATTTGTATAGCGCTTTTCACAATACATATTGTTTCAAAGCAGCTTTACAGAAAATGCATTTCAGAAATGTACATACAAAAATACAGTTAGTTAATCATAAATTTAGGGCATAACATATCGCCGGCGTTGGGTCGTCTCGTCACAGAAATATGATTTTCAAAAGACAAGTTGCGGTCTAGTATAACACCCAGATCTTTTACTGTAGAGGATAAAGTAACAGGACGTCCATCTAGATTAAGGTTGTATTGTAAGAGGTTTTGTGGGCAGTTTTTTGGACCAATCAGTAATACCTCTGTTTTATCTGAATTTAATAGAAGAAAATTACACGTCATCCAATATTTTATATCTTTAACACACTCTGTCATTTTAGATAATTTAGTGTTATCATCTGGTTGTGATGAAATATATAATTGAGTGTCATCAGCATAACAGTGGAAACTTATTCCATGTTTTCTTATAATATTACCAAGTGGCAGCATATAAATTGAGAATAGCAGGGGGCCTAATACAGATCCTTGCGGCAATCCATAATTTACTGACGTTATCTTTGATTTTTCCCCATTTAAATGGACAAAATGGTAACGGTCTGATAGGTACGATCTAAACCAGCTTAATGCCTGTCCCTGAACACCAGTGTAATTTTGAAGTCGATCTAAGAGTATTTTATGATCTATAGTGTCGAACGCAGCACTAAGATCGAGTAAAACTATTATTGAGATACACCCTTGGTCAGAAGCTAAAAGTAAATCATTTGTAATTTTAACGAGTGCAGTTTCTGTGCTATGATGTGGCCTGAATCCAGACTGAAATTTTTCATAGTTATCGTTTTCTTGCAAGAAAGAGCACAGTTGAGCAGACACAACTTTCTCTAGTATTTTAGACATAAATGGAAGATTTGAAATGGGTCTGTAATTTGCTAGGTTATTTGGATCTAATTGTGGTTTCTTAATAAGAGGTTTTATAACTGCCAGCTTGAACGTTTTTGGAACGTGACCTAAAGATAGAGACGAGTAAATAATATTGAGAAGAGGCTCTTCCACTACAGGTAACACTTCTTTCAGTAGTTTACTGGGTATTGGATCTAATAAACATGTTGTTGGTTTAGATGCAGTAATAAGTTTATTTAGCTCTTCCTGTCCTATAGTTGTAAAGCGCTGTAGTTGTTGTTGAGGGGTGATAATTGAGGCTGAAAGCGCACTGTACCAGTATTTGTAGGTTGAGCAGCGAGTTCATTGGCTTCTGATACAGCAGGAGCCAATCAGCTGTGGGCTAGAGAATGATGCGATTGCGAGCAAGAGTTTACGGATTCACATCACATCCATTGCTGTTACCCACATTTTTTTTATTAAAGTAAGGACAAGTGTAAATATTTTTTTGTGGTAATTACTTTTATGTAAAATAAGTTTAATTTGAATTGAATGTGGAATTAAATTGTCTCAAGTGAAGCTCTGAATATCTTGATCATTTGATACCATGAATCTTACATTGTAACTGTACAGTATATGATCGTGCATCCCTATGGTTTAGCAGAGACGCTCTTAGGTTTACAATCACGGTACATGGACCATCTCATCTCCAATCTTCTCTAAAGGATCTTCGACCTGTGAGTCATTGGTTATGAAGCAATTCAAAAAAATGTTTTATCCCAGTTACCTTTTTCATGTATTACATGTATCTGATCGACACTGATGGTTGACACCACTGATAATGCTTTTGTAAGGTATGGGGGTCTTACTATTGTTTTTCCTGAGGGAGATGCACTGTAGATCAGAAAGCCACATTATGAGGTTATTTACTGCTTGGACTCTTTGCCCTTTCCGCTAAAGGTCGACTGGGAAAAGATGGCTATTGTTATTCTACGTGTCTTCACAGACAGGAGGGAAATTAATGTTCAAGGCGTGTGACGGACAGGTATCTGATCAGTCAGATCATTGTGTGATTACATTCTCACTAGACTTTATTAAACGCACGTCCATCAAAGTTGAGTTCTACAAGTGCACAATTGTCTAGATGTCCACTTGATGTAAGCCACTGAGAGAGAAAAAACGTTGTTAAGCTCCTCAACCTGGCGATTCCACTGGGTTGGGTTGATGTATTGTCAGTTGTACAGGGTAAGATATTATTCATGCATTACGAACTATATGAGCCAGTGTTTGTATTCCAGTAAGGCTATGGTGCTGTGTAATTGGCTGTGGTATCTTGTCTTCTCTGCTCTGGATTCTGTGTTTGCACTCTGGAAAAGCTTACAGCAGAATCCGACTCGAGCGGGCTCTAGGGAAATATTGATACATTGTGAAACCAACGGTGAACACAGATGAACACACACACATGCATACAAACATCTCAAGCCTTCAAGCCTTTTGTATCGTGACACTCCATGAAGGTCACCCTGAAAGGCGACACAATATTCCTGCCTAACTGCATCCAGGAGCGACTCAAAGAGCCAATCTGGCCTTTAATCTTCAGAGAAGAAGTGCACATCGTTCCTAACCTATTCCATCAGCGTTTCCTCCCCCATTACCTGCCACATCCACCGCCATCCCCTGTCCGGATTAGACAAAACAACCTCTGCTACTGTTTTGGCTACAAATGGCCATTTTCTATGCATCCGAAGGGTTTCTGCTGAGAAAGCAAGTGTTATATAATATTTATGACATATGTATATAAAGTATATATTTTATATATAATGTATACGTTTAATTTAAATAATAAACTGTGTTATATATATCTTTGTTTGTACAGTATGTGTTTTCAAAGTAGAGCTTAAATGAACTGGTTCAAATATAGATTCACTAATTTGTTTTGAGTCATCAAAGTGAAATACTGTAAATATCTAATAAAAAATTGTATTGTATTTTTTTCTCTAATTACATATTCATTTATATTTATAATATATAAAACATAACATTTAAATAAATATATTTTTCCGATAACATGTTACAATAAGGTTTAATTTGTTAACATTAGTTAACACGAACTAACAAGAAAAATAAATATTTCTAAAGCATTCATTATTGCTTTCTGTTAATATTATTTAATGGGCCTGAGCTGTCATGTATTTTTTTATAACTATGTTAACAAAGATGAGCACACACTGTAACAAATATGTTATGTCACTTGATGCATTAACTAACTTTAACCAATGGGGCAATATGCGAGAACAGAATTTCAAATATGCACAGAAAAAAAATTCTTGCAAATCCATAAGTGTATATAATATATATACTGTAGGTGTGGCACTCAGCAGAAAATGTGGAGTTGACTGACATCTCTGCAATTCAGGCACCACTGTGTCTCACATCATTTCACATCTTTAAAACTCAAGCTCTGAGCAGGGTTTATTCAATCTCAGAGCAATTTGCTTTATTTCAAATTACAGCCACCTTCTACCATTTTGGAAATTGCTGCAAACTGAGGTTGACAGTTCAAAAAATGGCAAAAATGATGAATAATTCAACTGTCACTTTGTACTGTGCCATTGCTTTGCCTGGCAGATAGCTGATAAAGTCATCTTTATGATATTCAGTAGCGTCCTTGCGTTGAATGTGGAGTGTGTCTCATTTGACATATAGTAAGGGTGCTGAGACGGAGCTGAGCGTGAAATGCTCTAATTATATTTCATGTATGAAAGGCTTATACGCCATGGGTGGTGAAATCCTTCACAACTACTTTCCTTAATGGATTTCCCCTCACTGTAAAGGCCATTACTGAAGCTTATTAAACTTTTTATAATGTTATAAAAGTTTGTGTGGCCTGCACACCTTGCAGGGTTTCAGATAATGGTGTATGGAAATGTGTGATGGCTGAAAGCTTTATATTAAAGAAACACATCTGTCTCCATCTATTCCTTTGCATTACTGTAATGAAAATTAGGGGTGAAAAAGGTTCTTCGTTTTTATGTCAGAATTCAAAAAGGCTAAATGTAATGCATGTATTTCATTTGGATTTTGGCGTAAAATAAATAAATAAATATAGGATCGGACTCATTCTTGACCGGTTTGATGAGATTTACCCAAACATGCTTAGAAGCCTACGACCTTATGCTGTGCTCATGTACTTTTAACACTGCCACAATCACTATATCCATCCCAGCAGTTAGGGTCACCTCCAGGGCATGTACACACTAAGTCTTATTTCATCCCATCACATTTATGTATGAAGACAAAACATCTGCACTCGCTTGTAAAGTATCAACATCTGTGTCCTACTTTAAAACCTCCAAAAACTGGAAAACGCGCTCAAGCAGCATGGCGAGCGCATCCACATCCAAAAGTGTTGTGCTCTTTCTCCTTGAGCGCCAAACTGGGTCAAGATAAGAACTCCATCGTCATGGAGAAGATAAGTGACTGCTGTGTTTTATCCTGGTTTTTGACGCACCACAAAGTTTCGTTGTTGTTTTTGGCACTTTCTTTCTGTTGTGGTGGGCTGTTGAACGTGTGTTTGAAGCGCTGCCTATCTGCGCTGTCCCTCTAATGTGGTGAACGGGGAGATATGGGTACAGACAGACAGCCAGACGTGATGTTCCGTCTCTCTCCAAACCACAGGAACATAGTCTTCTGGCACACATCCATCACCCTCAGCGCTGTCTGGCTCAGAGCAGGTTCATTATCAGCAAAGCGCTTTACTTGCAGAGCACTGCGGACACATTTAAACAGCAGTTTGATGCCTGCTCGTGTCAATAAGGCAACATATTTGAACTCCCTGCCAATAAAAAACTCTGCTTCTGTCAGGGGGAAATGGATGTAAATGCGGTTTGTCAACTTGGTTTCCCCAAATAATTATGTTGATCTGTAACATGGTTGCATTGTTATCCCTAAAATGTAACCATCAAATTTAAACACTAGATGTCTTAACACCTATGACAACAATTTTTAATAAGATGCTAGAGCTATATTAGATCTTTTGAGTCAACAACATATAATGCAACACTGTTTTTTTTTCTCAATGTGGTACTACACTTGATAACTCCCTGACAATGATAACTTATGGATTGGTTGATGGTTGATTGGTTGATTGACCAATCCATCAACCCATCCATCAATCCATCAATCAATCCATCCATCCATCCATCCATCCATCCATCCATCCATCCATCCATCCATCAATCAATCAATCAATCAATCAATCCATCAATCCATCAATCCATCCATCCATCCATCCATCCATCCATCCATCCATCCATCCATCAATCAATCAATCAATCAATCAATCAATCAATCAATCAATCAATCAATCAATCAATCAATCAATCAATCAATCAATCAATCAATCCATCAATCCATCAATCCATCAATCCATCAATCCATCAATCCATCCATCCATCCATCCATCCATCCATCCATCCATCCATCGTTCATTGACCAACCAACTGACCCCTCTCAGAATAGGGTTTGAACAGCATGTATACTATATTTGGTAAATCCTTTTTATAAATAACTCTTTTGGTAAAGCTTTTGCAGTTTACCAACTAGGTTTTGATATTCTGAGCAGCAGCCAAAGGCTTCTTCTTTAAAAATTCAACATAGCAGACATTTCCCATCTAATCTTGTTGATCCGCAGTCTGAGCAAATTCATCCTTGCTTCTTTTCAAGCTGTCAGTCAAAGGGGAAGATCTTTATGAACGCAAGGCTGCTCAGACGTCCTGAGGGAGAGCAGGCACGTTGCATTTCTGCAAACTTGTACGGGGAGGAGGCGCAGTGTTTTGAAAGTGTCTAACCTTTTCACCTTACAAGTTCATCTTAGTTAGCTAACATGCTTTATACCGGTTTTTATGTTATTTCTCTTCAGTACTTTCTCTTTATGTTATGAGATGTGGATTAGTGGGAACTGCTGTGGTATGTGGCCTGTTTTTCCAGCTCATTGTGAGAGGGGTCATCGGGGGCCTGATGTGGACAGCTGGTATGCCCCGTCAACCAGTGTCAGGACCGGCACACGTGCACTGCATCAGTGATGTGTCAGTACACCTGAATGAGAACACAGGTTAACACAACACAGCTGACCTCGTTTTTATTTGTAGGCTGTTTGTTTTGGTGTTAATGCATTCACTGGATTTGAAAAGAATATCAAAGTTATGTTCAAGTCTAATGGTGGGTTCTGTAAATTAAAGTAAAGATTGCATGTGTTAGTATGTGTGTAAAAGTGTTATAATTCTATAAAATATCATAATTCAACATATGCGTTCATGTTGAATTATTATTTTATAGAATTATAACACTTTTAATAAGTTGTTACAAATTTTAAACATATAAAGCAATACAATTAACATGATTCAGTTTTTTTTATATATGTTTTATATTATTTTATTTTCATCCAATGAACTGAACCCTCTCAGAATCCCTCTCAAAGGCCTCATTTATGTATCAAGCTCCTTGCTTTACATTCCTGCAATGAGAGCTTAAAGGTAGGGTTGGTAATGTTTTTCATAAACATTTTTTGTTATTCTGGTTGAAACTCTTTTCACATCCTGATAAAAATCAATGATAGAAGTGGTATACATATTAAAATATATCTTCAGTGGAAGTCTCAGGACCAAAATTTTTTCGTCCAATCGTATTCTCTCCGAATGCAATAATAGGATGTCCTGCCTGCCTGTCAGCATATGTATTTTCATACCTCCGCGCACCTGCTCGCACAGACAACACACGTCATCAGCAAGTTCCTTAAAGCTACAATATGTCTCTTTTTTTTCCGCCGCTAGGGGTCGCTAACCTCTTACAATAACAAAGGTGTAGGTTGATGACGCATAAGCATTAAGCGGAATTATGGATCTTGTCGTCAAGCTGAAGGATCTAATAATGTTTATCGATGAGTGAATACATTGATGTTTTATCATGACTGTGGTATGAAGTAAGGCGAGATTCCGAATAAGAGACAGATATCAGCGCCACACGCGAGTCTCGCGGATATAAAGGAATGAGGACATTTTCTACCGTACTACCCGCAAGTGCTGAATTACTACTCACATTGGTCAGTTTATTTGACGAATTAAACCTGTGAGGTTTCACTTGGTCTAACGTTACTCTAAATTGCATTTGAGTGTGATGAAAGTTATAATGTTATTCTATGTGTTATTTTATTGGCTGTATGGGACTAGCAGTAAGCTATATCAACATTAGAATGACATATAGATCATATTCTAACATTTCATTACGTTGAACTATATAACTATAAAAACTATATAAAATAAAGTATATACTGTACAAGAGAGGCGTCTCTGTCAAGTCGAAGTTAGTAGCGGACGTGGAGCTCCCGTCATCTCGAAAACACCACGCTGATATCGACCCTTGTTTTAGTTCTCCTTTTGTCCCAAAGTCTGCTTGCCATGGTCCATAAAGTTTGAACAAAACAACAACAGAGTGAGTGTGCCGCTAGACGTAACGCTGTTGTCCACGTCTGTCGCCATGGTTACTATGGCAGTACGAGCGAAAACCAGGTATACGGCCCATTATTTAAAATTTGAATTTCTCTGAAATTAAAAATCTTTGGGAACTTTTGGGATATTGTAAGTACTCAACTGCAGGAATTATATCACATTGTGCAAGTGATTTTTGGATATTTTATTATATATTTTTTACTAAAACATCAAGCTTATGCTGCGTTCACGCCACGTCATAACCGTAATTACGAGATGGCAACCCGCGACGTTCTACCCAGAGATGTTAACGTTCTCAGACTTGGATTTATGCGTTTCTGGTTCTGGCAAAACTATCAATGCCAAAATGAATCCGCATCAGTCAGGTGGTACAAGTCAGAGCTCTGTAAGTTGCTTACGTTCATTATTATTGTAATGTTATATGCTTTGAGACATGAAGTAGTTTATGACATTCTCTCGTGACGCTTTGCATTCTCTGCTTTGGCTGTGTGCGTTCATGTGTTTTGAAGAAAGCGTGGCTTTGATGTTCTGAAGGGAAGGTGGGATCTTATGCTTTCAAAACTAGCTTGCCATTGCTAGCCTCTCCGAAATTGCTTATCCTACCTTTAATCATGCTGTATTTTTGCAGGCTGAAATATACATGCTTTGGCATTACATCACTGTTAAAGTCCCTTAATGAAACATTGCCCCCAGCTCTCGGAGTTCAGATCATATAGTCACCTGTCTTTGCCAAGAACAGCCGGTGCCAGACACCCTCTCCACCTTCTGCTAGGAATATTAATGCTGCACAGATGCCAAACTCTTAAATGACTTGTCTTTCTAGTCTTGTTCTGTTGGATTTTAGGCCTATTTTAATCGCTGTTTATGTTTCAGACATGCCTTCCAGCCTTCTAAGTCAAAAAAAGTATGAAAACAAACCTGGACTCGGCAGAAAAGAAAAATGTTTGGACATAAGACACTAAAAATGTTTTTTTTTTGTTGCATTGTATTTTGCAATTTGCATTGCCTTAGATTGCAAAATATCAAACCGAGTGTTATTAAAAACAAATAGTTGGCCTTGGGACTAAAAGTAATTGCAAAAATGGCTCGGAAAAGGTTTCTTTTTCTTCTTTTTTTTGAGGAAAGCTCTAGCATCTGCATTTGTGGTTTGATCTTTATTTTCTAATACAACACAATTCATGTATTTACCTGTGACTTATGTGTCCAAATAATGAAGAGATTGTGTTTGATAGTGCCCTTCTCCGTCTCCTGGGGACAGTCTTAGTATTGAGTTGTTCTTTATTGATGTGTTGCTTGTATGTTGGTGCTGGACTGTTGGCATTTATCTATATGCCTGTCATTTCTACTTATTGCTCTGAGGCCTCCATTGGCAGACTGGTGTGTGCATGATTGATAGTTGTGACATGCTTTATTTTGAAAACATACTGTTCGTATAAGCATCAGTCATTACAACGTGCAGTTTTGGACAAAGACACTTATGCATCATTGTGTGCTGTAGGGTTTTTCTTGAATGAAACTCTCTCATAAATAGTAATACCTAAAGGATGTAAACGCATTCAATCTTCTCCTGCATTATTGATGAGGAGTTAGAAGTGATTGGTTAACTGACCCGTCACAGGAAGACCAACCAATCAAATTCTCACTCATCAAAAGATCAGTTAAAAACCCAGTGCATGCAGATTCGGCCCTAAATTGTCCAACATTAGACTTTAGTCAAAGCAGACAGGATAGAAATACAGTCCATATAGTATATTGCTATTTGTGGTAAAAAAAGATAGGTTGTAAAATATTACACTTGACAGTACAAAACTGTACTGTCATTGACAACTATATGAATCCTTTCTATTTCATTTTTTATTAAGATTCATAGTTTTTTTTTTGTTTTTTTTTTACTATATGTGTCCCTGTATTGCTGTGTAGAATACATGCATAAGAATATAATCTGAATAGTCTTTATTTGAAGATTCAAACGATACACAGGAGAAAGAAACACAACCAACATACCTCTAACAACAAACAGTGCAGAACAAGGAACTCACAGACACACTTATATACTGTATAAGGGCAAACTATGAGCTGACGAGATAATTAATGAAACCCACCTGAACTGAACTAACAAAATCAATTAGAAACCACAGTGACAAACTGACAGGGAACAGTGGATGACAGGACTAATAAACAACTTAGAAGCTAACTGGAAACACAATGAAAACCGCATGAAAACAAGAACATACATGTGACACTGTGACTGGTTATTTTTAAAATGCGGGTCTTTTATTTTTATTTTTAAAATAATTTATTTGTTTGTAATTAAAAAATTTTGGTCACACTTTATAAGGTTTCATTTGTTAAGATTAACAAAATTAGTTAAGAAGAACTAACAATGAACAATACTTTAACAGCATTTATTCATCTTAGTTAATGTTCATTTTATTTACTAATACATTTTTAAAATCAAAATATGTATCTGCTAACATCAATGCACTGTGAACTATATGAACAAACAATGAATAATTGTATTTTTAATAACTCACATTAGCAAATGTTGAAAAAAGTTGTAAGAAATATATTTCTCATTAACTAAAAAATGAAAAAAAAAAAAAAAAAGGTTTCAGACCATGAACTAAATGCACTTTGTGAGAATATCTGTTGTGTGCCCACAGAAGCGTTGTCTAAAACTAGGCATGCACACTTTCTCTCTCTGCTGTCTGGTGCAGATAAACTTTATCTGATCCGATCCCTCTTCATTCCAATGAAATCTGCTCATCAGCGCTGCCATATTGCAGATAAGATGGACTAGTGTCCTCTTTAGTGCATACTATTGTCATATCCAGTTCAGTCCCCTAGACTCTCTCATCCCGATTAAATCAGCTCTCTCTCTACTCTCGCTCCAACTTTAAGTTTCCTCTCTTGACTCTTTGTAAAAATGCTACTGGTGGGACACGGGTCAGAGTTTTTTAGCATGTGAGTGCAGATTTTTAGCTCTATTCTAGCCCTCTGATGCATGGACAGATCTTTTTATTTATTTATCACATCTGATCATTATTGAGTTCATTATCATTGAGTATTTAAGTTTCTCATTTTCTTTCTGTCTTGGTCCGTTATTGTTGGTGTTTGCTATGCACTCTGTCTAGAGTTCGCTTTTGTTAGTAAACATCATCTTTGGACTTTAAATGTGACGCGTGTACAGTAGCTTGCATGGGTCAAACCAGAAAAATTCCAGTTGCCAGTCTCCTTAAACACAACTAGGGAAGTTAGTCCATATCACTGCCACTGTGAGTCCCACTGACAGGTTTCGTTGTGTAGGAGGACATCATTACCTGTCCTCTTTCATTTCTCAAGGTCAAACAAAGTTCAGGATCCCATCAGAAAGACAGAATTTGGTCTTGCGCTCCAGTGGCGGCACCAACGATTTCATGCTGTGTGCTTTTCATAAAAAACAGCTTTTACTCTCTTGCTGTTGGGCGACGCATGCCACTATCATCCGGAGCCATCAATCATGGATGTGCTCTGGATTCTGGACATGCTGGGACGTACTTAAGGTGAATATTTTAAGGTAAATATTTTAACAGGAACATGAGAAATCTTCTTGTTTTGTATGTGTATAACTACAAATATGCTGTTTGTATGTGACCTCATGAGGTTTTGGAGTACATTGGAGCACAGTGAGATATGAGTGCCTGTGCTTCCTGGAGCTCTGGGCACAAATTCCCTGTGTGAAGTACAACAGCATTTATTAGATATGAGCTGTTTTTTTTTTTCCAGAGGCATCCAATAATGTCACATCTTCCACCGCAATGTCCCCAGACCTCAGACATTACTCGCGTACAGAGGAACTTTTCACTATAATGCTTCAGTATGCCAGTTTTATCCAACACATCACTTAATATACAGATAATGAATGTATAGACCATTTGTGTTCTAAAGGGGCAGATCTCAAGAAAAATTTAAAGAAAATGTATGGGTTGTGTTTCACACCATAAAGCAAAATAAAGCCTATTTTATTTTTTGCAAAACTATATATATATATATATATATATATAAGGAATTAATACAAATATATAACTAAAAAATTAAGCTAAAAAAGTATATATATATTTGAAATGTTTATTTTTATTTAGATATATTATAGATATTTTTAATTATAGTATTTATATCTTAGTATTTATAAATGTAATAACTTTTGTAAATACTATAATTAAACATTTAAGAGTTAATCAGATATATAAATACAAATAAACTAATTTCGAAAATACAACACTAGGCTACACTACATACTGTATATAATGATAATTATATAAATGTATATTTATATATATATATATTTTTTTTATTATAGTTTTTGCAAAAAAGTAATTATATTACTGTAATACAAATGTAAAAAAATACATATCGCCAAACACATTTTAAGGTATAACTGTTTACAAACTGTAGTAGTATTTATGCAATTGAATTTATTTCCTATTTTAAATAATGTTTGATTTTTATAAAATAAAATAAATTGTCAAGGCAATATGATTCAAACTATTGTATTACAGCAATGAAAATAAGGTGTGTGTGTGTGTGTGTGTGTGTGTGTGTGTGTGTGTGCGTGTGCGTGTGCGTGTGCGTGTGCGTGTGCGTGTGCGTGTGCGTGTGCGTGTGCGTGTGCGTGTGTGTGTGTGTGTGTGTGTCTGTGTATAAAAATAAAAATATAATTTGATCCGGACATCCTTATGCTGCTTCAAAGGCCAAGTCATGTGAGTAGATAATAAAATGGTTTGAAAACATCAGACCTCTAAAAGCAAACACATCACTCCTCTATATAGAGTTCATTTTCTTGTCTTGTATCTGTTCTTGTCATTCACACTTTATCACATTGCATTTTGTTCCTAGAGTTGGCAAGTCGATTGTGAAGCCATTGGGCAGCAAGTCTTAAGGCCCCTGGTGTCCTCATATGACCTCACACCCTCAAAGACGTGATGACAATGACGAGACATTTGGTGTCCCGCATAAGATACAGTACCTCCAGCCCGTCCTCCAATACTTCTCTCGCTAGAACTGACAGCCTTTGCACTGATAAGAGTAGGAAGTAGCAGAGGCTAGTACAGTATGTCACAGAACATGCAGCCATGACAAGACCGCCGTTGGGTCAACATGGTGTCATGAGAGCCGATTTCATGGTCGGATTGGACACGTAACATCTCACTTAAAGATATTCAAATGCACATACATTATAAATGTACGGTGGAATAGCGAAAGCAATGATGAGGTCAGCTGTGATTAGAGGATTTGACTTCAGGGCGAGCTGAAAGTGCTGTCACAAATCACCAGCAGAGACGCTCACGAGAGCTGGCCCATGTTTCTTGGAGCTTCTCAGGGATATTATATATTTAACAGACTCATTACTCTCTCTACACGCCCTGAGCTTCCTCAGACTTCGTCATGGGCAGAATGAAACATATTAAATGTTGGTGATTTTAAAACGTCTGATTCATATTGCATGCGCTTCGTGCCAGTCCTGCGCTCTTCTCTCTGGCTGTAATCTAAGAAGCTTTAAGCGGAACCTAGAGCCCTGCGGACACTGATATGTCTGTGTGTGCGAGATAATGTTGTGGATTGATTTAATGCTCTCTCAGAACTTGATGATTATGGATCATGACTCTCTCATCGTGCATATAGCTCAAAATCTCCAGTGCTCTACACTGTGGTCTTGCCTCGTAGTGAATGTATATGGTGAATTTGTGGATGTGTTCTGCTTCCAATGGATTGACATATAGTGCAAATTACCGTCAAACTGATATGATCCGTAATTTTATCGTTAAGATGAGGTCATGTGACCTTGTGAAATCAAAATAGGAGTTTTGTGGCTTTTATTCGTTGCCTGTTAACTCTGTAGGCTGGTTTACACATTTCACTTTTCATTATATATACAGTAGTCGCCAACAGTGATGTCTGGAGGAGATACAGTATTTGTGTTTTATGACTACATATTCGTTTAAACGTTCAAAATATGAGTATGTTTAATATAAAGGAAGACTCTAAACTTGGTTAAAGTATTTTTCTGACGAAATTATTTGGAAAAAAAGACAAACAGCCATACGTTTTATTTTACTATGCAAACAACAACAATAAACATAAACAAAGAAAAGCGCTCAGAAAAGCAGACATTGACTTTAACATAATCATTTATTCACATTTTGTTGGTTCTCTCTTGTTTTTTTTTTGTTTTTTTTTTCTATGTATGACAGCCTGCCCAAAAATTAAGTCTTCACAATTTGGCATGTTTCATTGTGTTATCAAAAATAAAACAATTGACTCTAAGCACAACTACATACTATTACAAAATGACATTGTTGAAAAAACAACAACAACAACACACTTTATTATTACATTCAGAAATTATGTAAAATGCTGGTGGTAAAACAAAATATCTGCAAACATTATAAACACTATAAACATGTATTTTAGTTCCCCTCACTCAATGACAAATCCTTTACATTTAAGAGTAATTTTGTAATTTGTAATTTGTGTTGGGGGTAGTAAATCATTACAATACCATGGGTTTTGTAATCGGATTAATTATTTTAAGTACCTAGTAACGCATTACTTTTAAATTTTAATTACAAAATATCTGAATTATTTTTTTCAAATAAGTAACGCAAGTTATTTTGTTTTTCCATGTATTGACGGACAGCTCTCCTGTCCCCATGTTGAGAGGAATTGTAAGTGCAGAGTTGCTGTGTGGACATGATGGTTATTGTAATTCTAGACTAAATGTGAGCATGCAACACTGAGCATGTAAAAACCAAAATCTATAAAACCAAAATAAATTATAGTGGGATTTATTATAAACAACATTCATTATAAACACCAAGCCCTAACAAATGTATTTAAAGCAAAACTGTCACTTCCGGTATGTGGGAAATGCACTATACAAATAAACGGTGCACATGATTTGCATGCTTGATGTTAATTGCAGTATACAAGTCGCTTTGAAATATAAGTCGTAGCATGTTTTAGATTATTAAAAAAACGTAACTTGTGTGTCCACACTTAAAGTTTGGTTCATTTTGTCCGGAGACTCCGGACTTTAAAAAAGAAAATACTCCTGGTCTGCTTAGCGTTCACATTGGCATTATTAACACCAAACTTAAAGATTCCGAACCTAAAGTCATAAGGATATGTTCACAACCTGATTGGTCGGCATTTATTACGTATATTTTGAGACCGAATTTACCGAACATACCGAACGGGATAAATGCACTCGTTGTATGTGCGTAGCCGACAAATGATGGTATTTTGACCAGCTGAGAACTCGTAAAGAGCTTAGAAATGTGTAAAGGAGTTAAAACAGCGGCAGGAATCCCTCCATCACACACACACATGAAGTTCTACTGCGAGGAGACTCGGTTCTGATGCCTGAACTCTGATGGGCAACATCGCGACTATGATGAGAAAAAAACAGCTGTCCTTTCTGTCCTTTTCAGGGTCCCATTTTTGGTTTGTTTACATGTCTGTGGTCCCTGTTGTGTTCATATTTCAGTCGAACCGCTCCAGAGTTCGTTTGGAAGCAGACCGAGACCAATCTTTTCTCTGTTCGCTTGTTTAGAGCGCACCATGGATTCGGATAGCAGCGTTCACACTTATTCAAATGAATTACATTAACAGAGCAATCGCACCAGGGTTCGTTTTAATCTTACCAAACCTGCCAAGTGTGAACACAACCTTATATTCCAGAATATACAGTATGCATATATCTATATGATGATCTATATTCTTGTTTATTTTATGAAGTCTGTTCTGGTTTCAGTCAGTATTAAAAAATGCTTTAAGCCTTGTCTTCATAGTACAAATGTCCCTTTCACAGCATGAGAAGGAAAACTGTATTAAAAGTGAGTCCATGGGGTCATAAATAAGCCTCCTGTGAAGATGAGGTAGGCCAATAAATCTAAAAGTACATGTTGCCAATGCACATGAAGTTTTATTCTTACTCTAAGCCTCAAAGACGCAAGGCAATTTCATAGTAATCGTATTGGCTTTCTGTGATCTAGTATATAGTTAAGCAAGAATGTGGGGAGATGTAAACTATATCCCAGTGTCTTTGCATCAGGGGATACAAAGAAATACGATTGCCGTCTGTTTTGAATTTGAAGTCGATAGTATACACCATATATTTGTATATCATAAATTGTATGCATAGCCATATGCAGTATTTTATTTACAAGGACGGACTGTCTCGCCACTGCATTACTGTAAATTTACATTAACTTAAGTATACACTGTTGGCTGGAAGTCTGACTTAAAATAACATGTTCTGTATAGGAAACTCATTCAGTGTATCTATGTAGCTTTACCTTATACATACAGTTTGGATTGGATCTCATCCAGTGGCAGTATATGATATTTTTGGCAGGATATGGATATTCCATTTCTCCACTCGCACCCTGCTGTGGGTGTGATTTACTCCCCAGACTGTTTGATTCCCATCATTGATAACATGACTGACAGTGGCTCTTTATTTATAGTGCATGCATATTTACACACGCACACGCACACACACGCACGCACGCACGCACACACACACACACACACACACACACACACACACACACACACACACACACACACACACACACACACTTTGTGGGTATGACAGTATTTGGGGGGCATGATGGCACAGATGGTGATCCTCTGAGATTCTGGAGGTTAGTGCAAACACACTAGGTTATAACATTTAATTTCATTCATTCATTTAATTTAATTTCTTAATTTTATTTTATTATTTTATTTTATTTCATTTGATTGTATTTATATATATATATATATAATTATAATCGATTTGTCTCTGTCTATATCTTCTATCTTTTACATTTTATTTTATTTTTATTATTTTTTATAAAAAAAATAACACGTTTTTATTTGTATATTTTAAATAATTTACATATTCATTTATTTTTATTTATTATTTAAAAAAAAAACTTTTAATAATTATTTTAAATCATGTAATTCTTAGTTTATTTAATATATATATATATATATATATATACATTACTTGTTATAGTGTAAATCATTTTGGTGTGTGTGTGTGTGTGTTTCCTGGTAAATCATTTGTCTTTTGCCCCACAACGATGGCAATATCCGACAATCCATGTCCTTGTGAAGACGTTTTTTGTTCCCCACATGGAAAACAGCTTCTAAATCATTCTAAGTGATGTTTTTTTGCAAATGTAAAAATGCAGAACGTTTTCTGATTTTCTGAGGGTAGGTTTAGGTTTAGTGTAGGGGATAGAATATGCCGTTTGTACAGTATGTAAAGCATTGTCTATGAAACGTCTCCATAAAAGTGTGTGTGTGTGTGTGTGTGTGTGTCTGTGTCTGTGTCTGTGTGTGTGTGTGTGTGTGTGTGTGTGTGTGTGTGTGTGTGTGTGTGTGTGTGTGTGTGTGTGTGTGTGTGTGTGTGTGTGTGTGTGTGTGTGTGTGTGTGTGTGTGCGTGCGTGTGTGTGTGTGTGTGTGTGTGTTTGGTGGTTTGATCTTACAGTCATGGATCATCTCTTCACACCAGACTGTGGAGTGAAGTGCTATACTATCAGGTGAGACATACCTGAGCTGCTGCAGACCGCAGAGATTAGAGCTCAACAACAGTTCTTATATACACAACATCTAAGAATAAACACACCTTTTAGTAAAGTCTTAGTAAAAAATAAAAACAATTCTTAATGCTTTTTCCTTCACATAGTCACCCAACAAAGGCACGATTAGGAGCCAATGCTTTTTTTTTTACCTTTAGGAAATACCACAAAACCAATTTCACAGTAGTTCTTACAGTGGTAAAGGTCAGCAAGCAGGGTGTGGGAATGTGAGGTTTTGTTTTTGGGGGGGTCCGTTACGGATGGATTTTGATAGTTTTAATCTTGTTGCTTCACACACTGACTGCAGATGGAGTGTGTGTCTAGGAGTCGCAGGTCCTGTCGCCATGGGCTACGGATGTCACACAGAACCTAGATGTCAGAGCAGACAGGTGGAGATGCCATCATGTGAAAGAAGCCTGCTGTTTCTCACACTCTATCACACTGAGACGAACACGAGATGCACACACACACACACACACACACACACACAGGCACAGGCTGTGTGACTGATTCATCCAGCAAAATGTGCTTCCTTGGGAAATGAGACTAAGGGGGTGTTTAAACGAAAAAATTTTAAAGCGTTTTGTCCGTTCATTTACACGACAATGTCATTTTGGGGCCCTGAAAACACATACATTTGAAAACGGGATTCAAAGTGGAAGTTTTTGAAAACGATACACTTATCATCTCTGCGTAAACTACAAAAACGTGAATTTGGGAAAATGGCGACGTCATGCGTATTACGAGTTTAGTCTGTAGGGGCGTAGTGTTTCCTTACAAAGTGACAACGCCAACTACTGGCCTGGGATGAATAATACAGCGTTTTTAGGTGTTTCCGTGGATCCGTGTGAAGGGGGGAACGATTTGACAAAGTTGTTGTCTGTATGCAAAAAAAACACAAAGGTACAGTTAAAGAGTAACATAATGTTACTCTTTAACTGTATAACTATTTCTATTTACTGTATATAACGCCTCACTCCTTCAGTGCAGGTTGCTCTGGGTGTGAGAGGTCAGATCTTACTAAAGTGTTCTTGTATGAGCGACTCGTCAGTAAGATAAACAAACCCCTCTCCTCATCTCCTTATTTTAGAAAGCTCAAATCCTCCCTCATGTAGACTGACCTTAAATGGTATCTATCTACCATCCATCCAACCAACCACACAAGCAACCTTTATTTATAACATCGGGCACTGTGCCTGCTCCAAACCTACATTAACATTGTTGGCAGATCGCCCTGTACTCCCTAAAGAGAGGCAAGAAAATCATGGATCCCCGTAGTATTAGCACTCTGTAAATACCCACTAATGGCCTGCTTTTTTTTTGTTGTTGTTGTTTTTTTTTTTAAATTGGTCTTCGGTAATGAACACATCTCTGTCTCAGACTGCTTGCTCTTATTAAAGATGTTCTCCTGGAGGTGTCCGAGGGTGTACGCCATCCAGCGAGGACCCCAGTCTGAACTGCAGATGTTGACGCTGTGCTTGAGTGCTTCTTACAGCCGGTGGATTTCGTCTGGGAGGACGAAGAAAGATTTGGAGGAGCTTGATGCATCTAAACTCTTGTTGGTTTAATTGGTTGTTTTTCCCAGCTTCCTTCCCTAGCCATTTAATAACAGTTGTGCTGCCTAATGGCGTAAGACTTACCGCTGAGATTGAAAAGCCCTCGTACAAACATTACCAGGTGTGTACGTTGTTCTGCATTTAGATGAGGAGGGCAAAGAGGCATGCTGGGATACAAAGACAAAGCCATCCACAGGAAGTACCTGTGTACCGCAGGAAATCAAGTGCACACGCCTATTTGAATTAGCTTGTTAGCAAAAATGTCACCATGTATTCAGGACTGGGGATGGATGAAATAGTTTAAGGAAAAAACAGTAATTTAAATATTGGAGGAAGAATGTGTGAATACTGCAATCTCGAGTGTTTTATATGCGTTCGTGTTGAAAAGTGAAAGTGGAAAAAAGTGAAAGTGGTTTGTATGGTAACCCATACTCGGAATTTGTCCTCTGCATTTAACCCATCCAAGTTAGTGCACACACATTAGGAGTAGTGAGCAGTGAACGCACACACACTGCAAACCGTGGATACACACACCCGGAGCAGTGGGCAGACATTTTTTGCTGTGGTGCCCGTGGAGCGATTGGCGATTGACTGCACCTCAGTCATTTCCTGTGGATGAGAATTGAGAATCTGGGTTACCAGTCTGACTCGACTGCCCCAAATGCCCTTGTGTCAGAATTATCATTCACAAGTTCACACTTACAAATAAGTCAGATAGAATAAATGGTATGCGTATTTGGCGTGTTGTCCGTGGATAGGGCTCCGAGTTTGGAATTTGGCCCGAACCCAGAGTACCCGTATTCCTGGCTGTGGTAGGGCACCTGGCACTCAACAAACCAAGAGTGACGGGTCGGGGTGGAGGAGGGATGCTGAAAACTGTTGAGGAATGTCGGTGAGTCGACTGTGTAGGATAGACGTGGTAGTTGCTGATGACGAGTTGATTGGATAGATTATTTGAACGTGCTCTTTGTTAATGAAACATCATTAAAAACATCTCAGATTTCAAATCTTTGGACTTAGAAAGGACAATTTTTTTATGGTAACGCTTATTAGGCAAAAATGTTTACATGTTTACTGTTAATGACATATAATAAGGATAATATTATCATAAAATGTTGAGGAACAAAGAAAGCACACTAGGCAGTTGTAGAGTTCACTAGTTAACAACATTTAGCCATTTACGTACATTGTTTTTACATATTAGGGCAAATGGGAATGAAGATTTTTTACAACTCATAACTGGGTGATTCTTCAACTATAAGCACTTTTGGACATGTGGACTTATACAAAATTCATTGTTCCAACTAATTTGTCCGAGGTTTTGTCCAAATTATCTAATTTGAAATAAAGTGGGGAAGGTATGACGTCAGAACCCGGAAGTCTAATTCGCTGCTGGTTCCTTTGAGATTTTCCTGTTTTTCTTTGTGTATAAAATTAAGCCTATGGTAAACATAACTTGACAATACTTTGACGTTTTGCTCTACAACGTAAAATACACACACCCATAGTGAAAACGTGAATTTTGAAGCAGTTATGTTCATTTTTGAAAACATATGTTTTTAATAAGTAACTAAGACAGTTTGGGGTGTGAGTGTGTGCAGGGTACAGTATATATTAATTCATTCATTCATTTCCATGCAATTCCTACAACAATGTCATTCACATGTCAGATTATGTATGATTTAATAGCATTCTGTGATGAAATTGTTGGTGGTGAGAAAGACATTTTAAACATTTACTATGGGAAAATGTACAGTATTTACACAATAGATATATAAATGGGTTACATTTGTTTTACTATTTGTTCAACTTTTCATAGTGTTAAACATGGTAATTGATATGATTTTTCATAATATATGCAACCCTTGTACCATCCTTCAGTTGCAAGATACATTTATATACAGTACAATAGGTCTATATTCATTAATTATGGGTTCTGTGCAGTGGTGTATACATTAGCTGTTTTTTTTAATCATCACAGCTGTAACTATATTGTGTTTTTGCTCTCCGTTCACTATATAGACCATTCAATTCTGTATAAAGTGAAAAAAGAATTGATGTATCCCCTTGTGAGACAATTTAATTTTCTCCCAAGATTGTATAAAGAAAAATTAGCCCAAGTCAGAAACCTAATGTTTCCCAAAAGGCTACAAATGTATAGATTTGTTCCCAGTGTTCGCACCTCCGGTGGAAAGAGGAGACTGCCTGTGATTAAAGACATTCTCTCTGAGATCTGCCGTGTCAGATTCATCTGAAAAACACCTCTCACGACGCAGGTCCATGAGCGTTGCGAGACCCCTGGGCTGCATTGCAGATCTGAGGGGAGGGCCAGACGAGAACAGAAACCTATTTATTATATTGAGTAGCCTTCTCGAAACCAGCCATCCTCTCCATCTCGCTTGGATCCCGCCATTGTGATGGAAGCGCCTGCTTTGATCCCTGTAGTAGACAGCAGGTGTGCTGATGAGACGGAGAGGAGACGATGTTGTTGTTCTAATGTAATTCTGTTGTTGGCTTTCTTCCTTTTCTCTTCTGTTTTTGATGGGCAGCCCTTCAGTACATTTAAAACAGCCTTCGGACAAAGATGTGCACTGTTCTATTTCCCAGGGAGCCTCTGTGTTTTTGATGAGCTCTGACAGAGTTCTGGTTGCTGTCCAGGGAGCGTTTGCGGTAGGGCTTTGAGTTGCGTGTCTTTTGGTGTGGCTGGCATTTTTTTGTGTCAGTACGCTCAGCCGGCCATGCTGACGGTTTTGCAAATGAGATACAACTGATCATAATGCTTTTTTGGTGCCCTTTCTGTCCCGGCAGACAAAGCCAGTGTGGCCAATGTATGTATCCATGAACTGGGCTTTTATACTACTGTTAAAAAGCTTGGTGTCTCTTATAGAGGGTATTCAGAGTATGTATGTTCTTGCAGTGGCAATATACATACGACAGTCATCATGGTTTCAGGCCATTTCACGTTTGATTTTGATGGGACATAAAGCGGTGATATCTACAGTAGGTGGTCGAGTTGTTTACTTACTTTTTAGTTAGTCTTCTAGATTAAAGATTGAAGATTACTTTATTTGTCCCTAGGGAAATTTGTTTTGGACACAAAAGCTGCCACATAAAATACATACAATTATAGTGCAGTAACAGACACAGAAACCAAAAAAAGTGCAGACATAAGTGCATTTAGTACCTACAACACAGCCCCTCATTTCACACCCACCCCATGTCCCGAATTTAGGAGATTCACCTAATTCATCACCTATTCAGGTATCTTTTCCTGTATTTAATTGGATTCCTATAGCGTCTACCTGATGGGAGCAGTTCGTACTCTGAGTACTGGACATGGTAGGGGTCCGCTATAATTTTCCTAGTCTGTTTAACTATGGTTTTCTCAAAGAAGATTTGGAGGGAGGGATGCTCCCTCAACCCCATCACTTTCATTGCTGTGTGAACCAGTCTATTTGTGATTTTTAACTTAACTGATATATTACCAAACCAAGCTATGATTCCGTAACGTAATACACTCTCTATCCCAGCATGTTAAAATAACATCAATACCCTCTGTCCAAGCCCAAACACCTCTGTCAAGAAGTTGAGTCACTGTTGGATACTAGTGCATAGAACTCACATTGATATTCCAAGACAAATTACTGTCAATATGTACACCCTCAAATTTGTTAGAATGAAACTGTGTAATACAAATGTTATGGGCCAGTAATGGAGTATGGTCGTCCCCCAGATGTTCTGGATCAAAAATCATTTATTCTGTTTTCTTAGTATTTACAATGAGATGATCGTCCTCACACCATTGTACACACTTGTTAACCTCCAAACTATAGTCAGAAATGTCAGTGTCGGTATCCATAAGTTCCAAGATGGCAGTGTCATTCAAAAACTTGATAATAAAATGCTGGGATGACTGCTTGTACAATTGTTTGTGTATAATGTAAACAGAATGGGAGAAGATCCTTGCGGAACACCTGTATTGATTACTTTACACTCAGATAATGTCTGGTTCACTCGGACCTGCTGGGTCCTGTTGGTCAAAAATGAGTGATACCACCTGATAATGTATGGGTTAACAGACATTGGGTTAGTCTTCCCATTGACACCATTATTTTGTTCGTTCAGAACGATTCGCGAATGCTCGGGAAAACAAGAGGCGGGATTTATCGCACAGACCAATCATATCCAACCATAACCAATCATAGTGTGATTGCGGTATTGCCTCATCTCATGTGACTTTCCCCCATTCATTCTCAACTAACCCCCACCAAACCCAGCACACGCTTTAGGGGGTCTGTTAAAGTCAATGGGCTCAGTGGAGGCAAGATTCACGGATTCCCACTGTAACTTTAACTGCTGGTGTCGCTGTTGGACAGATTACTTTAGAAAAACAAGTAATTTATGCACTTTGTAATGTCACATTTTGTAATTTTTGCGTTGTTTTATCTTTTTAATATGGATTGTTTCTTATCCAATATGTTTTAAGGAGGCACTGCCTCCCTTGCCTCCTCGGAGGAAACGCCATTGCATCATTGCTTCTTCATTGTGTAGTTTGCTAGAATGGGAATGAACTGGGCTGTTTAGTGTTTTGATGGGTTTCCAGCGCAGATGCAAGCGGTCGCGTCTGACCAATGACTCTCTAAATGCAAGCAAGACCTTTGCATTTTTTTAGCTGCCAAGTTCTGGATATGAACTTGCGTTTCCATACGAGTTACATTGTTTTGGTTCAAGTTTGCCATTGTAAAAGCGAATGCACATAATCCCAGCTGAACCAACCTGACCTAGAGATATTAAGACATGAAAATGACATTTGCTCCATCTGCATCAGTGCTGTTACATAATGCCCTCAAAACTCTGCCAGTGATTTCTCCATTAAAAGTTCTAAAAATTTCAAAAACAACTTGAGCGTGATGTGTTGTGTGTGCAGATGGCGCATACTGGCAGGAAATGCAGAGAAGTGATTCACACCATTGAATAACAGGTCTGCAGTAGAGTTGGTGTGATGTCAGTGCAGCACAGTGCTTTTGAGTTACTGAGCTCCGCAGAATATCTGTTCACCAGTTCAGCACGGATGGCTGCTCTGACTTTACATGTTCAACATGGGGTATCATAATGGGAAGTGTATATTTGAGCATGTTTTTTTTTTTTCATTGCAAGAACCAATGACGTTCATTCTCATGTGTAAAGCAGCATGTTTGAGCTTCCGCAAGAACCAATGAGGTTCATTCTCATGTGTAACGCAGCATGTTTGTGCTTCCGCAAGAACCAATGAGGTTCATTCTCATGTGTAACACAGCATGTTTGAGCTTCCGCAAGAACCAATGAGGTTCATTCTCATGTGTAACACAGCATGTTTGAGCTTCCGCAAGAACCAATGAGGTTAATTCTCATGTGTAACGCAGCATGTTTGAGCTTCCGTTTGAGAAAATGATGGACTCATAAACAACTATTACATAACATCCAGGTTGTGGATCATCCAGGTAACGACACACAATAATCAAGGGTATGCAAACTTATTAATTATTTTTATAAATTCAGCTTTTAAAGATACAATATGTAATTTTTTTCGCCGCTAGGGGTCGCTAACCTCTTGCAATAACAAAAGTGTAGTTTGATGACACGATATTTCCTGCGGAATTATGGAACTTGTCGTCAAGCCATGGATCTACTGTAATAATGTTTATGGATGAGTGAATACATTAATGTTTTATCATGACTGTGGTATGAAGCAGGGCGCGTTTGCTAATAAGAGACAGATATCATCGCCACACGCGAGTCCCGCAGATATAAAGGAATAAGGGCATGTCATTCTACCGAACTACCCGCAAGTGCTGAATTACTACTCACAAAGGTCAGTTTATTTGACGAATTAAACTTGAGGTAACGCAGCGCTGTTTCACTTGGTCTACACTATCACACTAAACTGCATTTGAGTGTGGTGAAAGTTATAATGTTATTCTGTGTTAGTTTGCTTGCTATATGAGACTAACAGTAAGCTAGATCAATATTAAAATAACATACAGATCATATTCTAACATTTCATCATGTTGAACTATATAACATTGATTAGTTTTATGTACATTTGCTCACCTGTACAATAAAGTACATGCAAGAGCGTCAGACCTTTGTCAAGTCGAAGTTAGCCGCGCACGTGGAGCTCCCGACATCTCGAAAATGCCACGCTGATATTGATCCTCCTGTTAGTTCTCCTTTTTTCCCAAAATCTGCTTGCCATGGTCCATTATGTTTGAACGAAACAACAACAGCGTGCAGCTAGACGTCACGCACTAGTACGCAGTTGTCCACGTCTGTCGCCATGGTTACCATGGCAGTACGACCGGCCGCAAACCAGGGATAACGCAGATATTACGTCAGTGACAGGCGACAAGTGAACAGGTTTTCCGGGACGGCAATTATTTAAAATTGGAATATCTCTGAAATAAAAAATCTTTGGGAACTTTTGGGATATTGTAAGTACACAACTGCAGGAAATATATAACATTGTGCAAGTGATTTTTGGATATTTTATTACAAAAATCATATTTTGTAGCAAAAATTGTAGCTTTAAAGTTGTAAAGTTTTGATCTCTCTCTCTCTCTCTCTCTCTCTCTCTCTCTCTCTCTCTCTCTCTCTCGTCTCCTTGCATTTATTTATTTATCCCACATCATCTAGTTCAAGTCCATGTTTGTTTTTTGGATCCTGTTGAAAGCACGAGAGGTCATTTGTCCGTCTTTACATGCTTTTTTTATTTTCAGAATGTAGAAAACAATATGTGAATAATGAAGTGGCATGTAACTAAAATAGGGTGACTGTGGATCCAATTCTCTATTGTGTAGTGCAGATACGTGGAGCGAGATGCCAGACCTCAGACATGCTATATGCACACAAACACACACTTCAACCTGTCGTCAGTGAGATTGCAACCAAGCAGTCGTTCAGTCACACCTTTTGAAACCCATCTCACGCTCCCCACATGAAAGACTCTGCAATGGCGCCACATGAAGAGCCGCCAGTCTTCCCAGCAGCTCCGCACATATATTAGCCATTAATTAGTTGGGCATGTGCCAGAAATATGTTTTCTACGAGGGCAACATCAATGGGTGTTTTTGCCTGTCAACCGTTTCATTTCTTTCTTGTGTGCGTAATGCTGTTTTTTAGTGTATTTAAATCGATTTGCATTAGCTAGAGTTTGGAGCTCTTGGGAATGAGGTGTTTGCGATCGATTGGGTCAAAGTTGGAGTTGATGTGCTTGTGGGTATGAATATTATAATGCAGTCTCAACGGTTTCACTAGATTGTTCTCCTTAACCCTCTTGTGCTCTACTTTTTGACCGAAAAGAAATACGTTGCTTCAAATCATTCAAGATTTAGGACAGTTTAAGTTTTCATTTTCAGGTCTATGCTCAAAATGTGAATAAATGGATTATAACTACTGCGCAAATATAATTTAGTACCATAATATCTCCTAAAAATACAAAATATTTAATTAAAAAAACATTATCAAACTTAAGTATAGTAGGCCTACATTAATTTAATTGAAATAAAAAAGAATTGAAAGCTGAAAATTGAAATAATTTTTGACCGCCTATATAAGGAATAGTTCACCAAAACATGAAAAATCATGTACTTACCCTCATGACATTCCAATACGGAAATCGTCGCAGTTGTTTTGTATTTTTTACTATTACTATTATTTTTTCTTCAAATAAATACATTTAAAAAACACCGTGTCCTAACTACACGCGACGCGATAAAATTCCAGCGACAGCAAGTGTGTCTGTCCACACTAGACGCGACGCGACTGTGAGACGGCACACGTCAATCAAAAAATCACAGCCATTCAGAACAGCGTGTGGGCGGAGTCTCTCTGTGAAAGCGCACTGCTGGCCCGCACTCGCATAGAGAGCCTAAGTCCCTCCCCTTCCGGTCGACCACCATGGGACCTTATTTCGGAAAAATATTGTATGGTAGTCAATGGCGAGAGACAACAAATATTTTGATCTCGTTTGAATTGTGCCCTGAATTACACATATGATGTTTGTCAATTTAAAAGATACATTTTAAAGTCAAGAAAGTCGCAGTTTGATGTAAAACTGTTGAGGTATAAGACTGTGAAAATACGTAATTACAAAGACTACAAACCCAGAAGGCGCACATGCGACGTCATACCTTTTCTCTCAATGAATGAAGCTAACTTTACTGAAGCTAACGTCTGTCATTTTTTCTATAGTCTTACATTATAATCCTAACGTTACGCCGTCATGCCTGACTCGTGTTTTGAGCCAGAATACACACATACGAGCAACGGATCTTGTGACGTAGGCTACATAGTGCGAGACGAGAGATGTAGTTCATCGAGCGATTTTCACATACAACTAAACGTTACTCTTCTGTTTTATGACAAACTGCGACTTTCTTGACTTTCATATTTACCTTTTAAATTGACAAACATCATATGTGTAGTTCAGGGGACAGTTCAGACGGAATAAAAACATAAGTTATCTCTCGCCATTGACTTCCATACATATTTTTTCCGAAATAAGGTCCCATGAGCCGGAAGCGGAGGGGCGGGACTTAGGCTCTCTATTGGAAATGGGTAAGGACATAATCAAATCAAGAAATAACATTATTAAAAATCAAAACATTCATGAACAAAATATACTTATTGACTAATTTTGTTATGAAGTACAGTTGTATGTTTGCATAGAATTCAGTTTGAACGCTATATTATATGCTTTCAAAATCTGAGGTAAATTATCCATTATCGCTTGTGCCACAGTGACCTATTTTTAACTAAAAAATAAGTAATGTGTACTCATAACCAGTGTAATTTCTTCATATGACAATCAGTTTATTCAATGAGATCTCTGTGTGGGCGGATCTGTCACCCGCGACGTCGCAGAAATAGGAACCGTTTCTAAATTAGAAACTTCGCGTGTCGCCGTCGCGTCTGGTTAGGACAAAAACTCTGATTAACATGGAAAAGATACCTTTTATCGCGTGTCGCGGCGTCGCGTCGCGTGTAGTTAGGACACGGTGTTACATTTACATTTATTAGTTTTTGTATAATTTTGGTATTTTTATTAGTTTTTGTTGTTTTATGAAATTTCTACTTGGCTTTAATTTATTTTTATTTCAGTTTTAAAAGTAGTAATTTAAGTTAAATTAGTTAGGGGCCAAGACATCTTTTGTTTTTAAGTTTAAGTTTTTAATTTAATAATTCCTTTTTTTTTTTTTTTTTGCAGAAGGTTGCAGTGTACACAAATGTAGACGATATTTGAACGGCAACGCCTTATGTATCCAAAGGTATTCATAATGTACATTATAATCAATGCATTATATCTTTTCATGTATTGTAACCAAAGTAAAGATGTATTATAATATTTGAAGATGCCTTGTTATTGATTTAATTCAAATTCCTGCCCTCTAAAAAATGCTGGGTTGTTTCAACCCAATTTTGGGTCAAATATGGACAAACCCAGCCGTTGGGTTAAATTTTTAAATTACATTTTTTAACCCAACATTTGGGTTTGTCCATATTTGACCCAAAATTGGGTTGAAACAACCCAGCTTTTTTTAAAGTGTGCCTAAATATACAGGGTTCCCTTAAGACCAATTAGAGTTGATTTTGAAAATATGTAGTTTAGAAGTTCAAATTCACATTCATTATATGGAAACAAGCGGCCTAGACGTTGTTCAAAATCTCATGTGTTCCACAGAGGAAAGAAAGTCAGAGAGGAATGACATGAGGGTGAGCAAATTATGACAGAGCTTTCATTTTTGAGCGAACTATCCCTTTAAGGGTGTTGGTGTATTAAACGATCATTTATTTAAACATCCAGTGGGTTTTTTTGACCCCGCAGCACAATCGATTTGGTTCATTTTTGGATGCGTTTTCTCAGCGTTAATAATTAATTCTGTTGTGAAATGTCCCTGAAATCACACACTGCTGTTTTCCCCGTGTCAACAACGCTCACGCTGTCTATTTACGACTGTGTTCTGTTTGCTTTTCTCCTTCCGCTCATCGCTCGTCTATCCCGCAGAGTTCCAATCTAAAAACCTGTCAGAATCCTGTCCTCTCCTCTCTCTCACTTCGGGTTGCCGTGACTAGTTACGGACGAGAGATGGACTCGGTCCAGTTTCGGTTCTGCAGTGTATCGTCCCTACGGCAATCAGACCATCAGTCAGCCGCAGCCAAACAAACACACACACACTCTCACTCAATGAAGCCCTTGTGCTTCTCCATGAGGGGATGAGAGTGAACATCTGGGATCTGGTCGAAATCAGAACAACTTATTCAAGTCTGGAATCACCAAGTTAATTTGGATTTGCATAAACGTTTTTTGGCAGGCCGCATCATTACTTTCTATGGGACGAAAAAGAGACAAATAGTCAAATTAACAAGAGAACTAATGATGAGAGGAGAATATTATCATTATGCCCTCCCTCTGAGACGCCTTTTTTATGTTTTCACACAGGTGACCTGCAACTGTTTCAGCATCAGTGATGGGGAGCTGCAGGATTTGGGGGTGGGGCTTTACCCCAGGTGAGTGACATAAGGGACATCCCAGCATGCTTTGCACTAAACTTACAACAATTGTGGACATTATTATTGCTGCTTGCCAAGAAAAGCATAACTGTTCATATTAATCATAGGGTTAGTGATAAAAAATAATACATCAAAAAAGTATGAATTATTGCATAATATAAAAAAATATTAACTTTTTTATTATATTTAAAATACGTTGATATTACCCCAGATGAGTGACACAAGAGACATCCCAGCATGTTTTGCACTGAACATAGAAAAAGTGTGGAAATTACTTTTTAATGAATTGCTAAGAAAAGCATCATTACTAATATTGTTCAAACTTAGGGTTAGTGTTGAATAAACCTTCATACAATTATTAAGTGTTCTTTGAGATGTTTAATTATAACATAAAATTAAAAGTTAATAAATAAAATTAAAAATTAAATCACATTTAAAAAAATTGCCATTTCCACTACAAAAAAAAAAAAATCCTCATGAATAAAGTTGTTTTTCTTTCACAAAAGCTAGTGTACATGTTTATTAAGGAGACATGAAAATCATGACATTAAATCATGCTCGAGATGAAATATGGAACGTGAACTTCCATACTTGACGTTTTACTTTGTCTTAGTTTTACCCACAATGCTCGTGTGTCTCTGTCAGTTAGGCCACTGTTCTTATTTTCATGCCCAGCAGATTTGTGTGACAGAAAACATGTTTGTATTATTAGCTCTGCAGTCATAAAGAGGGATTCTGACATGAGTTAGGATTACATGCTACGATTTGCTCTTTGCTACTGAACATGCCTTAGGGAAGCTCCCTTTTCTCACACACACACACACACACACACACACACACACACACACACACACACACACACACACACACACACACACACACACACACACACACACACACACGCGGGGCTGAACCAAAAGCAGCACAAGAAACGAGAATAATTACACATAAACAGACACTCGGCTTTCAATGTGACTAAATTACAACTTGCAGAGACACATTGTGAGCCATGAAATAGAGGGGATTTCCTCTGCAAATTGCTTTGTGCGTATATGTAAGACTTGGAGTGAATCCTTTGGGCTGAAATGCATCTCATAAGAACCACTGAAAATGCTGAAAAACACATTTTAAAGCTTCCGAATGGAGAGTGACTTGTTATTTTAAAAATGTGTGATGCTTTAGTGTGCATGCATCATATAGTGTGCAAAATCACCATAGATTTCTCATTAGCTGAAATACAACATACTTTATATTTAGTCTTAGGTTGCTGCAGGATTGTTCGATAGGTCTGTCTTACAAAAAAAATGTCAGGAACTGTCTCTGTGCTATCTTCTTCCTCCTCTTTCTCTCTTCTTTCTCTCTGTTTTCTGTTTGTAGAGGGGGATAGCAATTAAAATGTGACAGGCCAGTGTCAGTGCACTAGTGCCGTCACGCTCTGCCTTCTCCCTTTGAGGCGGTGACAGGGCCGAGACCTAGAGATGAACTGCTCTTAAATTACACTTTTATCAGTGCTGACGTTTTTCATAATTAATCTTCATGCCCACAATTGTCACCAAGTGGCTTTTTTTTTTACCTACAGATGAGCTCTTGATGGGGTCATGATTGTGCGGTGGAATTTCCCATTTCTAAAGGCCGATTAAAATACAGCTCAATTGTGTTTCTTCAGGACGACATGGAATGACGTTCAAAAAGCATTTACTTTCTGTAATGTGGCATATTTCAGATTAAATAGAATATTCGCTAGGACACAATGTCGAGCATTGTGGCTTGATTTTGATGGCTTGATGGCTTGATTTTTTCCACTGGGAATTGATTGGTTCTTTAAATTATATTATTAGTGGTACTTTCTAAGGCAAGCAAGCCTTTTTTTTCTAAATCCATTACCCTATTAAGCTTTTTTTTTTGTATTAAACTTTGGCTTTTTATTTATATTGGGTGTTTTTGCAATATATTATGATAGGATATTATGTAGACAGGAAATGGGACCGGGAAAGGGTCGCCTGAAACGCAACGGCACCTCATGTCGGTGCTGCCCACAAGGCTATCGCCGCCAACAACTTTGGCTTTTTATGCTACAGAAATTAATGATGCGTCAAGTTGTGTGGTGATAAAATGAAAGATTTTTTTCAATTGTTTTACTTTAATGAAAAAGTTTTTTGAATAAGCAAGCAATGCAGATTTATTTTTACAGCCTTCTTCACACAATTTGTGTGTGTGTGGCCCTGTTTACACCTGGTATTAAGATGTGTTTTGGTGTATTGCAGGGGTTTTCAAAGTGTGGGGCGCGCCTCCCCTGGGGGGCGCCAGAGCATGCCAGGGGAAGCGCGGAGAGTGGTAAAAAATATAGCGTAATAATTAGTTTAAATTAATAAATTAAAAAAGTTAAATTGTTATTATTCTGAAAATAAGGCCTTGTTAACACTGCAGGTCTTGATGCCCAATTCTGATTTGTTACCTTTATCCGAGTTTTTGACAGTCCGCTTACACGTTCTTTCAACTGTATCCGATTCATGTGTTTACACTTGGCATATATCTGAAACAACGCGCATGCTTAAAGGGTTCAATTCGCTTGCACAGATGGACGAACGCGAAATATGCTTGATGCTAGCTCTGCGATATGTGCAAAGTTCGCCAAGCATCACCAAGATTTTGAGGTGGAGGAGGATGAAAAGTACCATCATTGCATCCTGCGAATATGCTTCAGTTATTGTGTGAGAGAGAGGTCTCAGGACTATGGGAGCATATTGTGTTTATTGGCTTTAACGGTGAGCAGTGGTTCCGAAATTTTAGGATGAGCAAGCCAACCTTTGATATGTTGATATGTGTCAACGTTTGTCCACATTCCTCTTCTACGATGTTTCGTCGGGCCATCCGTCCCTTTGCAGATGCGCGTCGGGGTTTCTCTCGTCATTAAACCGCGGAGACGTTGCCTAATGCCTCAGACAATCCGACCTGCCTGTTTACATGACAGTCGTATTGGCACGTCTGATTTATATCTGATTTATTTCCACATATGAATGAGGCCTGAAACCGACCTCGAAAGATCCGAATGCATGCGTTTTTTTCCTGTTTACACTGTCATAGAACACATCCGATCTGTGTTACATATGAGCAAAACATTGGAATTGGGTCACACTTCACTAACAATGTAAACGCACTTTTCAGCACTTTTCATGTTAACACAAACAATGATAAGGTAAGTTGTGTCAAAAGGGAGGCCCGCTGTCTTAGACTTTGAAAACCCCTGGTCTATCGGATCACGAGTAGACGAGGGAGACGCATTCCTGTTTACACCTGGTGTTTTAATCCATCTCTTTTGTCCACTTTTGACCACTTCTGTCCTGATTTCTTCGAGGGGAGGGTCTATGTGTGAGTAAACGTATGGGATTTTCAGATCTTTCGATCTAATGGACGAAATAATCTCATGCAATTTACATATGAACGAGAAAGTAGACGACTGAAACCATAAGGAGAGCAGCAGCATTCGTCTAGGCGCAAGACCACGCTGTGAGTGTTAGAAATCAGGAATGGTGTGAGAACATTGTGCTTGGCACGTTTGTCATCTTCAAACCAATCTTGGGTCTTCAGCCAACAAACTTTAAATCCCATCTTTTGTGGCTTTTTTTACAGTCTATGGTTCGAATCATTCGACCACATGAACATTTACACTACGAAAGCAATCCGGTCGAATACGTATTCAACTACCTCTGAAAGTGGACAAACTCAAAACGTTTTACTCCTGTATTTAGCGTCATCCACATGTGATCCGATCGACCAAAACACATCTTAATACCAGCTGTAAACAAGGCCTGTGTGTATATAAAAGATTGTAGTTGTAGAGGACTGGCAATATTTAGCTAGCACTGAGGTACCAATATTTATTTTCTCTACTTGGTTGAACAATGAACAGCAGCGCGTCCATTTATAAACCATAACAGGGTGTTTTATCCCTGTCTATTTTTATACATGAAATGTGACATGCACTGTCAGTTTCTCTGCTTCCTAATGCGAGAGCATATTGTGTCGTGTTTAAGTCCTCAGCCGTGGCGTCTCCAGTGTAACACTGGTTCTCCGGCTGGATGTGAACCAGCGGTTTTCTGCTAATCCCTGTGGTTGTGTCTGGAGCTCGCGGGAGGATTTGTGCTGTCAGACGTCCTCCATGGCCAGGACTCCATGCTGACACTCGCGGCCCCGTCTGGGCACTGTTATCAGGGGAAGAGAGTGTATCCGTAGCGCACAAATTAAGCTCCAGTAAACCTGTGGCCGGCAGTCTGTTATGCTGTGGCCTGACAAAACCCAGCAGCAGAAATCCATAAAGATTTACAGGCGCTCTACCGCATGCAGCGCTGTCATCCGTGAACAAGGAAAGTTTGTGACGATTTGTTACCCACCTTAACACCCCATTCAGGCCTCGGAAATAGTGAGGGATAACTGGGTGTTTCTTCAGCTACGGGCACTTTTATGTCCCAGGAGTTTATTATAAAATAATAGAAACTGTTAAAACTAACTAGATAACTTTATTTGTATTCTGTTTGCTAAATGAAGGGCACAATAAAACCAATGCATTATAGATTTTATTGTGCTACTTTTTACTGATTTTCAATCTTAAAGGAACACTCCACTTTTTTTGGAAATAGTTCCAACTCCCCTAGAGGTAAACAGTTGAGTTTTACCGTTTTCGAATCCATTCAGCCGATCTCCGTGTCTGGTGGTAGCTCTTTTAGCATAGCTTAGCATAGATAATTGAACCTGATAAGACCGTTACCAGCAGGCGCAATGATATTACAAACGTAGTGCCGGTCATGTTGGAAGTTACCGAGCTGGGGACTATTTTCAGGCGCTGCGTAATATCATTGCGCCTGCTGGTACGGCAGCAAGTTCCTTTATTATTACGCAGGAATGAGAGTATAGTTCCTAGTCATATTAGCCTAGAAAATCACAACTTTATTCTGTCGGTCTTAGTACACGATGTAACTACAGAAGAGTCAAGTTTTAAATAGGAAAAATATCGAAACTCTTTGGTCATTTTTTTGAGAGAGATGCTAACGGTCTAATCAGATTCAATGATCTATGCTAAGCTATGCTAAAAGTGCTTCCACCAGACACGGAGATTGGCTGAAAGGATTTGAAAACGGTAAAACTGTTTAACTCTAGGGGAGTTGGAAAATGAGCCTATTTCCAAAAAAAGGGGAGTGTTCCTTTAACCTTTTAAAATATTTACAAATATTTATTTTATTATTTGTATGATGCATTCACATTTCATCATAAAAAAATAACAAAGTAATAATAAAACAGAGCAATTCCAAGATGGTCCTCAAACCATTGGTGCTCGGGCCCTAAATATTTGTAAATAATAATACAAATATGCATTACTTTTAAAAAATAGTCTAATAAAATGTATTTAAAAAAAAAGAAAAATCCTTTATTGTTCATTTATAATCAAAGTTATTGTACTTGAGATATGAGACATTTAATGTGTGAGGAAAACTTCAAGGTAAAAATGTATATAATTTTATTGTGCATCATTTCCAACAACCTGTAATTTTGTTAAATTATGCAAAAAGTTTGAACATTTATTTAAGTTATTATAAATGTGTATATGTATTTATTTTATAAATGTTCAATTTAGGATACAAAATGCTTGGTGAGATAAGGGTCTCAGCCATTTTATTCCAATTCTTTTTTTAAATGTAATTTCCACCACCGTATTTTCCATAGCAAAATGTTATTAAACACAATATGTTATTTGAATTGTGATTGTAATGACACTGTGGTGTAAAATACATTTTTGGAAAAATGTCAATAAATAGCAAAGCGTATATAAACACTGTTAGTAGACATATGAAACCAGTTTGAGAGTGTTTTAAGAGAGTTTATTAAAGTCCACACGCAGGGCCAATAGTTAGCTCTAAGTGGGTGTTGTTGACATCATATCCTTGTATCAGTTGCGTCAGGCTGAAAATGCAGTAAATTGAG
Organism: Phoxinus phoxinus; assembly: GCF_949152265.1. NCBI lineage: Eukaryota > Metazoa > Chordata > Actinopteri > Cypriniformes > Leuciscidae > Phoxinus > Phoxinus phoxinus. Next base: position 12,691,933 of record NC_136888.1, on the reverse strand, counting down.
CTGTGTTCAGGTGTGAGGGTGTTCCAGGAACAGCGTTCTTTTCTGTTCCGCCATAGTTAATGGCTACCTTCAGCACTGTTATTTGGAAACATTAATAAATGACCGCAGCGGATTGCTATTCGCCTCGTCTGTTGATGTTTCGGGCTGCCTAGCAATACCCAGGTATTATGTTTTGTTCGCAGCAGAGGGAAGAAGATGAGAGGGAATCATCCCATTGTCCTCCATATTCTTTCATTACCCAGCTCTGTTCATCATTATTTCAGTTTTTTCACTCTTCTTCTGTTTACTGAGCACGGTGCTTAGGGCTACAAGCACAGACTTGCTTTAATGAGATATATTTTCTTTCGTCATTACTTAGAAACCACATGTAAAGATTGAGTTTAGGCCCCTGTGTATGTAAGTGAGGAGCGTCGGGCTCTTAGGGGCTGTTTATGGGTGAATAATCAAAAGCACAGATTAAAGGAGGATCATAAAAGAGAGTTTCACTCAGGTTAAATGGTCTGCTTTGAGCTTAATGTCTTGAGTGTGTGTGCGCAGACAACGGCTTAGCTAACAGCTATTTTCTGACAGCATTGATAAGCTCAAATTTGATCACATTTTTTTTTTATATGGCTTAAAGGAGGCATATCTTGAAAATAAGATTTTCTTTGCTCTTTTAAAATAAAAGAGTTAAATCTGCTTTGTAAGAAAATGCAACACAAGCCTCCACCCCAGAGCATTTATGGGAACTACACTGCAACAGTTGGTAAATAGGAAATCACAAACATAAGCACGTTAACATATATATTACTCTATATGTTTATACTATAGGGCTGTCAATAGATTACATTTTTTAAGAATGATTAATTGTGCCGTTTTTGTGCGATTAATCTCTCACTTGTCGTGAAATTAAGCATACACCATTTATATTGTTTAACCCGTTCACTTTGTCATCATTTGCTATATCCAGTCAAGTAAACCATTAGGTGTATTTCCAAAAAGGACACTTGGAGACTCCAAAAGGACACCAAATAACTAAATGATATAATGAGTCCATATAATTCATAAAGTTATGCACACCAAAGCACCCATGAAATAAAAACATTACAGAAAAAATTGGGTGATGAATTTTTTTTTGGACTAATGTTACAAGTGAAATTATAATTTATTGTGGTTCTGTATTTTAAAAATATAGCCAATTATTTAATGAAAGAAAAAAAATCACACACATATATAAAAAAATGATGTGCTTTATTTTAGTTTTACCTGCCATTTTTGTACACTCTTTCTTGAATTTAAATGAACTTCTTTCTTCTTTTTTTTAATACATTTTAGGATGTGAAAATCTTAATGCAAATGCAAATTAGCCCTCATTTGATTCTACTTTCGATTTGATTTAATTTATTCCTTTTAGAGTTGGCAGTGAATTAGCAATATCCTGTAAATGAAAAGCACTGGCGTGTGAAGCTAAATCATCAGAGCTCAGAGGGTGTGGCCTATTGCCAAGGCCATTTCATTGGCTAATAACAATCCAATCATTTATGTTGGATTATCATGGAATTTTGCATTATTATGTTCTTTCCAGCAAAGCAATCTAGCGAGAAGAAGAGCAAAAATGTCTATAGTTTTAAAGATAAAATGTCTTCAGATATATCTAGAACCAGCCTCCCTGTGTGGGCCATTAAACTGGGACGGCTTCCATATTCAACATCCATGGGAAACATTTCACGTCTATGAATATGAGCCTCCGGGATTACAGTGAACAAACACAACCAGAAAGGCAGATGCCGAAATTGCTGTTTAGATATAAGCTAAGAAGTGTTCAGATCGGATGTGAGGCCAAGGCAGATTCAAGGCTTCAGACAAAGTTGTCGACGTCTCAGAGAAATGATAATGACGCAGAAAGGTTGTCCCGTGAGAGCGAGGGCCCGTCTGTTTACCGTCGGCTGGGTGGGCCGACTCTAAGCCTGCTTTATACGCCGCTCTTAGGCAATGTCGAATCTCCCCCAGACCATGACAAACACAAGTAATTTGTTTTTTTGAATGACTTCCGATGCAGCCAGGAAGAGCAGGACGGCGTGTGTTCTTGTCTACATATAAAGGATAATCGTGCTTTCGAGCTTGATTTATAATTGCTGTGTTTGTTCTGGCATGCTTGTGTGAATGTAAATACATGCATTCAGCTCGCTATCTCCTAAAATCTTACCTCAAGGGAGTACTAGCCGACACGAAGACTTCAAACATGGTTTACACATACATACTGAATACAGTGTCTTGCATTCTGGATTAGCCGGTCACATTAATATTTTAGCCACATATGGAAACGACTCATATGTCGTTTTGAACCATTATGTTGTCATTTTTTGTTTTTCACTCAGAGCTTTGGCTCTCTAAATTATGATTATTAAGACTTTTCCTCCTCTTTTTGGAAAATGTCTATAAAATATCTGCTTTTATATTGAAAAAAGTGAGAATTGGTCCCTAAACTAAAGTGTTACTATATATATGTGATGTCAGCAGCCAAAAGGGTCACTACGGTCATCGGCTGTGATGATCTCACCTTACACATGGGCAGCGAGGGTCTTGAGAAGATCATCAGTGTCGTTTCATTGCCGTCATTCTCGCCTTGTCGCTTTCGGTTTTCTAAACCGGCGGAAAGACAGCAGTTACATCATATCGCATTCAACAAGACAAATGTCCCGCTGGCGAACATGTCAGCTTTCTTGTTTTCTGCGTCTAACTGACTGCAGCGACTTTGTTTCTTTAGTTAATTAATTAGTGATGACTGATTTATGTTCCATTATTTCGCGGTTACTGCCCCTGTGCATTATTTATTTAGATTCAAGAGAAAGTGAGAATGGAGACTACGGGGGATTTGCAGTTTGATTTTCAATGTTTAATGAGGACAAACAATGCAAAAACAATCTGTCATTTAGAGAGAATTTTTTTTATTTTTGATGAGTTTGTACAAGTTTCCCTGTGTGTTTTGACAGGCTGGATGAACTAAATTCACCCCCTTCGGGTCTTATTTGTCAAATCAGCATAGATTTATGCAGACAACAGACAAACAATGCAAACACAAAAGTTAGATAAATCATATATAAATATACAATTATATATCAAATATTTATATACATTTGAATAGGTTATGTGATTATTTAAATATTTAATATGATTGTATTATTTTAATACTATTATTTCAAACCTTCGATGCTGGTCTGTTACTAGTCGAAGGCCTGATTAAGGGTGAGGAATCCAGCTGAGAGACACTGCTGGTGGGTTGTGCTTACACCTGGTTCAGGAGTTCCTGGTTTGACCTGGTTTTGTGTTTGTCTGAACCAGCATGTCTCTGCTGAACCACGACTGCCAGCCGAACTGTGTCATGATCTTCGAGGGCAAGAGACTCACGCTGCGAGCTGTTAAGGTCATCAGACCCTGTGAGGAGGTAGGTCCATCCATACACACTCACATAGACCTTATTTCCCGCTCGCCTTGTCCTTTTCTAAATGACCTGGGACCTTTAAATGTATGGGGTCCAGGAGAAAATGATAAGGATGGGTCTCAGCTGTCACTGGGCCCAAGAAAACATTACCAATATTTTTTTGAGAAACAAGTTTTTTTTTTTTTTTCTGCAACACAAAAATAGTTCCACTCAAAGTTATTGTTATTTGGGTTGTTTTTTAATATTATTATTATTTATATTTTTCATTTGTCCCTTCAATTAAAATGTCTGTACGTTCTCTAATATCATTAGCTTATTATATTAAATTATTATTATTTATTATTAGCTCATTTGGGTATTTTTATTGTTTAGTAGTTATTTGATAATTGTATTTTTTTGTATTTTATTAAATCCCCCTGTGGTGAATATCAAGCTTTTAATGTTGTTTATATGACTGTGTGGTGTTTTTAATATGATTTAAGACAAACCATGTACAAATTCATAAGTCAACACCATTGCTGAGGTTTTTTTTTTTCTTCTTAAAACTGCAGTGAACCAGAGTGAGTGGAGGCGGGGCTCATTTGCATATTTATATAACCGCGTATACTAAATGAGGCAAGGGTGTAGTTACATTCAAGATTATTTTTTCACGGAAACAAACGTTTAAATATGTAATTTTGGTGATCAAATGTGAGTTTTAAGGGATAAAATCATTGCAGCTGAACTTTAAAATGTATTTTTCCGGGTATATATTAACTTATTGTTTTTACTTCAGTTAATAAAAATGTTTTCATTCAGTTCCCTGCCCCATACTCACTCCATCGACTGAGCCAGAACCGCTCAGATAAACAAAGTAATATTTTCATAGTGTCATGGAGCCGCAGTGTTTTACTTTTCTGCCCACAAATAGCAGTTGTCTATTCATTTTAAACTGGGACAGGAGAAAGTATTTTAACTTCCAAAAAAAATTCTACTTATCACACCACATTTTCTCAGTTGCAGGCACTTAACGGAGCCCCTGCCAGATTAACTTCACCCTAATTCAGTCACCCCGTGAATAAATCTACAAGCGACATCCTACATTTACATTTACTGCATTTAGCAGACACTCTCATCCAGAGCGTCCTGCAGAACTCTTTAACAATCACTCCCGACTAATCAGAGCTCATTTAAACCTATTTACCTGACCGCACGCATCCATCACACAGCCAGCCAGAATAACTAGTAGAAAGCCAAGATATTCATATACATTAACACCTGAATCCATTCGGCTGATCTGTGGCGGGATGTGGTATTTCGCATTGGCCCCGTTCGACACGCTCGACAAACTCTCATTATTCGTCCGTTCTGTTTATTTCTGCTCTGAAAGTTTAGATATTCCAAAGTAAATCAGGCAGTCATGCTTAATTTCCCTCTGACAGTGGGAGGAAACGTCGAGAGAGCAAAAGCGAACTGGAATGAAATTACCAGCAAGCTCTCTGTACACAGGAAGTAATGAGAATTCACACTATAGGTGTACGATATACGATGGCAGAATACACAAGTGCTCATCGTCCCACAGACACTGTTTACACACACACAAACGCATGGCACGATTATAATTCATACACCCACACACATCTGCACACTGTACACACGGCGCTGTTTGCCCATAAGGGTCGTACTCATTTTGGATCGGTTTTTCGTTCCTGTGTCTTCCTGTGTCTGTTGCCTTCTCTATTTACCCATCTTTTCTAGTTTTGTACTCTGCTCTTTCTATCGGTCTCGTTTTCTCTCTCTCCGCTTCACTCAATAACTCATTCATTGGAATAACTGTTTTCAATTATCTCCCACTCTCTATATTTGACATCCCCAAGAGAGAGTTTGGAAATGGAAAAGCTTTCTGCATACTGTGCATTATATGCTGTCATGCATACTTTTTCTTTTCTTTTCTATTCTATTCTATTCTTTTATTTTAGATAACAGGTGAAACAATATGCAGCAAGCTACGTTATTGTCACATGACCCCACTACATAACATTGCATATTTATTTAATAAGTAGTGTTCAGCTATCATCTTGGAAATAAAGAGGTTGTTTTTACATATTTCATCCAATTTGAGGGAAAAGGGTATTTTTGAAATTCCAATCAAATGAGTCAAGATGGTGATGTGAAGGTGAAAATCATGGTTGATGTTGCTTCTGATTCGTTTGTCATGTTAGAGTGATGCGATGATACATTTTTATATTTTAAAAGATGCAACAAAATGGCCAAAATATATTGCTAATATAGATTTATACAGAATTGGAAAGTTAAGGCTACAGTGTGTGTTGTTCATCTAAGCTCAGCAAGCAGACTTCTCATTATTTAAGACTAATCTGCCACAAGACATTGGCTCTGTTCCGAACCCTAGTGAGCAGCATCTGTGTCTGCTGTCTACATAGGCAACTACTTTCTAAGGCTTTGAAAGTAGTTGCCTATGTAGACAGTAAGGCAGCATCCCAACCCTTTTTTGTTTGAAACACCCTTCATGGGAAACTCAGTTTTTATAATGCATATTTTTTATTCTATAAATTTTTTAGCCAATAAAATATATAAATAATTTTTTTAACCATTTTGCAAAGATCACTTTAGGAATACCATACTGGCATTAAACATTTTGGGCTCAGTACGTTTCTTTTTCTTTTCTTTTTTTGATAGAAATTAATACTTTTATTGAGCAAAAATGCATTACATTTATCAAATTGATAGTTAAGACTTTTAAGTTGTTACAATAAAAATTCTGTTTAAAATCGTAATGTTTATATATATATTAGAATGATTTCGGTAGGATCATGTGACATTGAAGACTGAAGTAATGATGCAAATAAATTCAGCATTACATCACAGGAATAAATTGCAGTTTAAAATATTTTAAAATAGAAAAGTTGTTTAAAATTGTCATAATATTACTATTTTTACTGTATGACGAATTGGGCATAAGACATTTTTACTGATTTCATTGCAATGCATGAGTGCATTTTGGGATTACTGTACCTGAATACCCATTTTTCATACATCAAAGCAATGCCTAAATTTACTTATAGCATTTAAAATGACTGATTTTAGTGCTTAATGTTTAGTCACCAGGGTTTTGTAGTTTCCTGAAATCTTTCAACTAACCATTTCTAACCTCTCCCTCTTTTTAGCTGACTATAAGCTACAGCGATGTCCTCGCACCCAGCAAAGAGAGACGTTCCCGATTACAGGAGCAATACCACTTCCTGTGTCAGTGCGCTCGCTGTACCGCTGAGGACAAGGTGAGCCGTGTGAACATCCCCTCAGATCTCTCTTTCTTATCCACCCTTTATCCTCATTTCTTTCACTTTCACCCCATCACTCCTGGAAAAGGCTTCTCCCCGCCTCATTGTGTCCTGGCGGGATCACTATCTATCATCCCTGTTCTCCTCCATGTTCTCTTTTCCTCGCTCTTTTGCTCTGTGTCGGTCCCACTCAGCACTCGAAAGCATCTGATGTGTCAAGTCTGTCAGACCCGGTCCTAGAGCATCGCCGGTCTCTCCGCACTGCCCCGGGGAACCTGTCCTCAGCAGGCCCTGTCATCTGTGATCATCACTGCGATGACAGGAGCATGTCAAGAATAAAGCTTTGGATGGCATGCATGAGAGCGGACGAATGAATGCTAAAGACGGAGCGAGGAGAGATGGGAATTTAAAGGGGAAATGTGTCATTTTTTAGATGTTAAAGTACTTTTTCCTCCATACTTACATAGTATGCACAAACACCTATAAGTCAGACATTTTGTATTTTGATTCTCAGATAATTGTAAACACTGTATTTTTTCTACTTCCATTTGGTGGAAAAGTACAGTTCTATTTATTTACAAATGTGTTTCTAAAATAGCTTGTGTTCACTATCCATTCAAAATAATACGCAAGATTAGAATTAACGCATCGCAAAGAAGGTGCTGGGGGTTTGCAGGTCATTTTGAGGAAAAAAGTTGATTTAAATATGCCAAATTTATTGTTGTTGTTGTTATTCTTTTTTAAAAATTCTGCTTTCTTGGGACTTTTTTTTCCTAAAGATTAATTTATTATTTTATTCAGGTTATTTTCTGCAGAAATTACACACTTCACCTTTAAAGGAATAGTTCATCCAAAAAAATTTAAAGTCTGTCATTATTTGTTCTAAACATGGGTCATTTCCTTTTCTTCTGCTATTGGTGCTTACGCCACAGAATAAAAAAAGATCATTGCGACTTTTTATCTCAATTCTGACTTTATATATCACAATTCTGAAAAAAAAAAGTCAGACTAATATTCTTTGCAATGGCACGCAGTGTATAAAGGTCCTAAAGGTCATAATTTTCACCACTCACAAATCTTAAAGCTGATTTGTCTAATGAAAGTTTTTTCCGGAAAGATGTTTCGTCAGCTGAACAATCTGTGTGTTCTTAACCCTTAAATGCATGAATGTTTCGCCAATTATTATTACACATTCGGGTCTTTAGCAACCCCATTATATGTAATACGGATGGTTCTCTACCTTTTGTGATAATATAAAACTCTCCTGATACTAGAGTAATAATTACAGAAGAAAAGAATAAAGCATATTTGTGAACTTTTGGAGCTTTTACACCATCATCACTGTCCCTGTCAGAGCTCATTTCCCAGTACATTCAGATCGCTGACAGCTTCTTCACCAGATCCACCATCAAGTGACAGTGACTCTAATATTTACGTGCTCTGAAAAAAAGAGAAATCTAAATTGTGAGATAAAAACCTACTTATTTTGAGTTGTTTTTTATTCTGTGGCGGAAACGAGCTTCCATATTCTACAGAACACACACAAAAAAAGAAATTTAGAAAAAAATATATATTGTTTTTTGTCCATACAATGAAAGTTATTGGGGTCCAATGTTTTTATGGACCCCATTGAAAAATGATTGTATGGACAAACAACTTTTTGAAAATATCTTCTTTTGTATTTCACAGAAGAAAGAAAGTCATAACAGGTTTGGAATGACATGTGAGGTTGAGTCAATGATTTACATTTTTTGTTGAACTACCATCAAATGCATGTGCGAGTGACAAAAGAAATATGGCAAGCTGTTTGGGCTTTTAATCATTCCTAGGATATGAATTTTTGATTCATCAACAAGTTAAAAGGATAATTCTTGATGTCAGGAATGACATTTTTTACATGTAATAATGGCTATTTTTTTATATCAGAAATTACATTTTCACTAGACTAAAAACTTGATTTCTTGATATCACAAATGCATATCCTGCGAGTGATTAAGTCAAAATGGCTTGCAAAGGTATTATATTGCTAAATTCTACTAGTAAAAATGCAATTTCAGATATTTAGAAAAATTGTTTTTACCATTTGAAATGTAATTTCTTTATATCAAGAATGATATCAATGAGGACACTAGTGAACATTTAATTCCTAATATCCAAAATAGCTATTGTTACTAGTAAAAACTCCATTCATGATAGCAAGAACGATTATTTTAACTAGTGAAAATTTAATTGTTGATAACAATTAATATCCTGGGAATGATTAAAAGTCAAAAGGGCTTGCCATAAAGAAACATAACTGGTGTCCTGTGCTCCAACATGTCACTGGCATACACAAGTTCCTTCCAGGCTTATGTTGTGGTTATTTTGCACCTGCATGCCGGCATACCGTGCTCTGAGCTCAAGAGAAAGAGGCTTTATCCTGCTGTTAACACCTACACAGCTGCTCAGACTGACCTCTGCTTGAGTCATCTGTCAGATGTGTGCAGACAAGAATAAACGCTCTTGCTCAGGGCTGCCGAGATGGAGACTTCGGGTTTCATCCCTGAATCCAACAGTGGAAGAAACAGTGGAAGCTTTTTAAGCTTGTTTTTCATACGTCTTGGATTTTTGAACTGATATGTGTCGTACAAACTCACATCTATTTGTCCATGCATCTGTTTCTTCCATCCATCCATCCATCCATCCATCCATCCATCCATCCATCCATCCATCCATCCATCCATCCATCCATCCATCAGTCAATCAACCAACTGAATGCAAGTCATTTTGGGTAAAAGGTGAATATAGGCCTGAGCCTAGGTACTAGAATATCAAAGAGACAGAGTATTATGGAAATATTAATTTAATAACTTGAAAATTGAAAATAATTTTATTTAAAAGTACAATTATTTATTTTCTTTTATGCCTGCACTGGGATCGGTAAGATTTGTAAAATGTTTTTAAAAGTCTGTTCTGCTCACTGAGGCTGCATTTATTTTTTCACAAAATACAGTAATATTGTGAAAAATATTATATATTAAAATAACAGTTTTTTTATTAGAATATTTTTAAATGTAATTTTTTCTTGTTATGCGAAGCTGAATTTTCAGCATCATTACTCCAGTCTTCAGTGTCACATGATCCTTCAGAAATCATTATAATATTGTTATTATTATTATCAATGTTGAAAACAGTTATGCTTAATATTTTGGTGGAAACTTTTTTTCCAGTATTCTTTCATGAAAAAAAAGCTAAAAAGAACAGCGTTAAATAAAATATATATATTTTGTAACATTATAAATATTTTTACTGTCATTTTTTTATCAATTTAATGCATCTTTACAGAATAAAGTATTAATTTATTTTAAAAAATTATTGTCCCCAAACTTTTAAACAATAGTGTATATAGTATTTATTTAATTTCTGACCTTAAAAACTAAAAATCTAGTTTTAAGTTTTTTCTCCGTGTTTTTTTGTTGTTCGGCACATTTCTCATCATCACACTCCATCACATACTATCATTGTGGTCCAGGTAAACCCTACGTTATCGGGACAAAATGTCCCCACAAAGTTGGCAATATCTGAAATCCGACATTTTTTGGTCCCATTGACGAAAACAGACTAAATTATGTTTTTTGAAAATGTAAAAATGCAGAAAGATTTTTTTTGTGATGGGTCGGTTTAGGATTATGGGATAGATTATAGTGTGTGTGTGTGTGTGTGTGTGTGTGTGTGTGTGTGTGTGTGTGTGTGTGTGTGTGTGTGTGTGTGTGTGTGTGTGTGTGTGTGTGTGTGTGTGTGTGTGTGTGTGTGTGTGTGGTAATTACAGGTGAGGTGTGTGAAGTGTTACACTGATGACACTCTGATGAGAGGGATTTGTTGATTCACCGCCGGCTTTGCGGTAATCTGACAGCCTGTGTGAGTTCAGTAGGACATACTGACACTGTAAAACAATAGAGCAGCTGTATATGCAGTTAAGTACAGGGAGGGGTTGCTCAGGTTATCACCTTCCCAGAATCTCCCGAGACCGGAGATGTGATTCAGTCTGACAGTCATGTGGGAGGGGGTCACGGATGTTACTCTGTTCATGAAGGACTGTCTGGTCATACCACGGTGCATGTCTCTGCTTTTATCAGTGTTTTACAGTGTTCTTTCACATTTGTGCCATATCTCCTTTACAAATTTGCTGTGTCCCATTTCTTATAGTATGCCAATAGTATTCTAAATATATTATGCAAGAGAAGAGTTAATGCATCCCAGGTATAAAGAGGTATCATATGAAATAAAAAAAGTTGTTAAAAGTTAATTTAGCAAATTCATTTAAATAAACTTTTAAAATGATATAACATTTTATAAAAAAATTAAAAAATTAATTCTGGGTTTCTTATTTTTGCATCTTCCAAATGATTATTTAAAAAAAATTATTCTGTCGACAGCCATAGTTTTTAAAAAGGAATATATATATATATATATTGCCTGGTAGATTTTTGCCGTACTTAAAACGTGCATACTTTTATAGTGAATAAACCAACAACCTGTTGAAAAAAGGAGGGATTTTTGACAGTTCTGCATGTTTTCTTACCACATTCCTATGATGTGCTTTTGTCGGCAAAGTGCTTTTGTGTGTAGTAGGACTATATGAAATGGGATACATTTGCTAAAGCGTTAGTCATGTTTTGTTCAGTGGGGTATTTTCGACTCAGTGCACTCTAATCAGTACAGTAATGAACAACATGATTATTGAATTTACACAATAATAAACAAAGTCTGAACCACCGTCTACAATTTGATTCCTGACTCACTCCCTGTAATTATGCTGTTCACGTTAACAAGAAAATGGCTTTTTCATTGAAAAGGAGCAGCATATAGAAAAGTTTTTGCATCATGTACAGACCCATTTGTGCACGCTGCAATTAGATGTTTAATTTAATGCTTAATGCCATTTTCCAATTCTACATATCGGATCTGTATAAGGTATTCTGACTTAATGTGCAGGACAATGGACTGTTTTAGTCTGACGGCAAAACCTCAAGAGGGTTTGGTGTGATTGACAATTTGCAGCGTGTTTACCATGTTCAACAATCAGTTCATGTGCAGCTTTCAGCTTTATTCGTGATTCTGCAGTAGAAACAGAGCATTATGGTCCGGCGGAGATTTCTGGAAGTTAGTAGCACTCATTGGTGGATGGCCTGTGGGTTTTTGGCCTCTCATGACATCCACATGTCGGTCAGCTTGCACTCTCTTACCTGATAAATCATTTATAAAGCCTGCATAGTTTGCATGGACTGAGTGCACTTGAACAAAAGCACATAACAGTGTACACTTTGCTTTGTACCATAAATATCTGAATTCATTTTGTCACTAAAAAACTAAAATTGGTTTCTCAACCCTTGGCTGAACCACACAAATATCTCCGCACGGCTTCATGAAATACTTCCTGCAGTGAGGTTGATGTCCTCACATCGGAGTTTATGTGGAAAACCAAAAATGTTTTATTGGTTTTGCCCAATTCATACATAAATTCATGATGGCCTTTCTCATCCGCAGAACTTGGCCTGATAAAGATGTCCATAGTTTATTGTTTTTTGTATGTTTTCATGCTTTGAAGCTTGGAATAAAATATTTATTTATGAAATTGTAGATGTATGTCGCATGCTATCTTGTACATGTTGCATCTGTTACGTGAGCAAATATGGACAGCATCAATTTTAAGTTTGTCTTTTTGATGGTCTTCTCACTTCAGTTTTAGCAGTTTTATGTTTGCTACTTGTTTATGTTTGCTACTGTATCACTGGAAAAATTGAGATAGCCATTAAACATGAAAGTATTATCCAATCATTTAAGATATCTTTGGCATAAAGGGTTCTTTAAAATTGATCCAAGAACCATAGGGTTGTATCCCCATTGAATCTAAGAATATAAAAGGTAGTTAAAGATTATTTTAGAAGCCATGAGGACCTTGTTGAAATAATGTTAATTTATCGTACACCATAGTCCGGTTTTGTAAGGGTAAAATGCATGTAGAAAAAGAGATTAAATATCTGCACACTGAACACACCATGGAAACAAGTAATGCCATGTATTTCTGGACAATACCATGTTGATAATACAATAGTGTTTTTTAAAGCATCTTATAGCACCATATACTGTAGTAGACTTACAGTATGGTGTATAAATGTAGTTATCAAAGAACCCCATGGAACTTATCAAATTACCGTAGTATCTGGGACCATCAATGTAATGCATCCTTGCTGAATAAAAGTATTAATTTATTTTAAAAAAGAAAAAAAATTACTGACCCCAAAAGAGTGATCAAGAGTTATTTTCAAAAACAGTGAGAAATAGCATATAAAGGAATGATTAAAAGAGTTAAAATGTATTGTGTGTGTGCGTGTGTGCGTGCGTGCGTGCATGTGTGTGTGCGTGTGCTCGCACTTCAGGTAAACCCTACGTTATGAGGACAAAATGTCCCCACAAGGATGGCGATATCTGAAATCCTTGTCCTTGTGGGGACATTTGTTGGTCCCCATGAGGAAAACAGTTTATAAATCATATTAAATTATAATTTTAAAATGTAAAAATCCAGAAAGTTTTTTGTGAAGGTTGTGTTTAGGGATCGGTTTAGGATTAGGGGATAGAAGATATAGTTTGTACAGTATAAAAATCATTATGTCTATGAAAAGGCCCCACAAAAAATGAAAACAACTGTGTGTGTGTGTGTGTGTGTGTGTGTGTGTGTGTGTGTGTGTGTGTGTGTGTGTGTGTGTGTGTGTGTGTGTGTGTGTGTGTGTGTGTGTGTGTGTGTGTGTGTGTGTGTGTGTGTGTGTGTGTGTGTGTGTGTGTGTGTGTGTGTGTGTGTGTGTGTGTGTGTGTGTGTGTGTGTGTGTGTGTGTGTGTGTGTGTGTGTGTGTGTGTGTGTGTGTGTGTGTGTGTGTGTGTGTGTGTGTGTGTGTGTGTGTGTGTGTGTGTGTGTGTGTGTGTGTGTGTGTGTGTGTGTGTGCGTGCTCAGGCAGTAACACTAGAGTATATTGTCAGCAGCGTGACTGTTCACCTCTGATACATCACACGCCTTTGATGTCTCAGAGGCACTTATACGTGTATCCCCAAGGGCTACACACACACACACACACACACACACACACGTCTCTCTGCAGGGATTTGAGTGTCTGACAGACCCCCCTATGGCTCCGACTTGTCATCACACTTATCCTGGAATAAAGTTGCCCTCTCAGAAACAAGCCCTTTCAGTTTCCACGCACCTCACGGCTCTGTAATCCTGACAGCTTCTCTCATTCTCCTTTTAATGTTTTTTGTTGTGCTGTGTGTACGAAGGTCTTTGATGTTTGATGACCTACACACATAAATTTGAACTATAATTCAGTAAAAGCTCAAGCGTCATTGGTCAAATCTAACATATAGCTTCGGTTCTAATATAGGTTATTTTCTTTTCACAAATGTGAACCGGAATTGCTAAAAAATGTTGTGTGTTGGAATGTGTAATGCGTAAATATAAATATATAAAGTAAATTAAAAAAACACTTTAGATTGACTTTTTATTGACTATTGATTCATACTTGCGGTGTTATTTCATTTTGTTATTGATTTAAATGTTGATTTTCTTAAAATCAAATATCTAAGTTAGATTTATAGGAATAAATACTTAAAAACAAGTACATTTATAAATAAATAATATTTAAATACATTTTAAAACAAAATTTAAATATATAAATTTACAATGCAATTTATATGTAAATATGTTTATTCTAAATGAGTTAGTAATTCATACCTAATAAGAGTGTAAATAAATAAATAAATATATTTTTTGCAACTTTTGATTGAGATTGTCCATTGATTTATACTTGCAGTAGTATCATTTTTTTCCAGATTTTTTGTAACTACATATACACATATAAATAAATACAATTACAAATGCTAAAAATAAATACATTTATAAATGTAAAAAATAATATTTAAATATTTTTTAAATGACATGTATATATAAGTAAATGAATACACAAACCTTTTTTAAGGCAACTTTTGATTGACCTTGTCCATTGATTCATTCGTATGTCATTTTTGCTTTTGCTCCTGTTCAATCCGGAACTGCTTAAAATGATTTAATGTGATATTGTTTTGTGAACAGGACTGTGACATGCTGGCTGGAGAGACGACGGTGTGGACATCCTTAAGAGACGCCATCCCTCACCTGGAGCAGCTTCAGTCCGAGCAGCGTATCCTTCACAGTTGAATCAAATGATATCACTGTCTAACACTCTGTGAGCGATACGCGGACTATATCTCAGGGTTTAGCTGGGTGAAGGCAACTAGCCTGTAGCGGTTTTGCTCTGGAAACAACTGCTAGACTCTGCAAACTATGCAGTAGTCATATCAATTTCCAAAAGATTGAAGTGAAAGGTGTGAGGGTAAAGCTGTCAGTTTTGTCTATCTCTCTTGCTTTTACCCTTTGGACACACGTCTGATAAAAGAAAATACAGGCTGTCTTCCTGCAGAAATAACAAGCATAGATTGCATTTTGAAATCTGTGTGCCAGTGGCTTCCCAACTGGCTTAACCAGCAAGGTCTTAACTACTGTAGTTTTTGCAATCCAGTCCTGCTTCTTTTTAATTGTGTCCTTAACTGTTTAATCAAAAGACTGGGAGGAGTTGTTGAACGAGAGCCAAGCTCTTTTGCACAGATATGCAGATGTCATCCCGGACAGGAACATCTATGTGCTCAGGCTGCTGGATCTGGCCATGGATGCTTGCATTAGTCTGGATCACTACGAGACGGCGCTGGAGTACGGCAATAGGGCTCTGGGACCTTACAAGTGAGTGTGTGCACTGTGCCTCTAAAAGTTCTGAAGTGTCTTCTCTGACAGATTATCCTGGTAAACCTCCAAGGAATACACCTCCATCACATCTATAAAAGTCCCATTATAACTGTGAGTCACACAGACTCGCTCATGTCTGAAGATCCAAAACAGACAAGTGCAGATTTAGTTCTTAGAAACACTAGGCAATATTGAAGAATAGATCCTTGCTGTACTATTTATTTAATTAATACATTTGTTTGAGTTTATTCATTACCAAAGGGATAGTTCACTTCAAAATGAAAATTCTGTCATCATTTACTCACCGTCAAGTTGTTTCAAACCTGTATGAATTTCTATCTACTGTTGAACACAAAAGAAGATATTTTAAAGAATGTCGTAAATCAAACAGTTTGCTTCTATAGTAGGAAAAAAAATACTATGGAAGTCAATGGGATCAACGGTCTGGTTGCGTAACAATAGCTTAAGCATTGGATGCCTAAAGGTCCTTGCACACTGAGTCTGAAAGTTTACAAAATTTCAATTACGAAATGCAACATTTGTATGCGTTTTTTCGTATTCGTCATTCGGTGGCTCTGAATTGTCAAAACACCTCTTAAAATGCTTGCCACGGATGCGAAAAATGCAGAAAATCGATCTCGATCCCAAAAAAATTATGACGGACGAAAGTTTCGGAGACAGTGTGTACATTTCGGACTTTAAAAATTTCCTTGACTTTTCGTGCAAGGACCTTAACTGACCTTAACTTGTTGGATGATAAAACAACAACACATTATAGTGTTATTCTCTTTTTGACACAACAGTTTCAATGTTTCAACATAAACTATGGCATTTTGGTTGGAAATATGTATTGGTTATGTATAGGATACTAACAGATTTATCGTCTCAGGACATTTACAATGCTTGTACACCCTGCTAGAAAACAGTATGTTGCCTACCCAAATACACAGTTTTTTTTTTTTTTTTTTCGTTTTTTCTTCTATAACCTCTATATAAAAAAAGCTTGTTCAGCTGTGTTTAAATGGAACAAACGGATCAATTTAGGAAAGGGCAGACCCCAGGTGACATGCACTGCAGGACGATATTCATCACCAACTAGCACTGAATCAATGTGCATGACACCAGTCTTAGTTTTGTGCACAGTAGCCACTATAAGACTTCCCGTGAGACGTGTAGAACAGAAAGCTCTAAAATGCCAATGGAAACTGGTCTTCTTCTAAAGCAAGGCGTTTGTGAGCGTGTAAAGTAAAACAGAAGATCCTCTGTAGGAGGTTTGGGACTCTTCTATTGTGAGATTTCATTTGTGGTTTTTGGGAAAAAAGCTGTTTGGAAAGGTCTCTTTCCCATAGTGCTGAGAATAATACATTCCTTCAGGCTAAACGCAAAGAGATTATTGACTTCAAGCTCCTGCAGATGTCAATTTGTAGCGGCAGTAGACCTCCAGTGATTTCCACTAAATCCCAAAGTAGACAGTAAAGCAACATTCGGATCAGAGCTTCGGAGGCATTGGACCTTAGAAAAAAGTGAAATTACCCAACAGCTTTTCCCCCGTCAAAGGGAGGAAATATGAATATGGTTGTTATTTTTCTACTGCACTGGATCCCGTCTTCCCATGTCAAAGCGTGAATACGTTTTTATATTGCCTGTTGGATTCTTATTCTCCAGCTTTATACTGCGTCTGATGAATGTTTATGGTGCCGAGGGAGGGCCGCCAATTGCAAGGAAAAGGAAAAGTGCTGCTAAAACGGCTTTTTAAATACGGAATCGACATTGAGATTGATGGTTGCCAGTGTCGCAGCAGTTTCTGCTGTTAGTACAACAAGATAAATGCACATTATAAAGAAAGATAAATGCCGCACACGAGAATATTTCAACCATTTGGTCATTTTCATTGCACATCCTTCAAGTGCTGATAATTGCTGCTTTCACAATGATTTCTGCACTTGTCTTCGGCAAAGAGAATTTAATGTCTGCTACCCAAAGAGGTTCATATACTGAAATACTATACTAATAATAACACATTAAAATGGTCAAAAGTGACAGTAAAGTTACAAAAGATTTCGGTTTCAACTAAATTCCGTTCTTTTGAACTTCCCATTCATCAAAGAATGCTGAAGAAAAGATCTTGTTCTCCACAAATAAGCAGCACAACTGTTTTCGACATAGATAATAATGATAAATGTTTCTTATGAGTAGCAAATCAGCATATTAGAATGATTTCTGAAGGATCATGACACTGAAGACTGGAGGAATGATGCTGAAAATTCAGCTTTGCATCACAGGAATAGATTACATTTTAAAATATATTATAATACTAAAAAGTTAGTTTAAATGATAATAATATTTCACAATATTACTGTATTTTTGATCGACTAAACGTAGCCGCTGTGAGCATAAGAGACTTCTTTTAAAAACATTAAAATATCTTTCCGACCCCAAACTTTTGAAAAAGTATATGTTGCTTAATAAATGTACATTTTGTCGGATTGCTGCAACTTTTCATTCGCCATCAAAGAAGAATAAGCTTTTTGCTCTCAGAATGGTTTTTATCCCAACACATCACAGATATACTGTAATGTCCATATAGCCCAGAGCAAATTTTCCAACTGTGCCCTGTTTTTCCCCCTTTAATTCATTATCATTGCACGTGCCCTAATTATTTGCTTGAAAGTGGGGTTTAAAAGTCATCAGAAGTCATAATCCGTCAAACATTTGGGCAGAAAATCAGTAAAACTCACAACAAGGCTGTGAAAACGGCTTTGTTTAAGTGACAGCTCCAGTCATCACGTAACACCGGGCTTCATGACATTCCATTACAGCTTGATTCACTATTCGTCATGCGCTTTTGTTCTGCCTTTCAAAAATTGTGAGGTTCATTATTGGCCTTGTCTGGGATCCCAAATTATTTCTGGAATTGGCTGGTCCTGTGCTAGCTGTGTGAATGCTTTCTGAACAGGCAATTATTAGCAGCAGTCCTTCCCCCCCCTTCTCTTGTCATTGAGGCTTCAAGAGGTCTTGAAAGAGATACTGGCAGAGCGACCACCTGACAAAGCAATAATAGATCCTTCACATCACGAGAGAGCTTCAACGGCCTTCCAATCGCTTCTCCACTCGGGAAGAAAATTTCATTTGGTTACCTTAAGAAACTTTTCCAAAATTGTTTATCTGTGCTATGATTTATTTTCAAAAAAACTGGTTCCTGTTCTACTTGTTGCATATTAACTAAAGTCGCTGCTGGCTATTGCGAGATAAGCAGACATTTATTTATGCACCGATTCTATTCAGTCAGGCAGTTTAGTGAGAGCCACTGAATTGTTTTAATTGCTCAAGTGCTTAATATATGCCAAGTGATTCATTAGTGCATGCTGTTTTTAGCCAGTCTTTTCACAATAATTAATTTGATTATAAAATTAGCACTGCAGCTTCTCATTGCTTATGAATGATGATGCTTTGAATTTCACTTTGAACTTTTATTCAGCCTTTTAAACCTATAGACTCGGGGATATTCAATGACTTGACAACTTACATAGTGGGTGATACGTTTGATTTATGGATCTCTTTTACAGGGACCAAACACTAGCCAAGCGCCACAACAAGGCATAAATTTCCTTTATGGGCAAATAATGCTTGTATGTTTCTCAGATGTCTCTAGGATGTTTATTCCTCCTCACGTTTTACAGGTGTACAATATGCTATATATATATATTGCTACACACACAGACACACAATTCCACTGCTCCTAAGACACATCTATTGCTGTTAGATTTCTCAATTCACCCGTCATTGGCGGGTGTGGCAAAACGTTTTTGCTGCTTTTTGTTAAAATGGCCAAACTTTTTAGCACTTTCTCCAGGTGTTGTTAATTAAGCAAAAGATGCGCACTCAGAGAAAAGTGTTTCTTATACTATAGATTTCGCTCCTCTCACTTGTGTTTCTCAAGTTTAACACTACAGCTATGAGTTTAAAACACATCACAGGTTTCGGTACCTGCTGTTCAGCCTGGAAGCACAAACTATTTGCATTCTCACATCCAGGTGACTGTGACTGTGACTATCAATAGCTCAACTGCGGTTAGCGCATTAACAAAACATTACAATGTGAATTTTTAAATTCCTGCCATTCAGTCATGCAGAGTCGATACGTGGGTTTCTTCATTTATTTTTCATGTATTTTTGGTGGTGTTTTGGCAGATCTATCTATCTATCTATCTATCTATCTATCTATCTATCTATCTATCTATCTATCCATCTATCAAAATGGGTCATTAATTGAGAAAGCAAATTGTCCTTCTTTTGACATATAAGAGGTCATTGTACTATAAAATATCCTGAAGGTTTCAGAACTCAAAACTTCCTTGTTTTCTCATTGGCTTTGGCAAATTTTTTGAAACAGGCTTAACATTCTCTAAACTGTAAACTCAATTGTCACAACTGTTTGCTTGAACATCACAACTGCAAAATGCAGTTTCTCACCCAAAACATTTAATCCATGCTTCAAAACCCAGTTATTGTGTCAGTAAATTGGCCAATGCCACCAAAATAAAAAGTGTTTTTGTCATCGTGTGAGCCACAATGGTCAAAACGTTTAGATTTTTCACCATGGAAATATTTGTTATAGGTAAACTTCATGTGTTTTCTACTTTTTAGGTGACACTGTCTGTTTTCTACACTATAGACTAAATTGTTTAGTATGCAAAACTGTTCCCTAATCGTAGCAGTGGGCATTACCTTCCAAGTCTTGAATGTGGCATGCCCATCAAAACATCAAAATACCTTACTTAACTACTGTAAAGATGTAAATCACGTTATAAGTGGACCTCAGAGAACATTATTTAAAAAATCCAGTTCATGACCCCTTTCATTTTCATTAGAAAAAAATTATTGAGTTATAATAAATTATTATTATATTACATTTTGAATGTTATATAAATAAATCAAAAATGAAGAATGTTTGTTTTTGAGGTTACAGTCGAATTAAAGGTCCCTTGCTTAAGCATTCTTTCATCTCAAACCAGTTCAAGTCCTCTATCAAAATGAGACAAGCTGGTGTGTCATTAATATGCAAATGAGGGCATTAAGCAGTTAATCCAATGAAGTGGAATAAGGAACATTCCTGGGAGTCCGGCTCCAAGGGCATCCTGGTCTGCGGAAGTTCCCCTTCGCTCCAGCAAAACACTGACCGCTCGGCTTTGACAGTTTCAGACCTCTGAGAGAGGTTCATGAGTGACTTCACTCTAATGTTTATGTACTTTGTCTCATTGCCTGAAGTGTTGTTTCGCCTTTAACTAGCAATAGACATTGTGCATCGAGTTAAGTAAACAGGGCATTCTTTAGACCTGACTCACTGCATGTTTATCATTCACATGCAAAGTCTTCTGTTTCAGATCACACAAAACAAGAGAAGCGCGTGTCCAGGCTTCACTAGATCACTTTTTTTATTTACTTGAAATCTCCAGGACTAGTGGAAGAGCCTGACCTGATCATTTCCGTCATTTCTCATTACATTATAGAGTGCATATGAATTTAAAATGTATTTATCATACCCGCAAGGGTAGCATTTCTACATTTATAAGTGCTGTAGGTTAGCTTATTCTGTGCTCTATGAAAATTTAATCGACTACTGACCAAGTCAAGCTTAGTCACTGCTGGGGCTTTTAAGTCCTCACTTTTATCTCATTGCCAAAGAGCATGTGATCTGTTCACAGGAGGTTCAGTCATAGTTTATCACTCTACATAGTCTGCAGTCTTTCCTTGAGGCACCTACAATGATGCACAACACCGTACGTCAACAAACCTCAACAAACTACTTGTTAGGCCTTAAAAATGTATAATTCAGAAATTGTTGTCATGTCTCCGTAGCCACGCAAACCGAAATTATCCCGACAACGTTTTATCTGTATAGAGGTAAAGGGAAGGAGGCCTGCAGGGTCCAACCAGACACCCTATCGTGGAGTTAGTGTATATAGAAACTCTGTTTACCTATTTATTAGGGTGAAGCTGCTTTGAAACAATCGCATACTGTATACTAGGTACTAAATTTTGATTGAAACCACTGTTAAAAAAGTATGTTTTATATTGTATAAATGTGTGTAGTGTAAATTAAATTCAGACATACTGCATCCGCATGTTGTCATTGTCATGTGACCTATGGTGTCAGTTGCGTCGCTTCACTTCCATTCACATATCCTCTCCCGAGGCCTCATGGGATAGTAAAGTGTCCATCGGATGTGCATTTCAGAATCTTGCCGGGGTCATCTGGGTACTTTAGATTTATGAATTCAGACCTACTACTCGGCACATTTTTCACCTACTACAGTATATGGAAGTAGGCATTGAATCTGTATTTTATAAAGCACTATGTAAATACATGTGAACATGACATCTTGAAGCCACTATACAGTATGTGAGGTTGCAGCAGAAAAGGAAAACACTACAATAATTTTTGCAAATTGAATGCAATTGCACATTCATTTCCACAGTGTTGGCAAATGTGCATTTAGAAGGCATTTGCACAGTTTCACCACTGTTATCAGATGTTGATTTATGCAGATCCGGTCGTGTTCTCCTCAGCACAAAGCAGCAGACCTGGGGCGTTTCAGCTGCGAGTACCTTCTGACGTCTGACAGAGTCTCTCAGCACCCCATCCTGTTCCATAGCTCAATGTATCGCATAGGGGACGATTAACACTTATTATCAAGCCACATTGGCAAAAAATATTGCAAGCTGGTTGAATAAAACATTTTTGAGCATAATTATCAGTGTGCAGACATTTACATTGCTCATGAACTCAGCTCTGGTCGGATGTGCACACTTTTCTAGATCTTTTCCACTTTATATATTCAGGCATGCCAATTAAAGCAGAATTATTTTTAATGAGCTGCTACTGATATGGATATTTTACCTACTTCCAAAACACCAACAGGTGGTGTAAAGAAAATCCCAGGATTCTGCATCAGTACTTCAGTGATGCATGTTTCTATTCGTAGAAGCTGTATGAAACAGGGCTGTTATATTTAAATATGTATGAAGAGTCTCTTCTGCTGTGCGTACTGCTTTTACCTCAGACTTTTTCAGTTCTGTTCATCGCCAAGCAGAAAGACAAAGAGGCCACTTTCAGATAGAGGCTATTTCATGGACGTTTGCCGTAAAAATGTACTTGAAGCCACTCTTAAAAATGTATGAATGTCATTGTGTTATATAACAGAATACCAAAAGCAAGTTTTGCTTGTTGGAAAGAAAGGTAGCAGAAACAAGCAAAAAAATCACGTCACTTGGTAGATTTTAAATTGTTTTTAAATTCAATTTTAAATTAAACAATGGATAAACTGTTCAAAGTTGGTTCAACTCTCACTTCAATTGTCATTTTAAGTGCTCGGAAGTGTCCAAATACTTTTTGGGGCCACTGTATATTACACATAACCTGTAAAATATACAGTATGTTGTGGATGTTTAAAAAATGTTCTGGTAACACTTCACAATAAGGTTTCATTAGTTGACATTCTAATGCCATATTATAACTATGAGTAATACACTTGTTGCAGTATTTATTCATCTTTGGTAAAGTCTGGATGAAGTTGTGATAGTCTTTTCTTCCCTATTGTGATGTATATCCAAGTGAAACGGCTTCTGGAATGAGACAAAATGTACAGTAGGACGGGAATGTCCAGCGGGAATTGATTGGATGGCTGTGGTTTGCTATTGGTCGATCTCATGTGAGTGACAGGTTGCCCCGCCCTCGCGCCAGTAAACGCATCATCAAAAGAGAAGAGATGTCACTGCAAGAGGGGGAGGGGAAGTTATTTTGATTATAGATTATGAGGGCAAAATAATAAAAAATAATAATAAAGCATAAGATAAATAATTTATAACAAACACTGCAATTAAAGTTTTTTCCATTCAAAAACACAAGAATTGTCCATTTTGATTTCATGTTGACTTTAACGTTAGTTAATAAAAGTACATCTGTTCACTGTTAGTTCATGTTAGCTCAGGTCCATTAAATAATATAAACAGCTACAACTTTTGTTTTAAATAATGTATTAATAAATGCTGAATTTAACATTAAATGAATGTTCTAGCAGTAGTTTTCATTGTTAGTTCATGGTAACAAATGGAACCTTACTGTAAAGTGTTAAAAAACGTCTTGAATTATTGCAACCGCTGATATTATCGGTTTTCAGTTGCACTGACAGCTTCCTTGAAGTGTCCTTTATGAGGTAGAAGAACTTCCTTTGTCCTCGTCTCACTGTCATGACTCAGAAGAAAGATTGGAAACTTAAACTTCTGCTGAATCGGTGCCAGAACTTCATCGCTAGAGCGTGTTATCCACTTCACTTCACTTAGAATTGAGTGTAGGCCGGGGTCAAAGCGAACCCGATCTCGCTACACAACACAGTGATTTAATTAAAAGGCTCCTCGGTTTTTCAGGGTCAAAAAATATGTGTCGGCTGTCAGCGGTTCAGAGGGGAAATGGGTGTGAAATGTGTGAGAGGGATTGTTTTGGGGGCACCTACAGCATCGCTTCATAAAACAGAGCCACACACAGTACTGAGAAGCTGCCGGAACGTTCCGGAGGCCCAGGAAGGCATTGGTGACACTGAGACCGCAGCGTGGGAGTCTGGGTAACAGAGAGGGCGCTGACTAAACCAAGCATTGTGGCGTGCAGAGGGAAAGGGATGGGGTCCAGCAGGACTGGATTGTAATGGAGGGCTTTGTTATTAGTGTGAGGGTTCAGAGATGGAGTCGAAGGTGGACGGATGAGAGACGGGGCAGTTAGAGGCGATATAAAGGTGAGCGGGAGGTAATGTTGTGAGTCATGTAGGTGAAAGTGTGACTCTGGTGTAGCCAAGCATGTTCCCATGCTCCGGAGGAGGAGAAAGGGTCATGGAAAAGAGATCCAGAAGATTCTTATATCAACATTATACAAGAAAGAAGCCTTTCTGCCTGTATGACTGTTGTTTTTCAGACAATTTTAGTGCTCAAGGGTTGGTCTTTCTAAACTGAGGAAGCTTATTGGGTCATTTAATTTAAGTTTTTTAAGTTTGGCGGCGTGGTGGCTCTATGGGTAGCACTGTCGCATCACAGCAAGAAGGTCCTCAGTTCGAGCCCAGGAACTGTGTCAGTATGGGTTTCATCCTAGTGGTCCGGTTTCCCCCACACAGTCCGAAAACATGCAGGTTAGGTGGATTTTACATGCCAAACTGGTGTGTGTGTGTGCGTGCGTGTGTGTGTGTGTGACTCGCAGTGCTGGAAGGGCATCCGTCATAAAACCTATGCCAAATCCAACGTGTGTGGAAAATTCAGATAAAGCGGACCCTGTAAATGAGCTGCAAAAAAGTTTGTTTTAGTTTTTAAGGTGAAATGTGTTGTTTCTTTGCCACTAGCTTCAGCAAATGGCATTGCAAGAATGTGACTGTTTTCAAACAGGTTTCCTGATCCCTCCTCCTCATCTGCCATTGGTCGCCAAATTGATAGCCTATACTACGGCATTAATTGAAGAATAAGATTATAGTGGATTATAGTCATTTTTAATACCATTAGCTGCCAGAAAAAAACGTAAAATAAACATGTAAAACTTTTTTTTTTTTTTGAAATGTAAGACATTTGATTTGCAATCAGCCCATTTCTTTTTATGTAATGGCGTTTGCCTAATAAAATAAATAATTGCATAATATATCGTTTTTTTTACATTCCAGAAATTTTGAAAGTGGTTAATCCAATATTGCTCTTTCAGACTGAGCTGTACTGGACACATATCCTATTTAATTTGGTCTTGGAATAAATGTATTTAATATATATATATATTATATACAGGTTTTAGAAAATAACATTGGTATCATTTTACAATAAGGATTCATTATTAGTTAGTTAACAACAACTACAAATTAACAGTACTTCTATGGCATTTATATAATCTTAGTTAATGTTAATTTCATAATTGACTAATACATTATTAAAATATATTTTTTTATTTGTTAACATTAGTTAATGTACTATGAACTAACATGAACAAACAATGAACGATTGTATTGTGATGAACTAACATTAACAAAGATTAATAAATACTGTAACAAGAGTATTGCTCATTGTTAGTTCATGTCCGTGAATACATTAACTAATGAGACCTTATTGTAAAGTGTTACATTAACATTAGATAATGTGTCATCAATGAACATGAACAATAGTTCAGTTATCATTAATATTAAGAATGTTGTCCATTAATAATGCATTGGTTATCATGAAGCAACTAATGTTGTGTTTTTTTCTTTTCTTTAGAAATGCACGTGTATTCAACAAATGCCTTTATGAATGTGAAAAAAGGCTCAGTGATTGATTAGACATTGATAATTTTGCATGCGTTCTTGCATAAACTCGCATCAGCACCGCACAAACAACCTTCACGTTGACTTGACTGCTGCTCAGAGAGAGTTATTTGAGATTGATTTTGTCACATGACAAAAGCACTTTTAAAGCATGGAGATGCAAGCTGCAGATTACGGTGCCAGGGCTTTGTTAATGCGCTGTCATTGTCTGCCGGGTAGATTAATGATAAAGGCTATTGTCTTTCCTGGGTGCGGCACTTCTTTACAGCTCCCAAACAAGTTGAGGAGATAGAAATCACAATTTAATATTCCTCCAAAGTGGTCCCGGCAGAGACGCAGCTCTTTGTTCTTGGTAATGATCCAGCGTGGAGATGAACAGAAAGGCTGAGCTAACACTAATGGGAGAGTTAACAGGTCGCTGTGGCGCTCGCCCCTCCTTTGGCTGTTGCTACAGAAACAAGAAGTGTCGTTCTGATACTGATGATGGTCTGTAGCGCGGCTGGTCAGGATAGACCACGGATGGAGGATAGAGGACTTCAACAGAAACACACTAGTTTTGTGCAGTGGTCAAGTTTGTCGAGCCGATGTAGTCGTTCAAAGATTGTTATTTGATGAGAATTGGTGAAAATTCGATTACGTTTCATTAACTGGCAGGTTTCATTGAGGTTGTATAAAAGTGAATACATGCAGGTTTCATTGAGGTTGTCTTCTCATTTGGTATACAGTATATCAACAGGCCCATTTATTATATTATTTATTATAGTCAAATAATGTGCATAATGTCGCTTAAGGGTAAATGTGATTTGTTTTTTTAATTAAAATCACTTCTGTTTGTATATGATAGACTCAACGAGTCTGGTGTAATTTAGGGTAATATGACATTTCTTTTCATTTGATTCCTACTTACAAAGAATTAATGGTATTTTCAGCAAGAAGAATACAGAAAAATTTAATTTCCAAATGTTTATTGCACTCACTTTATGTCTGAAATTTGCTATTTGCCAAGGGAAACATCAGTATTGCATATACGTATGTGTGTGTGTATATATATACATGATGGATGGATGGATGGATGGATGGATGGATGGATGGATGGATGGATGGATGGATGGATGGATGGATGGATGGATGGATGGATAGATAGATAGATAGATAGATAGATAGATAGATAGATAGATAGATAGATAGATAGATAGATAGATAGATAGATAGATAGATAGATAGATAGATAGATAGATAGATAGATAGATATGGATGGATGGATGGATGGATGGATGGATGGATGGATGGATGGATGGATGGATGGATGGATGGATGGATGGATGGATGGATGGATGGATGGATAGATAGATAGATAGATAGATAGATAGATAGATAGATAGATAGATAGATAGATAGATAGATAGATAGATAGATATGGATAGATGGATGGATGGATGGATGGATGGATGGATGGATGGATGGATGGATGGATGGATGGGGATGGATGGATAGATATGGATGGGGGTGGATGGATGGATGGATGGATGGATGGATGGATGATAGATTATATCTCAGATCTGAAGCGTTGTATTAATTTTTCTCAGAATTTAGTTTCACATCCATCAAATTCCTTCACGTGCCTTCAAGTGTTTGTCCTTGTAAAACTTGAATCCTCATTCTTTTATTGTAACGTTTAAAGGGTCTGATATTTCTAGACATTTTTACAACTAACAAAATCACCAGGGTCTTTAAAACGAACCTGAGGAGCTTAGAGCATCAATCTCTGCTATTGGATGACCTTGACAGTGGCGGACACGTGACCCGCGCCAATAAAAACTGATGAAGACTGTCATGAGGAATCCCAGCAGAGGGATACTTCACAATAAACGTGTGTCCAGACATTGACCGAGCTTCTCTGAGAAAGAAAAGAAAAAAACTGAGAGTTTTGAAGAACTGTAGGCACTCTTCATCATTGCTTTTACTGTCCAGGATTTGACCTTTAAGTGAAAGCCAGTCAAGGCCATGAAGATGAATCTACACAGCTTCACTGAGTTATGAATCAGAACACAAATTAAACAAAACCCAGTAGCATGTGTGCTTGAAATGAACATGAAATTCTGAAAATACTTTGTGTTATTGAAGTAAAATGGGTCGCAAGTGATGTTTTCATATACCGTGTCCTGGGAAACACTCAAAATCCTCATATATTCTTATCTTCCTCTGCACTGTCTTGCTAGAAGAGGGCTTTGTGACTTTATGTCCTGGTTTTAGAGCGGCAGACAATCAGCCTCTCTCTGATTCGCCCATCTCAGCGTAGAGGATCACCCATAAGCCTGGCCTACTGCCCCTCGGCTCAGTGCGGATGAATGGGAAATGTGGAATAAAGGCTTTTCTTTCTTGCGCTGCCGACAGGGAACATCCTGGAATATGCTGATGTCAGCATGTTTCCTGCCAGGATCATCTCTATTAATCTCATGTGCTCAAACACAATATATAAAATGTTATACAATAAATGATGATTTTTTTTTTCTGAGACAGATGGAATATAACAGGGGATCAGATTGTTGTTGTTTTTTCTTTTCCTATAACATCAGTCGTCTGGTGTTTTTATTCTAGCAAACATTATTATTTTTGCTTGCAGATGCTGATTTAAAGTACATTTCTTTAATACAGTTTCCCTGGTGTGACCAGAAGTTTACGATTATGTGTACCATAATGGTATATCATATATTGGTGACCATATTGATAATTATATAATACGTTTCTAATTATTGGCATATGATTAAGCCAATATTAGAAGCATATAATATCAGAACTTGTTTTTATTAATATCAGAACTTTAAAAAAAAAGTTCTGTGTGTCAAATCTGCAAATCAGCACTTATTAATAATATCGTCAGTTAAAAATATTTATATAATTTATATAATATAAAATATTTATATTTAAACGTATTTGTATTAATTATTAAATTAATAAATTAAATTAGTATTTTATGGTTTAAATATATATTTTTTCGGCATGTAATTGTTATTTAAGGCAGTGTTAAACTATTTATAGTATTTATTAATATTTTAAATTGGCTTTTATTTTTATATTTTCAGTTTTAGTACTTTTGTTAGTTTCTTATACATATTTCTATTTAGCTTTTATTTACTTTTATGTCGGTTTTAGCATTAATAATTGTATTACTTCAATTAATTTAAGTTTTTTAAAATGAAGGTCTTCATCTAATATTTATATTTTATTTTATTTCAGCTCTATTTCAATGAACAAGCAATTTTTTTTTTTTTAGCATAGACTGTAAATCTTTTTTATATTCTAGTGTAGTCGATCTTCCAGGACTAAGATTGCACTACAATTGTGGTATCTTGCATTTCAAGTCCCATGGCGAGTGTGTGTATATCTCTGGTAGAAGGTCATGAAACTCTCTTTCTAGAGTTTGAACCTACATCTGGACAGTATCCAAGATCTTTAAACACAAAACCACAAAATGTCCACTTAAAAGCTCCCATTGTTTCCATTGATTTTGCCAATGCTCTAAATAACGTTGTTTGTCCCCCAGATTGTACTTCTCCGACCCTCACCCGTCGCGAGCGGTGGAGCTGCTGCGCGTGGGGAAGCTGCAGCACTACCTGTCCCGACTGAAGGAGGCTCACGGGAGCTTCACACAGGTCTGTTATCAGTTGATCTTTGGCCCTATAACACACTCCAGAGAGATCAGGACTGTAATGAGACCCTGGATGGTGATCGGCTGTATTCTGCCCTGCGCTCGAGCTCACAGTTGTCAGATTGTTGTCTAAACGGTGGTATGGATGTCTCCGCACTGGCTTTACCGTCTGACTGCTGATGTTCCATTAGATTTTGTGTTGCAAAACTCAGTCAGAGACGGCTGTATGCAAATGGGAAATAAGGACAAAAAAAAGGTTTTATCTTGAAACTTAGAGATTGTTGGCAAAAGAATAATAGCCCTTATTGGTTTTATCAAATGGCTGACATAAATTTGAAAAGGCATCAATAGTTTTGTTTTAATAATATAATATGAATTAATAAAGTGTGTGGATGATAGATAGATGGATAGATGGATGGAGATAGATAGATAGATAGATATGTGTGGATGGATGGATGGATGGATGGATGGATGGATGGATGGATGGATGGATGGATGGATGGATGGATGGATGGATGGATGGATAGATAGATAGATAGATAGATAGATAGATAGATAGATAGATAGATAGATAGATAGATAGATAGATAGATAGATAGATAGATAGATATGTGTGGATGGATGGATGGATGGATGGATGGATGGATGGATGGATAGATAGATAGATAGATAGATAGATAGATAGATAGATAGATAGATAGATAGATATATAGATAGATAGATAGATAGATAGATAGATAGATAGATAGATAGATAGATAGATAGATATGTGTGGATGGATGGATGGATGGATGGATGGATGGATGGATGGATGGATGGATGGATGGATGGATGGATGGATGGATAGATAGATAGATAGATAGATAGATAGATAGATAGATAGATAGATAGATAGATAGATAGATAGATAGATAGATAGATAGATAGATAGATAGATAGATAGGATCATTCTTCCTTCATATGACAATGGTTTAACTCAACCGTCTCTCTTCCTCAGGCCTATGACATCATGAAGGTGACCCACGGGACAGAGCATGCCCTGACTGATGAGGTGAGGAGAAAGCTGAGCGAGTGCCAGGCCGAGCTGGGTGAAGTCTAGACTGAACCCCTGCGTCATCATATGGAGACGCTGGCTGTCAATCAAGCCGCCGCTGCATTAGCTCTCAAATGGATGCTTGTGTCTGCCACCTGCCTGTGTGCCCCGGTGCATCAAACCAGCTGGCTTAGAATTCATCGGAGGGGGGAAATGATATTTTTCCTCTGCTTCTTCTACTCCGCTTGCCAAAGGGAAAAAAAGCGACATTACTGCCATGCTTTTTCATTCCATTCCCATCTTTTTTTTTTTTTTTTGCAATAAGAGTGGCTCCACCGGCTGTCCCCCAGTACCTGTTTACTTCTAACACACAATCCAAAGTATAGTCTACTACCCTCCATATTTGCAATAGAAAGTGATACTTCTAGGTATTTTGGCCCAAAATTAATGGTTGCAACAGGGAAAATATTGCTAAATCTAAATAATAAACTTTTTTTTTTTTTTTTTTTAAGTGGCAGCTTTCAAATATGCTGATAGATAGATAGTAAATGTGCAGTATATGCATCTATTGCAAAATCTGAACAATTTGGGTCACTCATTTTTGATTTGCTCAGTAGCTGCATATTTTTAGCTTCTCAAAGAGATTAGTTTGATATCATATTAGTGTCTAAATGCTTCTGATTGAGTATTCAGTGAATTGTCACATTAATATGTTTCATGTTGTTCTGGTCACTTTTTTGAATAAAATTATTAAAACAAAAAGTGTTATTTTAGTATTATTTATATACTATTATAGTATTGTTATTATTTTACTTTGAATTAGCTTTTATTTTCACATTTTGAATTTTTAATCTTAGTTTAAGTTTTAATCATTTTGTTATGTGCTTTTGTCAATTAGGTTGTTTTTAGTGCTGAGCAACGATAAATCGCATCCAAAATAAAAGTATGTTTACATAATATATGTGTGTACTGTGTCTAATTATTTTGTATATATAAATACACACATATGCATGTACAGCATTAAAGAAATATTTGCGTGTATATATATTTACATTTATACATAATGTATATTATATATAAACATATACACATACACATATATACACGCATATGTGTGTATTTAAACATACAAAATAATTATACACAGAACACACACAAACTTTTATTTTGGATGCGATTAATCCAGCACTAGTTCTATTTATTTTTATTTCAACTTTTACTTGCCCAGGCAACATTTCTGATTTTCTAATTATCTTTTTTTTAAGTTTAGGGTTTTTCATCTAATATTTCATATTTTATTTTATTTCAGTTTCTTTTCAGTTACCGGCAATGATATTTAGTATGACATTTTAGACTGCCGTTTTAAGATCTATGTGCCGGCTACGTTCACAATGTGCGCAATTTTGATTTATTACTTTTGTTTGTTTGGCTGTTCTCGTTATTTTTTTAGAATTGTGATGAATGTTGATCTAGAGTGCTGTTAAAGTCTCATGAATTCTGATATGACTGTTCAGACTGCGGTCGCATTGCAAAACATCGAACCCGATCTCATGGCAATTCGTACGAATTTTACGAGGTGGCTAATTCGTACCAATTCATACGACCTCACTCGTACGAATTTGTAAGTTTTTTGCTAAATCGTACATATTTTACGATTTGCCAAAATCATATGAATTCATACGAATGACCTACCCCTGATCCCGCCCCTAAACCTACCCATCACGTGGTTTTAGACAAATCGTACAAATTCGTACGAATTGGTCGTGAGATAGCATTGAAACATCATATCTTTATCTGATTTAGGACCACATATGGAAGTGTGACCCAAATCACAATCGAAAAGATCCTTTTCCATGTGGTTTGTGCTGTTCACACTGTTATAAAAAAAAACTTAGAGTCGCATACGAGGGAAAAATAAAAAAATCTTTTGTCTGCAGTCTGAACGTAGACTTTCAACAGAAGCTCTAATGGAAACAAAACCTAAAAGTCAAGGAAATGTTTTGATTGAGGCGTGTTGATTGGAACAAACCCAAGAATATCCATTAGCACATTTCCCCAAACTCCTGTGAGGAACTACCTTTGATAGATGACTTTAGTTTGCTTTTGATTTGATTATCACATGATCAACTATGAAAAGCAACACCATTTCAGGAATAACTGTTGTGCTCCAAGAACCGCTCCGAACGACACACACACACATTTGTGCTTCAGTTTCTCATACTTCAATCTTCAGAGTCACTCTGACTAAACAGTCGCATTCGCTCAGATTTCATAAACATATTTCAGCAGCTGCTTTGTGTTTTTAAGCTCTTCTTTTACCATCTGGAATGTGTTGTTATTACAGTTCAATCCTTGATTTGTAATGTGGGTCATTCCTACTATTCAGTAAATGTCCATGTCCCCATCATAGCAATTGATATATTGTATTAAATATGAAATCAGTCATTTTAGTTTTCACAATCATCACAGATAAGTGATAATTTGAATATTTTCAGTATTGGTTTGATTGAACAGATGTTTCCATTTATATGCTAACAAGAAAAACTGGCATTTTATTAAGAAATATTCCAGGTGTTTCACTTATCAAAAGTGTTTTGAAATTATACAAACTATGCCTGCGCAGCGCCGCTTCAAGTCGAACACACCTATTTAAAAAACTGGCTTTTGTTAATGACATGATCCTCAGGAAGTGATGTCATTTTGGTGGTAAAACAACAATCAGTGATGTGTAAATAATTAAGTTATTAAGTTTGTGTCTGAGCTTGACCAGAGCTTATTACAAAAAATCTGTATATGTCTAGTGCAGAGTTTAACTCAACACACCTGCCTGGAAGTTTCTAGTATGTATTAATAAGTCTGGATCAGCACGGATGACACTTTTGATTGTCCGTAGCTTGTTTCTCCGGACATTTTTTCAGCACGTTGTTTTTGCTAAATCTTTTTTAACCCTCGTGAGTGTCTGGATACAGATAGATGGGGATTACACGTTCTCATACCACCATCCTCGCTTCTCATAACTCTGTCCACTAAAGCAAACAGCTTTTGGAGGTGCACTTCTCTGAGATGGAGATAACATCTTTCTGTTGGATAGAATGGGGCTTAAGAGGAAATAGAGGAAGTTGGTATAGAGCGGCGAGTTGTCAGCAGTCCTATCTCTAACTCGCTCTCTGAGTCCTTTGTTGAGCCAATGACATCATTTCTCACAAAATGTGAACGAGTCCAACCATGAACCTTCTGAGTCCGATTTCACCAAAAATCGTTCTTACTTTTACTTAAATAAAGTAAGGTTTTACAATCACTACAGACACTGTATAGTGGCCAACAGTGATGGCCTAGGAAAATTGACATCACTCATTATTGACAAATATTTAAAATAAAAAATCAAATTGCGTGTGTTTGGAGTCATAACGCAATAAATCGTGCCAAATTGTGCAGACATAATTTGTATGCGTTTTTCCTGTGAACGTTATCTATGCAAAATAAAACTTGTAGCTGTAGTTTGCCATTTTTGGTCAAATAATTTCAGTCAGATACGTAATGTGCTCAAGTTTTGTTCTTCCCTTATATATGTTTATTTGAACTTATAGGGTCATTATAATTTTACTTAAAGTCCCCCTGTAGTCAATAATTGTATCCCTTAAAACTCATTTTGATCACCAAAACGTTTTGTTGTGCCTTAAAATGTTCATGCCTTAGAATATTTTGAATGTAACTACACCCTTGCCTCATTTAGTATTTGCGGTTCTATGAATATGCAAATTAGCCCCGCCTCCACTCACTCACACCAGCTCAGAGATCCACTCGTTGACAATCACGTTGGCGTGATTGGTTACAAGGTAGTTTGTGACGTCAGAAACACCAGCGATTTCAAACTGCGTTTGGTTTTTAAGACCGTGTCTTTGGTACACTGCAGTTTTAAAGAGAAAAAACTCAGCAATGGTGTTGACTTACGAATTTGTACATGGTTTGTTTTGAAGCATATTAAAAACACCACATAGACTTAGAAACAACAATAAAAGCTTGATTTTCACCATGGGGACTTTAAATGAAATATGGTTTTACAAACACTGAGGTATAAACATCAGATCTATTATTACATACACACTGGAGAATATCACATGTAAGTAATATAAATCAGTTTACTTTTATTATTACAATGAGATCTTTCACATTAAACATCAGGATCACTGATAAGATGTGTTGTTTTCTGTGTTAGTCCTGTCAGGCGTGGGTGAATTATAACTTGCAAAGCTCTAAACTCTCCTTGTGTTTCTCTGACGTCTGATATGATTTTCTATCACACTGCATCTCTGGATGATGCCTGTTCATTAAAGCTGATATAGATTCATCTTGTCTGCAAGCGTCGAGGATCAGGCATATCCACAACTAAAATGTGCATATATTGAATTAAAATAATAACTGAATAAAAACAGACAGACTAAAGGTTGCTTTCATTCCTTTTTATAAGCAATTCCATCAAAAAGCAGAAGTGTCATGCTGCAGATTGCACCTGTACAAAAACGTGGTGAAAAAAACCTGTATAGTAGCTGAGAAAACAACTAAGAGAAGATTATTTGAATTAGTTGTGCAGAATAAAGCAGAAAAAGAATGCAGATTCCAAACCGTCCTTTATTTACATCAGTCTGTATGTCGATCAAACTCTCGTTCAAGCTCTGTTTTTCCCCATAGCATAAGAAATCATGCCGACTGTCGCAATATTAACATCAAGCCACATGTTGACAACTTTTAACTTCTTCAATCATACATCTCTCAGTCTTTTTTCTTTTTCCTTTCTATTCACATGACCTACTGAAAGGAGGCGAGATCTTCGCAACCGTGTTCTTGAACATCAAAGCGCATTAAAGACGATATTCGTTTAACATTGTACTGCATATCACACAATGTATCAGTTGAACAATCCACAGATGCCGAAAGATGTGACGGGTTGTAATGAAACATTTCATGAACAAACATGGAAATTACATGTCTCTCATCTCTCATGTTTTGGCGATAAGTGTTTAAAAAAACAACAACTATATAATATATAAAGAAGAACAAAAGTGAAATATACTATATTTTATATATATGGCATGAATTTAGCAACTGTACAAGTTTAATGCATAGTGCTTTCGCAGGCTAAATAAATTATAGAATATAAGCATCTCTGTCATACAGGCCTCCTGAGGTAAAAAATAAATAATATCCTTCATTCATTACATTGCCAAAAGCTCAAAAGGGCAGCAGGAATGTCGCTCCCCTTTGCTTTGGCAGGGGTCAGGGAAGAGGAGTGAAGCGGGAATGGCAAAGCGTATGAAGTCTTGAGTTAGTACCAGAAACAGGCTATATACTCATCTATAAACGTTTAGAGCTGAAACTGTCTCAAGCACCATGTATACTGTATATATAAACAGATTTATACTGTACCAAAGTGTCAGCAGACTGACAATGAGACCACATAGAGAGAAGGCCAATGACCAGACATATGCACCAATCTGATCTGGAATGCAATACAACAGACTAAATTCAATGAGTTGTATTTGATGAAAAACATAATTTAGGGAAAAAATCGTTTGCAGAAGCCAATTAAAAATGTCCAAGAAGTTGGCATGCCGCAAAAAGCCTTATTATTTTTGTTACCGATATTAAAGATCCTTGTTGGTCCTGCCAGACTGAGGATTCTTCTCGCCTCTCAACCGTGACACGCTGAAGTGGCCCAGCCCCGAGGCGTCACATTGCTGAAAATGCCAACATAACCGCAGGGGACGTGAAAAATCAATGAGCCTGTGCCAGAATCATTCTTCTAGAAATCGTGCTGTGCTATTTCATTGAATATGAAACACTCTATGTGGTCTCAGTGTGTCCAAGAATACAAAAAATAATATAAAACACACGTAACAGGTCATGTTGAATGTGACTAGTGTCTGACAATACAAATACCGAGACAGAATCAAAGAGATTAAACACATAATTTAACAAGCAGTGTTTTCTTTTTCTTTTTCTCTTTACTTTTTAAACTTTTTTTTTTTGTTTGTATGCATGTTTTTTTTTTTTAGGCTAGCACCATCTGTACACAAATATGGATTTTTTTTCCCCATAGATTTCCAAGATATTGAAGTGTTCACAAGGCACTTGTCGTCCTTTTTGTTCTGTTTTTCATTCATCTTCTTTAACGACTTGTTCTTTTATCCACATATGGTAATATCATTTGTTTGTTCACAGCAAGCGAGCAAGCCATTTTCGCAAACATTGACTCCAAAGTTCCAAAGTGCTCATCCAGCTATATGGGACAAAGGTTTTTTCTTTCTTTTCGTCAACTCTCCAAGTCCAGCGTTTTCTGTACCCCACCAAAATCCATTTTAGAAAAATATTAAGCCTTTATATTTTCCCATTCATTTCAGCCATCATTGTTATGATGAACTTTGTAACTTGCTCACATACACCCTGCTGAGCCTTTTCCACTTCCAATTGTCCATAATACTTGGCAAATCTTTTACCGTCGCCGGCAGGTGATGTCAAAGCACGTGATCATCATCAGATGAGCTTTGCAGAAGTTGACCCGGTTCTCCAGCCGTTCCGTGACAAACTCCAGAGCTTCCAAGTACTCCAGAGAGTCCACTTCAAATGTCTGCTGAAGGTCAACTGCAAAAGTGAAGGAAAGGGATGTTAACTGACAGAAGCTAACTGACCAACACACTAGTGTTTTTGTCATAATCAACATTTTTTAATTGTTGCACAGCTATTTATTAAAATATACATACTAGGGGTTGAACGACTTTCAATTTTGAGCATCCAGATGGTATAATCAAACATATCTTGTGGAGCGCTCTCGGAAAATACATTTATTTGTCATTTACATTTATATAGCGCTTTTCTTAGCACTCAAATCACTTTACATACAGTAGGGGTAATTTCCTCTACCACCACCACTGTGCAGCATTCACCTGGATGATGCGACAGCAGCCATATTGCGCCAGAACACCCACAACACACCAGCGAAGAGAGGAGACAGGGTGATGAAACCAATCAGTATATATATCAGGGATGATTAGGAGGCCATGATGGATGGGAGCCAATGGGCAAATTTGGCCAGGGGTTACGGTCCTACTATTTTTTTTAATGACCACAGAGGGTCAGGACCTCGGTTTAACGTCTCATCCGAAGGACGGTGCTTTTTGACAGTATAGTGTCCCCATCACTATACTGGGGTGTTAGGACCCACACAGACCACAGGGTGAGCACCTCCTAGTGGCCTCACTAACACCTCCACCAGCAGCAACTTAGTTTTCCCAGGAGGTCTCCCATCCAGGTACTAACCAGGCTCAGCCCTGCTTAGCTTCAGTGGGCAACCAGCCTTGGGCTACAGGGTGATATGGCTGCTGGCAAACTGTTGGAAACAAAGTGGACTTCAAAGATTTCTTATCCTGTTGCGCCCTCTATAGGCCACGATCAGTGACTAGTCGATGTCCAGCTTAAAGCGTTGTGGCAGAGCATTAAAGTCGACTTGTCTATGCAACTCCTAATTCATACAGTATATGGACTAGAAACAGTTAAATAAATTACCATTGACTGTAACCCAAAGTGTGCAAATCACTTACATTCAGTGGTCCATTTCTCTGGCTCCAGCATCAGATATTGTTTGGTTTGCTCCAGTTCTTTCTTCAGCCAGTCATACTTGGCCCGCACCTCTGAGATTCTCTGTTGCCGATTCTCCAAGATCTTCAGTTTGGCACTAAAGTATATTACTTCCTGGGGACACAACAACAATAAGTGAGACATCTATACCATGTTCAAAAGAACTGCTGTTAACCCCCTGGGGTCGGCAAACACGGGGGCGCGTTTTGCTCGTTTTTTTTTACACCCTGCTGCTCACTCTTCTTACCTTATTGCCTACGGTTCGCCTCCTCTGTAAACGTTCAACATCATCAATCTCATAAACCTTAATCTCAAAAGGTTCAGCTAAACCCCTCTGTGTGGGCCGGAGGGGACCATCCACCCAACGTACCCCTGGACTGATGACTGGCTTTCTCACGGGAGAGGAGGTGTCCAGGGTGAGGCTAGGGATTAGACGGCGTCTCTGGGACCCTGGATATGAAACAATGTCATGTTATGACCACTATGTAAAAACATTTTATCAATCTTAAGTTGCTTTGTAAGTAAGCCAGGCAAAAAAAAGTGTAAAAGTGTCACAGTGCTGAACCAAAGTTTAACCTACAGTACATGGACTGCTACCAATTCAGAGCAGTCGTGTAATGAAAAAGACCCCTGAGATAATGACAGGACAGTATCTTATCTGACCAGTCTGGGAGAACGAAGTCTACACTGTGGAATTTGCCAGAAGTGGTTCCCCTATTTGCATAGAAATTGACAGTTCCAGGTATACTGATATGCTATCTGATTTGGAACCAAGGAACAAGGTAATATTAATGTGTTTCAGCTTGTCAGTTGGTCTGAAAACAGCGCAGAAAAGGTCAAACTTTCAGTATTCCCTCATTTTAGAGAGAGAGAGTGCTCTGAGTTCAGGAGAAGGTTAAGAATGGCAGTCGTGCTTTTATATCCTTGCAAAGCCTTTTACAATACTGGTTTTCTTTGCAGGTTCCAGCTTTTGTGTCTGTTGTTGCATAGCCAGGATTTTAATTGTCAGTGTTGCCAGAACTTCCCACCATGCAATTGTTTAGGTGCAGAGAAATAGGGTAAAATTATTTGCCTGAGGAAACGGGAGAGGAGGTGTGTATCCAGGAATTTAGGCAGCACTAAATTCAAAGACCACCTACAGCTAAGTTTGGCAACTGCTATCAGTCTGTGTCACAACAGATCATCCAAGCATGTTCGAGGGAGTAAGTCTGTTTAAATAGTTATGTTACTTCCAACTATAATCTGGAATGAGCCCTACAAGCTTTGTAGTACAATCATTTTTTGATGAGCACGGTTCATTAATTATGCTGTAAAGAGAAATTTGTATTGTAGAAAGATGAATGCCATGATGAGCCATCAAATAATTTTTTTATGTTGATATTCAGGATTTTAAGTATATAGAAGCATAATTTGAATCATGTTATATTTGCTTACCTGTATTACTTCTTTTCTTTGAATTCTTTAGGCTCCTGCGACTGCTGACAGATCCGCTGTTTTCACTCATCGAGTCCTGAGCAGATGATGTGCTTCCTGTGGCCTCACTGTCTCGTATCATACTCTCATAGCCACTGCTGCCACCACTGTGGTAAAACAAGGCAGTCTTTCCCATGGCGGGAGGAAGCTCTCCGCTTAGCACGCTACTGTTGTCACTGGCGTGCCCACTACTGCAACGGTGAGGCCTTCTTGGGGCAGTAATCTTACTGTAAGGTGAGGGTAAAGTATGGACCACTGGCCTTTCCTCTCCTTGGACTGCTGCTCCTCTCTCTTCAGTGTCTGAAGCTCCTCGTCCTTGGGTAGTGCGAGAGCTGGCACTACCTTGTAGAAGCTCAGAGATTCGTCCATTCACTGCTCTTAAAGGTAGCTTAGATACAAGCCCTGTCCCCTTGTTGCGACTTAGGGACTGGGTTGACCATGAACTTTGGTTCTGGTTCTTTCCGTTGGGGGGTAAACTTGAGCTCCGGTTTACTGACTGTGGCAGGGACTTGGTGGAGAAACTTAGGGTCTTAGTGCTAGAGGTTGATAAGCTTCGAGCTTTGGGGCTTGCCATAAGGAGTTTGCTAACTGCAGATATTTTGGATTGACTTGCTTTGGGTGACTGCAGTACATTGTTGTTGCCATTTGGTCCGTTGGTGGGTGATGAGAGCAAACCACGAGTGATGCTCCTACCTGTCCTTGGCATTGTACTGTCTTTTGTGACTCCTCCTTTAGAGCCCAGAGAGGTCAAACTCTCAGCTCTCTCCAAGGAATGACAGTCATAATGTGCAACATGGGACCTCCCTAAGGAATTGGTTCTGTTTGCTAACTGCTCAAGTTTGGCACTGAAAAGTCTGCTGCTCTCTACATTTGGTCCTTTATGTTTACCACCCAAGTCTTCAGGTGTGCCACCAAGGAAAGATAGATGCTGGTGTAGGGTCTGAGCATTTCCTGGATTATGCTGTGGGCTTGCTCGATTCCTCTGGTCAAGGCTAGACTTCCTTACAGGTGGCAATGGTGGGATTCCTTTGTGACGAGCAAAGATACCTTGCCTTCCGATGGAACTTCTTCTTTCGAGTGTCGCTCTTGGACTGCAGGGAGTAGAGGTGGTAACCCCAAGGCTTTTATACTCTCCACTCATGTACCGGTATGTAGGGTCTTCCAGATCATCTTGCTTATTTAAGCGATGCCATGCACGAGGGAGACTTCCTGTCCTGAGGATGTCTGCAGAGTACACTTGAGTTATGCTTTCGGGCGCATTGAATACCATCTCGCAGCCATCCACCACCCGGTTCATGGAATCAGGGGAACATGCTGCTTCACTACTTGAGCTATGCTTGTCGAATTGACATTTCCTTTTCACCGATTCAGATGTTCTCTTCTCTGATTTGACATCACAGACCATGTTCAAATGCTTGGTCTCTTCATTGCCCTCTCTTTTCATCCATGGGTCATCAAAATTTATTTCACTTGAGATTGGAACAGGTGGGGATTTGAGATCATTAACTAGAAGGGTTTTAATAAGTAAGTCCTGCACAACTATTGGCTTAACAGCAGCACATGGGTGAGTTGTTATATTGGTCTTAAAAGGAAGATAGACACCTAAGGTTGAGGACAGTTTGTCTTGTTTGTGTTTAGTAGTTGTGTTTTTGTCATTCCCTTCAGTTGTATTGGAATCACTCTCTTTTTCTGAGTTGCTTTGGCCATTTGTCTCAGGGAGACCTTCAATGTCACCTTCTTCTTGAATTTCCAAAAGCCTGTCTTCAGCTAGTGCCTCACCTTGTCCAAAGCATTGCTGAGCAACAAAGCTATGACATGACTGGTCGCCATCACTGCCAGCACTCATTTCACTCAGCCATGAGCTGATTGAGGAACGACGACTAGCCTGGACGTCCCCTTCTATCCTGCTGAGAGGCAGAAATTTATTAATGTTGACTTGTGAGATACTGGTGGTGGTAGTGCAGGGAGCAGTGGCATAATGTTCTAGGTCTTCACTTATGCTGCTAATGATACTAACAGGCCTTGATCCAGATGCCATGGCCTGCAATGAACAGTCACTGTTAAAGCTGATAATACTGGTTGGTCTGCCATTTTCCATCATCCCACTAATTGTCAGCTTTTCTACTAGAGTGAACACCAGCTCATCCTCTCCATTGGGTTCCAAAGGATGCTCCAGCATAACTGTGGCTGTGGTGTCCTTCACATCTTTCTTATTGTCTAAAGGTAGCTGGGGAACATCGTCACACAGTGTCTCAGCTGATCCAAGGCTATTGGTGGATGAGGATCTCTTTAGGACCTGTGGGCTCATCCCCACTGGAGATGTTCTAGACTCTGGATTAAGCAAAGACTCTGTAGATGACTTTCTATAGTCTAAATTAAGATTTTGTGAGGAGTGAGGAGGTGTACCAGGCATAACTCCTTTCTGGGTGTACACTTTGCAGCGTTGAGAGGGAGAGGATGGTGGTTTGTACTCTGAGGTTTTAGTAAGACTGGCAATTCCCAATCGAGGGGAGCCCATAGGACGAGGCTTACTCTCACTGCTGCTTCCACCACTGATGGATTCTCTGCTGTCATGCAAACTGGAGCTCTTGGCTCTCTGAAGAGGGGTTAGTTGCCCAATACCACTGCTACCAGTCACACTTCTGCTGCTGGAGAGTCCACAACTGCCTGTTGAACACTGTGTCAGGCTTTCAATTATTGACTGAGCGATCTCTGCTTCTTCGACCACCTCACGGATCTCTGCCAGTTGCTGGTCAGATATCCTCTTTGGAGAACAGGATTGATTACACCCTTTAACGACTTGACCATGGCCAGACTCAAATTTGGCAGCTCTGTTGTCAGGGACTTCTTCAAAAGGGAATTGTGTAACCTCTTCTCTTCCATCAATACATTCCAGTCTCTCTTGTAGCTCCGCAAAAGTGTTACACTTTAGACAGTCCTTCTCCTTTTTACCCGACTCGGCACCTTCCTCTGGCAAAGGTGGAAGTGGCTGAGGATGAATGGTCTGCAAGGGTTGGACAGACTGTGAGGTCTGAGCTAGTGGGTCTTCAACTTGTTGAGCTGGTTGTGATGTCAAAGGAGCCGGGCCAAGATCTGCTTTATTGTTGTGCAGGGATGGAATGATAGGAACAAACTCTGGAGGACCTTCGTTGTCTGTTAGCTCTTTGTCCGAAAGAGCTGAGCCATTTGGCCCCACGTAGATAACTGTGTCACATGACTGCTCGCTGCTGGAATAGTCTTCAGGGTCACTGGAGAGGTGTAGCAGAGGCATCTCTGAATCAACAACATTTCTAGAATGGATGGTCCTCAGCTGTGTTGGGCGACGCATTCTTCCTTCCTCACATGAGCTCTCACCACCAGAGGAACTGGATGTGTATTGCTACAAAATAAAACATTTTACTGCATTTTAAACAACTAAACATAAAATACAATTGTGAATATATTTAAGCTAAAAGAAGGTTCAATAAAATAAAGGACAGGGTCATACCACGCTTACTTTAGCCTTCTTCTTCTTCAGCCTAAGAACACGAGAGGCAATTTGAAGGGTGGAAAGTGTCTCTGAGAAGTTGTTGGGTGACGAGGAAATGTGGGCTATCATGGTGGTGCGACAGTTCATGTTTCCCAGGGACTCTCGTAATAGCATGGTTAGTTTACTATCTCTGTGAACAAAAATGGCATTTGTTTATTTGTGAAAAATGTTAATTGTGTAACCTGATGAATAACAGTGAAGATGCATAAACTGTAAGATGAGTTAACCCTTTTGAGAACAAAATGTATTTGTAAAATGCATTCAAAATCAAGTTTTTTTTAACAACTTTATACTGAATACCTGCACCACATTTAGCAATTAGTCTAATCTTCTAAAATGATCCTTATTAATAATAAAAATGGATAGAACCTTTTTGGTCATTTTGATTTGCTGAAGTGTCCTTGATTAAATTTAGAGAGAGGGAGAGAGACTTGGATTGGCATTTCCTGTTCTGTCTGCATTCCCTATGGCAACCATTAGAGGTGACATAAAACTGCTTTTCAAGGATGAGTCAGCTAGCATTACGATATGCTCATGCAAGTTCAGTTCTCAGAAATCAATGACCTATACAATAACTTGAAGCAAAATATTATCACGGACTACATCAACAGAGTGTACAGTAATGTGATTACAGTGAGACACTGTGCTAATTTGTTTGATGTTGGATGATTTGCTTAAATATGGTTAGTGAAGTGTGTAGTCAATCTTGAGTGGTTATTAAGACAGTGAACACATGGCTGAACTATAAATGATAAAAATTATACAATTATTTCACTAAGCATAAATTATACAAGCATAATTTACTAACCATGACATAGCAAAAATACATTTATCAGAGATATGCCATCAAGATAACATTCACCGCTTGGCAAAATATGTACTGTAAAAATGTATTACGAAACACATGTAACGTGTTTCTGGTTATTACTTCTAATATTGTGCCATAGACTGAATGTATTGTAGTGTAAAATCAATAATTAATATATTCCGAATTGATAAAAAATTCAGAATTCAAAACAATATTCTAGATTTGACATTAAGGTTAAAACAGCCAATTACAAAGATCATAGGCAGTTAATATACTATTTAGCTCTTATTAAATCACTATCTAAAATTTGTGACTTTATATTCATTTATGATACACGCATATTAATTCAATTTATCTTGTGCAAATGTTGCATTCCTCCTAAAAGGCTGTAAACCCTAATTATATCTGGGCTCTCCGGAGCGGATGCGTTGCCAGCCTTAAACCCCATGATGCTTTGCAATGTAAATTCGCCATGATTAAATTAGGGAGCCATGGCATAAAATGCAAACGTGCCTTGAGGGAGCTAAATGGAAGCGCTGCAAATTTTTAGGAAACAAAGCTGCTGGAAAATGCATGGCACCTTCTAAAAGTTGTCTGTTTCACTGAAATTAACATGCTGCTTAAAATATATAAAACAGCAGTTGCAGAGAAATGGTCTGTTTTAAGAATGTTCAATGAATCCCAGTGAATATGAAACTGCATCTGTCTCTATGGCTGCTTGGCACCAGCTAATTCACTTAGCTATTACCCCTGAGGAACGATAAAGGTTACATTCTCTCTGCAGATTCAACGTAGCATGAGAATCCACTAATAACTGCTCACATCAAAGCCTGGAAAATGTCAGTTTGTATATATTATTCATATGAGGTGTGTTCATGAAAAATTAACGGCATGCAGCAGAGATATTAAGACTAAACATGTTGCATCTTTAATGAGTCGAGCGACTGCCGAATGACTTCACCC
Source organism: Phoxinus phoxinus (assembly GCF_949152265.1). Lineage (NCBI taxonomy): Eukaryota > Metazoa > Chordata > Actinopteri > Cypriniformes > Leuciscidae > Phoxinus > Phoxinus phoxinus. The sequence goes on along the minus strand of NC_136888.1, from coordinate 12,647,014 downwards.
ATCACAGTAAAATCGTAATCTTGTCGTTGAGGTTGCAACAGTATCCGTCTGAAAAGTTTAACTCAATGTGTTTTTTTGTTGAGATCATATAATGTGAGGAAAAAAAGTGAAAAGAAAAGGTCTCACTTGTAAGGGATGTGCTTGCTGCCATTGACCAAGGCCAATATGACGTTCCCCAGGGCGGAAAGAGAGAGGCAGAGTCCAGTAGTGCTGTCACGGGTCTTGCTCAAAACCTTCACACAGCTGCCCAGGTCGATGAGATGCAGTCGGCTCCTGCCTCCCGACACTAAGCAAAAGAGCCACACGGTCAGATTGCCTGAACAGGAAAACTCTGATAGGAGTTTCTAACATGTTCTTCATTCATCAATCTCTTAACTCTGATATGATATATTTCATAACATTCTACTTTATGGCTAGGCCAATGGTTCAGACACCATAGTGACTCAATTGAAGTACAGTAATTGATGTGTTACACAACCATAACCAAAATCGATTTTTAAAAGAAATTAATACTTTAATTCAGCAAGGATGCATTCAATTTATCAAAAGTGACATTAAAAACATGTATAATGTTAGAAAGATGCTGTTCTTTTGAACTTTCTTTTCAGCACATTTTCTACAAAAATATTAGGCAGCACAACTGTTTTCAGCATTGATAATAGTAATAAATGTTTCTTGGGCAAAAAAATCAGCATATTGGAATGATTTCTGAAGGATCACGTGACACTGAAGACTGGAGTTCTTGCCATCACAGGGATGAATTACATTTTAAAATACATTGAAATAGAATAGATTTTAATGAATAATAATATTTTAAAGTAATAATATTACACAATATTACATTTTTAAAACATTTATAAAGTTAAAGTAAGAAAATATCAAGCTTGCAAAGAAACTGGAAAAGCAATAGTATGTAAAGAAACTTTAAATATGAAGGACAGTATAAACTCCAGAAGTGTTATTGGAACCTTTTAGTAGAATAATAAAGATAAATGGAACTTATTAGTGAAAATTGAGGATAATGACCCTATATTTCAAATGGCAACATTATATCTCTATGTGTTTCTATTATGTAAGTTAACCTTCATCATGGAAGCATCTAGAGTGGATTTCATGACTCTGCTTACATTATACACAGTTAATTCAACTTACTCAAATACCCTAAAAGCCCAAGCTAACACATCTGGTCTTACTTTCAGTTCACTCTTGGAAGGAGGCAGGACTCACTTGTGCCAAACAGAACATTTTTTGTGATAAGAGAAATTAGCACTCTTCTCCAGAAATAGCGAGCTTTAGCATGACAGCTTTTAAATCAGATCCTACATCTCACATTAACAATGGCACTTTTTTCCTGTTATCACACCCCTCTCTAAGATTATCAGCAACAGACTATTTATAAACCATGCTGGCAACATTTGGAAGTATAATGAGAAAGTTTGAAATCATCCGTGGAATAGAGCAGATTACTGCCGATAAGTCTAGCACAGCCGATCAGCAACTTATTTTGTGTTTTAGATGCTGTTTTTATCCATCATAAAAGTATCTTAACAACCTTAACCAGCAATAACCAACATTTTTGAAACCTAAAAAATAGGTCACAGACCAAAAACCAGTTGAGAACCCCTGTTGAGTCTCTACTGAAGCTATATCAAGCTTATAATGATACTCACTTCCACCCTTGCCGGTCTTTTCCATTCGATACTGGTAGATGTGTAGGGTGAAGAGCATGTGAGAGTTACGGTGCTCCTCTTCATCATAGTCTGGCTTACTGCTGTAGCGCGAAGCAATGGCAGCGTCCAAGAAGAAAGCGGCCTTCTCAGCCGTAGGGGCGCGCAACTCACTCTGATTCTGTAACTGTAAAAATGCAAAGGATGCAAATATGAATTTTATTGGACAGTTTGGGCTGAGAAACAGTACTGACTTTGTACTCTCAACATTATTATCTGCATCAGCAGCTAAGTTGTTCGGTTTGTCCAATAACTGCCAGAAGTGACAATTATTTTGACTTTATTTGTGGAAAAATACCATAATAGGATTACAGAATCAAGAAGCTGCTATCTAAAATATAAATCTGTCTGTTTTAAAAGATTGGCTCTTTATCAAGTTCAAATTACTTTTAGATATTGGTTCATTTTTCAGTTAATTTGGTAAAAATGCAAAAAAAAAAAAACATTTAATTGCAGCATTTGTGAAATAGCATGTATCATATGTGTATGTGGGTTTGGACAGTGAAATTGAAACACCTGGTTTTAGACCACACTCATTTATTAGTATGTAGGGCAGGGATAGGCAACTCCGGTCCTGGAGGGCCACTCTCTTGCAGAGTGTAGCTTCAGCCCTCATAACAACTCACCCTGCCAGTATCTATCTAGTAATCCTGAAAACATTGATTGCCTTGTTCAGGTGTTTAATTAAGGTTGGAGCTAAACTCTGCAGGACAGTGGCCCTCCAGGACTGGAGTTGCCTATCCCTGGTGTAGGGCCTCCTTTTGCAGTCAAACAGCATCAGTTTATCTTGGGAATGACTGATAGAAGTCCTTCACAGTGGCCGGAGGGATTTTTAGCCATTCCTCTTCCAGAACAGCGGTCAGGTCACTGTGATGCTGGTGGATGAAAACGTTTTCTGACTCGCTCCTCCAAAACACCTCAAAGTGCCTCAAAAGTATTTAGATCTGGTGACTGTCCAGGCCATGGGAGATGTTTAACATCACTTTCATGTTCATCAAACCATTCTGTCACAAGTCTTGCTGTGTGTATTGGTGCATTATCATGCTGATGCACAGCACTCCCTTCAGGGTACAATGTTTGAATCATTAGGTTCACGTGGTCCTCCAGTCCATAGCAGTCCATCAAGCACAGTAGGGAATGTCATGATATTGCAGCCCAAACCATCACTGATCCTGTGCTTCCCTCTGAGCAGCAACAGTCCGGGTGTTAAACCTCTTTGTGTTTCTCCACACTGTAACTCTCACGGATGTGGGAAAGACAGTGACGGTGGACTCATCAGAGAACAGTACATGCTTCACATTGTCTACAGTCCACAGTTACTCCTGTTGGATGTGGTTCGTCCTAAGTGGTGGTATGCATACATTGCCCTGACTCAGGTTACAGCACAAAGGCTTGCTGTCCTGGTCACAGATGAGCCAGCGAGAGGTGCACCAACAGTTTGTCTTCTTTTGAACTTTGACATGTCTCCCATTTTTGTTGTGTGGATTGCACTATTTTATGTACAGCTGTGCCATTGCTCTGCTGATTCAACCTTCACACTCTGCTCTTACTGATGGAATGTATAATCAGTGAAACCTCCAACACTATATAGGCCAGTGTTTCAGTTTCATTGTCCCACCACTGTATGTGTATAGGCTCTATATCAGCCAACCTGCTCTTGAAGAAACCGATCAGTCAAAAAAATCTGTCAACCTCTATTAACAGTACTAGAGCAAATAAAAGAGAGTATTGAGGAGATACTGTCAGCTCAGTTAAGTCTTAATGTCAAAAAAAAAAAAAAAAAAAGTTTGTTATTGGGCAAAAAAAAAGTATTTTCATGTCAGCACTGCCTTGAGTATCACGTCTGGAGCGTGCTCTGTGAGGCCATTACAATCCATAGCTGTGAGGTATCAGTCCAAGATGAGATTAGTGCAGATGTCTGAGGATTACAGAGACAGGGGTTGTCTCTGCTCAACTAATCCTCTCATCATGTATTAGCATTTCACCCAACAATGGTATCTTTATTGGTAGTTGATTTTCATGCTTGTTTTTTTTTTAAACTGTCATCTGGGGTTTCCCCCCCAGAAAACAGGCTAAAAGTGTGCCAATATTGTTACACTTTTTTTTCCCTCTCAAATCTGTGGCCATCTTAGAGTGAATGCATAATGAAAAGAAAAGCATGAATTTTTTGGCATCGTGTCATACAGGATCCTAAAGCCAAAGTGTGTAATTTCTACATCACTAACAAAGAGAACAAGTGTCAAAACAATTGCCCTGTTTACCATTGGTCAAACGGTGCTCTAATTGTACCACCTGACCACTGCAGATTTATTTAAGCGTTGAAAGTGTAACCATAGAAATGCATAATTCCCAATCCGAGGATGTGAACAGCTCTGAGTAGAACGTCATGAGTTGTCATCATATCGAAATTATATAATTTTGATATGATAATACAATATGGTGTGATTATCGGTAATTACGATATGGTGTGACCGCAGCAAAATAAGAGATACAAATTTATTAAAGCTATATAAAAATATTTCAAAAATAAAAATGACAAAAGCACCTACCAAAATATAAAAATAAAAAAAAAGCTAATTCAAAATATTTATAAATACTATAATAGTATCTGAATAATACTAAAATAAATCTGGCCCCAAAACCACACATTGGTTGAGACAATGTTGCTTTTTTCATAGTGCCACAGTGTTTACATTTTTTTGGGATATCATATTAAAATGGAATAGAAATTTGAACATTGTAAAAAATTACACACTTCACATTTAATTTGACTTATGTTATTTACATCATAATGAATTTTGAATAAAATTGACATCTATTTTTCACAGAATTTTAGCATCAATCTGTGATTATATGAACAATCCCTTACATGAACAATATACTGTATAATTAAAGAAATGTGAACAACGTTAATGAGTTTACCTGCATCCCGCAGATGGGGTCCTCGCAGAGGTAGACTCCTGGAGACTGGCCGTCCTGCAGACTGCCTGTCGCCACCTCTGACAGCAGATCTTTCAGGTTCTCGTCTTTTCCCCAGACCTCCACAGCCGACACTCGTACGGAGAAACGCGCACCTGTCTTTTCCTTGCACTCGTTGATCAATTTAAACAGCCAGGAGATGGCACACGGGATAATCCCGAAACTCTGCATGGAATCATCCTTGCCAATCATAGTGTAGGATTTGCCTGCAACAAGACCAAAAATCAAGTTGGCGATGGATTGCTTTGAATACTTTCACATTTCTTGCATTATGAATGATTGGCAAGCGTAGAGTGGAACGGTACAGTAGAAATAGGTCATGTGCTAAAAGCCATGGTGTCTGTTTGGCCTCAAGAGCATTACACCAATATGTGTGGTCTATTTCACACTTTCTAATGTGATATTTAGCTTCCAAACCAGTACTCTGGCATAAACCACAGTGGCAGATGTCACATACACGCTACTCCAACACATTCCAATACAATTAAAAATCCATTACAGCTGGAAAATTGACAAGATTAATGTAATCGTTCTTATAAATATAGTCTGAAAATGTACCATGCCTAATCACACAAATGTTTTGTCTGCCTTAATGGGTTCTTATTTCCAGAAAAGCCCTTTGTTTGAAAGTACGCTGACATTTGCCATATGTCGTAGTGTGGTTGAGTAAGCACATATGCCATGTGGGCAGCACTGGGCATTAAAAGCAGGTTCACCCGCAAGACCAGGACCGGAACAACAGCCTGTTGATTGGCAGCCTCCCTGGATTCATTTCTGGACATTGCCCTCCACACAGTCATATGCATAAATACCCCTGCTGTTGACATGAAAGGGGCCACTAAACAAAGCCATATGTCACAGCACACATTCAGACCAGATTTAACTTCAAAAAGATGGATTCCTCTAGTTTGGGTGTGTATGAGAGTGAGAAAGAGAAACAGAAACGGAGATGATACAGTGTCTGCTGAAGTAGGCTCATTTGCACGGTTCACAGTGATTCCAAACATCACAACAGTTCATAAATATAAGCCAATCCTGCAATGGTGCAGATGCAGCTGAGTATAGATTTATTCATGATTTAATATGGGGCAGATTTATCTATACACTTTAAGGAATGTTTAAGGAGATGTTATACTGGTGTGGCAGGTGCTTCATTGATTTGATCCGCTATTAAATGAGAAAGATGAGAAATGAGAGCTGATAATGGCAAAAACTGGACAAGCTTGCCTGAGATTATCAATATACCTTTATGTTATTAGTAGCTATTTATTCATGTTTTAATTCATTTTTTTTTCCAATATAAATTCAGATATTTTAGTTTAGTTTATGCTTTAGTAGTGTTATGTGATTTTGCCATTTTTATTAGCTTTTTAAAAAATTATAATTTCAGTTTTTCTAATTTTACACAAAAACCGATGTACTGAAAACGGAAACGTTTTTCCTTTGCATTTTCCGTGTACGGACGACGTCAAAACAATCCCTGTTCACACCAATCCGTGAAAACAATAAAAACGCTGTATTATTCATCCCACGCCAGTAGTAGGCAATGCCACTTTGTAAAGAAAAACTATGCGCCTATAGACTGAACTTAATACGCATGACATCACCGTTTTCACAAATTCACTTTTTTCTATTTTACAGGGAGACAATAACGGTATCGTTTTCAAAAGCTAGTGTTTTCAGGCCCCCAAACGCCGTTCTCTTTTAAAGGCATAATATGCAGTTTCCATTTTTGTTGCTGTGGAGTAATTGTATTTAACGTTACTGTCGTAAATACCACTCACGCAGAGCCGTCTCCGCACTCACTTGACTCTTACGACCGCGCTTTCTTCTTTTTCTTCATCGACTCACGTCGATGATTCATGTCTGAATCTGACTTCTGAATCTGAAACTGAAACTGACTTAGTACTAATACCATAGTAATTCCATGATTACCATGCAAATACTATGAAGCAGGAATATAGTTGAAGATGGTATATTTCAAGAGCAAAAAATCCAATTCTGAATGCTGACTTGTAAAATACATTTTAGTTGGACATGCTATTACTGACGTTCTGGCAGGTGGTTGTAGGAAATCACATGATATAGGAGAATCCAGCAAGAACAGTCTTTAGTAACACCACTCAGGAAACACAGGAAGTAAATCAAACAACCACATAAATTCAAATGACAATCAAAACCGAACAAAGAACTGTGAGAAATGAAGGCTTAAATACACAAGCGAGGCTAATCAACAGAAACTGAAACCGGAGCGTAACAATCAGTAACCAAGGAAACAAACTAGTGGCGGGAAAATGGGAACAAAGGAAACTAGAACTAGAACTAATCCAAAACAGAACATAGCCTACATGTGACAATGATGTTATATACCTGTTCACCTAGCTAACTTGTCATTATTACACTGCATTAAAATCCATCAAAACAGATAATAAAAATAGAATAGTTAGAAAAGCATTGTAGACGTACAAATAATGTATTTAAATAAAAAAAAACATGAATAACTTCAATTATATTTATTTGATAATTGATGTACTTGATGTACTTATGTACTTTATTTTTATATATTGTACATTTTAATGTTCTGATTGTAGCATATCAAACGTGCTCTCTCGAAAATGGTTTTTCACATCAATTACTTCCAGTTTTTTACTTCCAGGCGGAAAATAAGATGGATGCTCTGTAGCAGGTGAACTGAAAGTCAGTCATTCAATCAGACTGGATAGAGATTCAATTACTACAGCATCTCTCTTAAAAATTTTACACACACAAATCCATTATAGGCTTCAACTTGTCCTTCAGTTTAATGGATTCTGACTTATTGCAAAAAAAAAAAAAAAAGCATAAATAAGCCTCCGGGCTGATCAAGCAGTTTCGGGAGATAAAGCTTCATTCCAGAACACTGCTAGAGTATTTTAATAGTCACCATATGGCCTTTGCATCCTCACAGCCTAAAGGTCAGGGGGCATTATGTACGATTCACGAATTCACTCTCCGGTTGATTTTAAGGTTTTAAACAATAACAAATCTGCGTGTTCAAGCCAGACACATCTTAAAATAACCTATCTTATGTATTCATGCGCTAAAGCACCAATGGTGACCAGGGGTCGGCTCGTTGCACAGCTCAAGTTCACCATGAATCTTTTGTTTCTTGTTTATACAGCCACATTGTAAAGCCAAATGTCTAAGGTGATTACTTTCAAAGCACTAACAGGCCAGTGTCTGGGTTATTACAGCCAGTTAATTAGCTGTGTGCGGCTGACCAATGAAATCACTGTGGAATGCTTTCCCAATGATGTATGAGCCGGTCTTTGGTTTTCGAGTAAAGGTTAATGGAAACGAGGAATCTGAGGAATTACACGCTGTCATCAAATCACTGACCAGCAACCACAGTAGCATTTCCCCATTGTTTTCCAAGCAAATGGCTGGTTAAATTTTACACTAATCTTCCAGAAACAACAATGAGCAATGACAGCTAAACAGGGTGAGATCATCTTGTAGTCTGCCATGCATGCTATGAAACTAATTCCCTCTAATTTACAGGATGTAAGCGGTTGAGTTGTTGGGAACACCGGAGGATGGTTATTTACGGAATATAAAACACATATGAGAGATGGACACATTACAGGATGTATTAAGGCTCTGACGTTCATTACAAAGACAAGAAAGATGTCTGTCTAAAAAGGCACTACAAGATATTAGAAAGGGGCAATGGAAGCACTTTGTGATAGGCTCATATATTAGAGAGATGCTGGTATCATATATATGTAATTTGTCTCTTACCTAGTTTGGAGTGTCCAAAGCAAAATACACAGCCATCTGCTCCATTGACCACAGACTGGATGACTTCAGCCACAGTTCCAGCACAAACCTCTGCCTGCCAGGAAACAGTGCACAGCCAATCAAATTCATGCTCTGCAAAAATAACTCAAATTGCATGGCTTAAAATAAATAAAATAATGGTATTTTTAATGTCTTTTTTCAATTGTTTAAAAAAAAAATGTAAATAAGACAAATTTAATTGAAAAGCAGCATGGCATAAGATATTAGGACTTGTTTTCGAAAATGTACAGTGTATTTGATAAAAGTGTATTTTGTCTTACTGCACTGGCAGATCTATTTTTTGCCTTCTCAATTGAACTATTAGTCACTTTGGATAAAAGTGTCAATGTATATATACTATATATAGTGTAAATGTATAAACAAATAAATGTTCATATTAACGAAAAGTAATTTTAAGAATTTTTAGATATTTTAACTTGACAATAAGGCAAAAAAATACTTGTTATTTTTTTTGGTGTGTGTAAGATATCTTCTAGATAGCAGCAATGACTTTTCTTCATTATTGTGCTATGAGATTAAAGATCTGGGTTGGTAACCTTATAGGTTAAAAATCCCCAGAGGCGTGACATATAAACTGCCATTTTTGTATTTAACCTTAATCACTATTTCACCCTTACATCAATTAAACAGAGTAAAGATTATGCGTATTTGGCGTGCTGTCCGGGGGAGGGCTCCGAGTTCGGAAATTTTGCCCGAACGCAGAGTACTCCCCCGTTGTTGTAAGAGTATTTAGGACTAGAAGTGAGGAGATGGGGTGGTGCAGGGATGCTGTTAAACTGTCAACAAACAGAGGTAAGTTTGCAGTATATATACACCTCTTACCTCGTTGATTGGGTTGATAAACAGGGTGTGGTCCACTCGTGTCTAATTAGGTTTGATTGTCTGAATGTGCTCCACATGTGTTTAATTATCTGAACGTGCTCCTCCCGAACTTTGTTAATAAAACATAATTCAAAATAATGGTTCTAAAAGGGTGTTTTTGCAGCAGTGCCATAGAACAACCATTTTTAGTTCCCTAAAGACCCTTTCAGGGCCCCTTTTCCCACTATAAAGAACCTTCTGTGTAATGGAAATGTTCTATGGATGTTAAAGGTTCTTCATGGAACCACCAATACCAATTAAGAGCCTTTATTTTTAAGACAGGTTTCTCCAGAGGGATTTCCCCTGTATTAAGAACATACTGTTGCTTTGTATAAGGAAGCAATTATTTTGCAATTCTGCCACTAGTGGCTGAAATGACACACTGCATGTTTAATGGTTAGCACCAATCCCTCACCTGAGAGGCATCATGGGAGAAGGCCGCATCAAATGCGAACATCTTTGGAGGAGCCTGGTTGGAGCTGCCGCGTTTCTGAGTTTGATTCTGCTGAGAATTGGCCGCTGGGTCCATGATGGTCACTTGCTTCTTACGAGAATCGACCTTCAGGAAAGAGCTGGACTCTGCCGCGCTGGCGGGCGATGAAGGACAAACGCGTACCATCACTTTAACCTGCACAGAAATACAACAGCATCTGCTCAGTAATGCATATCAGACTGTCATGTTTCAAAGCACCAAACTAACTGCGAATAACAACTCAACCAATGTTTTTGAGAACAAAACATTCTGCTTGAGGGAGAACAAGCTATTTATGTAGGTTTACAGCTCTGTTAAAGGTTTAAAGATTGAGGGAAGTTCGCACCTCATTTCCGAACACTACTCCTATAAGAGCACTTGCTTTTTCAAGTGGTTTTGAACAACTTTTTGTGACTATAAACCCTCAAACTTTAACATACCATTACTCGTGTTTTTGACAGAAGTGTGTGCAGTGTGATACTTAGAGAGTTATTCATAGCTCTTTAATATTTCACAGTCAAATCTGTGGAGACAGCAGGCAAACATTAAACCTCAGTAATGCTACGAAATGCAGTTACACGACTAAGGAAAGGGTACGCCATGTAACTTCACCTGAAGTTTCGTTTAGGAAAATTAAATGTACTCTAAGTTTCTCTAAATTATAGTGAAACTTAGAACCAATGAGAAACCTTTGGTTGAAACCAATGAGAAACCAATTAGAAACCATCGGTTCTCGTTGGAAACCAATGAGAGTGTGCACAGTCTATAAAAAAGCGTTATGTCCAGTGAAATTAGATAGGGGTGAATTCAGGACACTTTTTGCCATTGCAGCCTGGTCTCATTGTTAATACGTAGGTATTAATACATAAATGTTAATATGTATAAATAGGAATACGTATAAATGTGTACGTCGGTAGAGTTGTTCATACGTAAATAAATTAAGTTTTTGTGCTGTCAATACGTAAATGTTTTACAATTATGTTTTTTAAATAAATGTACGTATAGAACTAGACTTTACGTAAAAATACACACGTATTCTCATGAGATCACGTTGGCCATAGAGATGACTGGGAAAATGTGTCGCAATCAACCTGAATTCACCCATATCTGAACGAACGGATTTCACGTCCACCAAATGTTAGATGAATCTAATAGTTGAACATAGTTACTTTTTAACTTGTTCTTTCAGAAAATGTAGTTTAAATTATGTAATGCACCATCTAATATAGTAATGTATGTACCCTTCATGTATCACATACATGTATACAATAAACACCTAATGTCCCGTTTGCAAGTGTGCTCAGTGAAACCACCATTGACTGAATGTAATTACAGATTAGTGGAGTAGAACACACAAGTGATTGTTGGAGGCATGCATAAAGACAGGAGATAAATCTTGGCTTTCTTTCCAACTCGAACTCAGTGACACTGAAAGCCCATCTAAAGTCTAGACACAATGTTATACGTGGACACCAAGACTGCATTTATTTAATCTAAAAACAGTTATATTATGAAACATTTGCACAATTTAAAAAACTGTCTTCTATATAATTTATTTTAAAATGTATTTTTTTCCCTGTGATGTCAAAGCTGAATTTTCAGCATCATTCCTCCAGTCTTCAGTGTCACATGATCCATCAGAAATCATTCTAATGTGCTGATTTGCTGCTTCTTTTGCTGCTTCTAAACATTTCTTATTATTATCAAAGTTGAAAACAATTGTCCAGCTTAACATTTTTTGGACTCTTTGTTAAACAGACCGTTCAAAAGAAGAGCATTCATTTGAAACAGAAATCTTTTGTTATGTCTTTACTGTCACTTTTGATCAATTTAATGCATCCTTGCTTCCTTCTAGACTGAGAAGTTCATTATGAAATGCCTTCAAATAACTGGACTACACATATTCACTATGCTAAACAAACAGCTGACCTATTGAATGCATCATCCCATTTATAAATGCCTCCCAAAGGAAACACTCTCTGGTACTCTATAAACTGTGACTAATACGCTTTCTTTCTGAGCCCTTGCTTGTTATAGAATTGTGGTCATGGAGCAGCCCAAGGGGCAGTTATAACATCTGTCATGCTGTGAAATGTAATTAGTGAAATCAAAGCATTCAAGATTAAATATCAAGTTAAGCACATATTCAAACAACAGATTTTTCTGACCCTAGAACAGTACAGCAGTTCATTTTGTCTACTCAATGCAAAGCCGAATTCAAAGCTGCAGACATAATTACCGTAGAAATCCAATCTCGACGCCATATGGATTAGCAACTGTAATACCATCATCACTACATTGATGGACATTTTGATAACGCAGGAGAAAATTGCCTCTCTAGAGTATCAGAGTCATTCCGGTATATATTTGTTTTAGTATATAGTACTATAGTATATAGTACTATATAGTGTATAATAGTTGATTTTGTATAGAAATTATTAATAATAATACACAAAATAATGTGTATAATTATTTTGCTTTCCACAAATATTTTTATAAATATTTGCATTGAACAAATTTAATGTATATTGATGCAACAAAATAACTTTTTATAAATATGCCTTTTTTAAGGAAAAACAACAAAACGATGCAGATGAGACTTTTGTGACAGAAGCTACGAGTCTACTAATGTGCGATTCTCATGGATTGTCATTTGAATATCATTTATTTATTTTAAACATCCTAAAATTCCATAGTAGGAATAAACTGAAAAAAAATAAGATTCATTTTGACATGCAAAAACACAATACAATTGAAAATACATAAAATTCAGTAATACAATGTACAAAAAATTGACTTTGAAAAAAAAAATTGATGACAAATCCTTGAGTTAAAACTGAAAAGTCTGACTTTTGATTGTAACCTTTGGTATTTTGGCAAATCTCAGCACAGTTAAGATATCTTCTGAAACTTTAATGCCTGCTATTGACTGTGCGATTTCGGCAATCCTATAAAATCATACTGTACGACATGGGTCTAATAAACTTGGGTACATGTATGCAGACTGTACGATGATGACACCTCGGCTATGACGCAAGTTAGTATAGAAAAATAAAATGTCATCAGCATGCGCTAGTATTAAACAGAGCAAGATCAATCGCACTTTAACAGTTGTGGTTTTTATGTGCGCTGAAAAAAAAAGAGAAAGCGAAAGAGGAAAATATGCACTCTAAAAAAATATGGTAAAATATGGACAAACCCAGCCATTGGGTTAAATTTTTACATTCCATTTTTAACCCAACATTTGGGTTTGTCCATATTTTACCCAAAATTGGGTTGAAACAACCCAGCATTTTTTAGAGTGTGGACACGATCATGGCTATTTTGCAAATGGAGCTTGAGGTAAGTAGTTTTAAGTTTTAGCGCCCTGTCAAATTGATCATTACACCTTTTTGATCAATACACCATTTTATGTTTTATTGGCTAGTTGGTATACAGTACGTAGGTCGTAGCAGCAAACACACTGTGAGATGATCATGTTAAATTTCTGACACTGTTAGAAGATTATCGCATGCTATCTTTGGTCGCAATGGCCGTGTTTGAACCTCTCTCACTGTATGACGTAGGACCAACGTTTAGGAGCCACGACCACATAAATTGTCACGATTGGTCATCTTTCTTTGGGAAAAAATCATACAATGTGTATTAGGCATAAAGGAGACACATGAGATTGCTAGGTCATTTCTCCAAAGGAAAAATTGGAGAGGCAAGGAATATTTGCCTTTCCTGGGAACAGACTTCCAGAAATGTCATTACAGTGTGTTAAATATTTCATCCTGGTGTCATTTAATAGCAAAAAGAACCCTGCCTACACTTTTTGCATATTCCACCTGAATTATGCATGAGGTGCATTGTTGAGAACACATCACACAACACTTCTCCACTAACCTGCCGAATATGTGCGCACAAATCAGGACAGCTCTGGGAAAAAAGGAAGAGCTGACCTTTGACGCTGTAATGATACTGTCATTTCATACATTGGCGCCTTTAATCCACCAGAGATGTGGCAGCATTTCTAGCAATGTTGTACACAGTACGACTTATCTATACAAGTTTATAGAGTCTACATTTGAGGTAAAGCTCCTCTCTGAGCCACAGTGATAAGTCTCAACCAATAGCTTCAAACCGGCTCAGATCTAATAATTTTCTGGCAGACAGAATTTAATGAAACCCTATTCTACACCCACAGTCCCTGCGCTACAAAGAGTCGTGTCTTTTTCTGTTCCGCATAACCAATCCTTCCAGGTTTGTTTAGTTACTGTACGTCCAGCATCTCTAAGCCTATTACCACAAATAGAATTTCTTCTGTTTGGTGATTTGCAACCCATTGCATGCATTGAGCCTGTGATTTTCAGAAGCAGGGATAAGATCGCGGTAGGGGGGCTCATTAGCCAGCATATGTGGCGGGATGGCGGCGGAGGAGGTGGTCTCCCTATGAGCTCTCACAGCTTTTGTGGGTGAGAGCAGTTTGGATAGAGCAGCACGACTAATGAAAGGAGATGCTCTATTCTGGGTTATTAAAGGTCCCTAAGAACACAGGGACAGGAGCCAAACCCACATACACACTCAGTGGTGCCCACTAGTTCTCATCATTACATTAAAACATTTAGAATCACATTTATTTTGTATTTTGCATTTTATAATTTTTCTGAAAACTCATACATAATTTGTATAATAGTTGCTTTTGCATATATACAAATTAAAACAATACATATAGGCCTTTTGCATTGCACACAAATTAATTTATGTAAATTCATTCAGACCTCATTTTGTGGCCCAAAAAGTATTAGATATGGCATTAGATGACAAACTACCAAATCAAATTTGCCAGACTCGTTATTGTGGGTTACTATTGCATTAAATATGATACCGTGCACCAAACCAAGGGCAAAAAACACCTTTTTTTAATTGTTCCCATGGTGTGGCACAAGTGCATAAACAAACAAATAACGCAATCAAGTTTATTTGATTCACAAACAAATGACTCTTATGAGCTAGTTCTTTTTAGTGAATCAAAAACATTAGGTGCAACCAGTGTAGTCAGATCGATGAACAAATTATGAATAAAAAGCGTACTGCGCGATCAGAGCAGTCCGATTCACGCACATTAGATTCTTATGAGTCAGATCTTTTTAGTAAATTAAAAATAAAGAGTGAGCCTAGTTCTAATAGACGAGTTACATCTTTGAATCAGTCTGATGAATGCATAGTTGAACTGAATCAGAGCGGTTAATGGGTGCTTTCTCAGTTCTCAAACGGAAGGCTGCATACTGATGAGCCCAGTCCTTGCTTCTATAGAGTTGCTTATTACATTTATTTTGTTTCTATGATATGCTTTATTCCCTGATATTTACAGGAGAGGTTTGAAAAAATGGCACGATGAAATGTCATTTAAACACTTTTCATTTCAACGACTGATGTGATTTACATCATGGCATTTGTAGTATGGACCTGTGGATGCACAGATCTTATCCAGCTTATATGTGCTTGTAGCCGTACAGAAAAAGCAAGTTTCATATTTTATAGTGGGCTGAGATCCCCTCGGATTACTCTATAGAATCAATAAGCCTGAAGTTGATTTGTCCATTACAATAGGTAGATAATAGCAGAATAAGTCTTTATATCACTCTTTAATCTGCTGTCTACCAGGCAGGGTCTACAAAGCTTAATTAAAAAGACATTTCTTCTTAGACATATCTTCTTGCAGTGTAAACTGATGTGTTAAATGATCACAGGCATACCGGGATGAATATTTCAGACTACTGAATTCCCATGTGCTCTGCTCACTCCAATATGCCCGTAGGTGTTTTCTTTAACACCTCAATTTTAGAAAGGGGCTGTTAAAAATTTAATTAGCCACTGAATGTATTTTTTTCCCCCAAAGTCAGATACACTGGCCAGGTGTTTGATGAATCTGCCAAACTCACAGGATTCACTATAAACCTGAATAAGTTGGCAGAGCTCAAAAAAATTGAGGTAATCATTTAAACCAACTTTTTTAAGTTAAGTAAAGTTTAAGTAAGCAGACCTTGCATATTTTTATTTTGTACTCATACATTTTAATGGCTCTTAACTGTTTGAGTAAGCTAAAACATACATTTACAGGTAACTTAAAATTATCATGTAATCTGAACTTAAATATTTTTAGTAGTGGAAACTTGGTTAGATTTAACTAGCTAATTCAATAAATGCTACCTTACTAATTGGTAACACAATTATTTGATAGAATTAGCATAGCATAGCACTTTCTGAATGAGGACAGCAACATGAAACATTTAACATTTATCGGTTCTCAAACTAAACTCAAGCTCAACTCGTCACCATGATGGTAACCAAAAACAATATAATTAACTTGTCTAAACTAGCATATAGCAAAACATTAAACACCACTTAACATTAATCTTGAGAAAAAAAGAAAAGAAAAAAAAAAACATTATATAACACTTAATTTTATCATTTACTCTCCCCTTTGAGTGTCATGGCAAAGCATGCTGGGAAATAGAAATCCCAGTCCAGTTTCAGTTAAATTTAAGTTTGTCTAAATTAAAAGAAACAAGTTCATAAAACTCAAAACAAAGAAACAATTCAGAGTAGCCTACTTAAAATATGCAAGTTTTGTGAACTCAAAAGAAAGAAAGTTCTAAATATTCATATTATTCAACTAATATTCAACCAATGTGTTTTAATTTCAGTTTGCTCTACACAACCCAATTAATTATTTTGAGTGTTAGGGTTTAAACTTTAACATGTTCCTATAAACCACCAAAAACGTTCTAGAGTAGACGGAAGATGGAGAGTCTCAATGATGAAGAAACAGGAGATAGGAAAAGGGAGACTTACAATAGACAGCTTTAGTCTGTTCTATTTGATGGATACACATACAAATTTACTCAGGAGCTCCTGGAAGTGTTTGAAAGTCATCACTAATTGCTTTATCATTATGCAGATAATGGAGATGCCTTTGGTATTTAATCTCATCACATTGTCATAAAACTCACTCTGGGAGCCACATGCCTGATGGTGCAAATCACGATCACTGTGTGAATTGGGGCAAAACTGCTGGGCTGGAAATGAAGGGGAGATGACATCATTCAAACACAAACATTTAGAATGAATTCCTATATTCACATCATCTTAGTAGAATAATGTCACATGTAAATTTGCATGAGTGCAAAGCACATTTTTAGATTTTTTCATTTTAGATTAGTGTTTTTGCTTAATTAGTTCTATTCAGAGCAAATATGAATGATATATCTGTGTCTTTCATCTCTATCTCAAAGTCGATCACTTGTGGGTGTCACAAAAGCAGCAGTATAGAGCAGCTACACCCATCAATATCTTATCTCACAATGTTCTTCTATCCAAAGGCCACTGTTGCAGCCCTGTCCCTTGAGAAAGGTGACATTTCTCTGCTGTAAATGCCAGAATTTGCATTACCCACCACCCTGCTTATGTTCCGGTCGGCTGGAGAATGGTTCATTTTTATTTCGCCAGCACACCGCACAACATGCAGCCTGTGGGTGTTGTTTACAGATGAACTCAAGCTGTTGACAATGCAAGATGACTGTGTGGACACACCAAAAGTTCTCAACAACAACCCGCCTTGTGATTAATTATGCGTCTCTCAAAATCTGCTCACAAAATTCATAATTTTGCTTATCAGAAACATCCACATTCGACAATCCCACAGTCATATGATTGCCTCTGAGAATTTTTTGGGAGGTGCCAGCACTAGATATCGGCACAGACTGAGTCCAAACACAGATAAATGTCCCCCATCCTCTTATGTCTGAGAGGAATGCCAGATATGCTGGTTTCCCTGCGATGCGCTGAAGATCAGGATCAACTTTCACCATGAGGGGCTTCTCCACTGTCAGCGCTCGTACCAATGCATGCGTTTGACAGATTCTTTCCGCGCAAGAGCTTACTAGGGTGGTTTCAAATAGAAAAACAACAAACTGTCAGAGAAATCAGTGATGCGAACAGTGTGCTGACTGAGCATGTAAATTAATAAAGGAAGGCGGTGGTAAAGACAGGACAGAATGACAGGGGGCTGAAGACTTTCCATTATGTTTGGTTGAGGGTACTGAAATTGCTTTTGCACTGTATAATGATGCTGGTTTACTAGTGATTCAACTGAATGGTTTACTGATCTGAAGTGTTCAGATGAGACTAGCAAAATCAGCCAATTGAAACATGGCTGGAAAAAAGAACTCAATGTTGTGACCAGGATGGCCGAGTGGTTAAGGCGTCGGACTTAAAATCCACTGGATAAATGTCCTCGTAGGTTCAGACCCCACTCCTGGTAGATCATTTTGAATTTAAAAATATATTATAGTAATGGTGGTATGTGGTTGCATTTACCAACAAACCAATTTCTCAAAGTGGTTCTGAAGCACCTGTAGAAAGACTAAAGGGGGTTCAAACATTGCAAAGTGACCAGGACCACATGGTCCACCTTAACCTTAACCACCAGGAGTGGTTAAGGCATTGGGCTTGTGGACCAGCCAGGTGAGAAATTATTGGACTCAAGATCCATTGGACAAATGTCCTCGTGGGTTCCGCACTCCTGGTATCATTATGAATTAAAAAAATATATTATAGTAATGCTGCGGTATGTGTTTGCATTTACCAACAAACCAACCAGGATGGCCGAGTGGTTAAGGCGTTGGACTTAAGATCCAATGGACAAATGTCCTCGTGGGTTCGAACCCCACTCCTGGTAGATTGTAAATTTTAAATTACATCATATTAATCCTGCTGTATGTGGTTGTTTTAACAACAAACCAGTTTCTCAAAGTGATTCTGAAGAACAAAGGGATTTTTAGTATTACAAAGACACTTGTGGACCAACCAGGTGAGAAGTTATTGGACTTAAGAGCCAATTGACAAATATCCTCTTGGGTTCAAACCCCACTCCTGGTAAATCATAATGTGGTTGTGTTGCTAACAAACTGGTGTCTTAAAGTGTGACCATCACAAAATGACCAGGATGGCCGAGTGGTTAAGGCGTTGGATTTAAGATCCAATGGATAAATGTCCTCGTGGGTTCGAACCCCACTCCTGGTAAATTACAAATTTTAAATTACATAATAGTAATCCTGCTGTATGTGGCTGCGTTAACAACAAACCTTTCTCAAAGTGATTCTGAAGAACTAAGGGGGTTTTTAGTATTGCAAAGTGACTTGTGGACCAACCAGGTGAGAAGTCAATAAGTCTGCAATAATGTAGAATGTAAGATCAAAGGCCTATGTTCATGAATGTTAAACTGCTCCTCAACTGCATCTCTCCTGAACAGAATACTTTCACCTGTGATCTCTGCATGCATTCTGCAGGCAAAACTCTTTCGCATCCGCCCAATATGTTCTCACATGCTGCCAAAGCACACATCTGATGCTTACATTTCTCAGCCATCTCTGTTTTCTAATGCCTGTGTCAACCAAAGTAAATGAGTTGATCCACAATGATTGTACCTGTGGACATCAGGTGAAATTCTCGTGTTTGTAGTGTTTGAAGAGATATTGAGTTTGGCTTTGAAAATTTAGACTGAAGGCACTTTTACGGTATTTTGTTCAGGTCACAATTTACTGTATCACCATTTTGGCCCAGGTTCAACCTGATATTAAATAAATAGTTCAAACAAAAAGGAAAATATTTGCATTTATTAATATTACAGTTTTTCTCAGTCGCTTTGGTACATTTCTCAGATCAGAATTGAAATTCTCAAAACTACCTGTTCAATCTTCACATCATTGTGTCACTTGTGCACTTCAAAAAAGCAGTTTCTCATTTCTTTCAACAAGTTGCAAATGCTTTGGTACATCCATGCAAATTATTTTCTACATTATCAATTGCTTATGTCATGTTGATCAAAATGGTCTCTGTTGAATAGTCTCACCCCCCACAACATTTAGGCATTAGTTCATAGCAAAGTCTTTACATGCAAAATGGTTGAACAAGTTGAACAACATAATATGTCATAATGTGTCAAGCTAATTTCTATACATTTCCATTAGACTAAATCTGTCCTGAATTGGTAAATTGCTCCCAGGTGAATCTCATAACCCATCAACTGAGTTATCATCGGTCACAGAGCTACAGTTGATGTGCCAGGCCAACGGGGCAGGAACATAACCATGGGTGCTGCTATCTCTGAGAATGGTGTGCTAACGCATATTCCTATTATTGGGCCATACAATACAGAGTGTCTTGTCACATTTTTAGACACTATTTACAGGGATCTCATCCCTGAACAAGAGAGGGGTCAGATCGTTCGAAAGACATTCTGAGATTTTTTGTGACGACAGAGAGTCAGGACCTCGGTTTAACGTTTCATCTGAAGGACGGTGCTCTTTGTCAGTATAGTGTCCTCGTCACTATACTGGGGTGTTAGGACCCACACAGACCACAGGTTGAACGCCCCCTGCTGGCCTCACTAACACCTCTTCCAGCAGCAACCTGGTTTTCCCAGAAGGTCTCTCATCCAAGTACTAACCAGGCTCAGCCCTGCTTAGCTTCAGTGGGCAACCAGTCTTGGGCTACAGGGTGATATGGCTGATGATTGCCATAGTTTACATCAGAACATCTGATGGCACTGACATGTTCATTGACACAGATATTTACTTTTGAGAGATGAATTAAGGATTTTGAGCAAGAGACTGGCTTTTGCAGGTAATCCATGGTGTTTTGATATTTGTACGAATTGTTTTGAGAAATGCT
Organism: Phoxinus phoxinus; assembly: GCF_949152265.1. Taxonomy (NCBI): domain Eukaryota; kingdom Metazoa; phylum Chordata; class Actinopteri; order Cypriniformes; family Leuciscidae; genus Phoxinus; species Phoxinus phoxinus. Next base: position 12,626,416 of record NC_136888.1, on the reverse strand, counting down.
CTTACAGTTTTGCAAATGTCCAAAAATGTACCAAAGTGACTGAGAAAAACTGTAAAATGTGCCTGGTTTGCCTCACTTCTGTTGCTCAATTGATTATGTCCTTGGCGGATTTTTTTTAGTTAAGGGGCTCACCTTGAATGCTTTAAATGCACCTTCACACCATGAACACCCCAGTCCTGCCCATCTCATCAGAACTTAAACAGCAGTTAAGGAGACAAATGAAGGCTGAGTCTGGAAATATTACATCAAATCAACCAGAAGTGACCAGGATGGCTGAGTGGTTAAGGCGTTGGACTAAAGATCCAATGAACAAATGTCCTTGTGGGTTTGAGCCCCACTCCTGGTAGCAGGTTAGCCATTTTAAAACCGGACAATGAAGTGAAAATGTATGGCAAACTATAGTTGGTCCAAAGCATGAGACGTTGATATACAATTGTGAGGCATTGGTAGCCTAATGTTAAAAATTTAAAACAGCAAAAACATGTTTCTCTAAGCACTGATAAGGAGTTGAAATTAATATTTTTATTTTGCAAACGCATTCTGGTGAAAAACACACTTAACCAACAAGAGAAAAGACTAATAAAATAAATAGAGCTAAACCTTTTTGAAATATTATTACAGATCCTACCTTGCCCATGCCGGGAGTGTCTTTGACTTTGTTGACTGCCCGTAAGAGGCAGGGCGGAGCGGGGGGCGGAGACACCTGCAGGATGCCACTGAAGTTGGTGGGAAAGAGGGGTGGATCACATGCCACGGGGGGCGCAGGACGCTGCTTCTTCTTCTTGGAAGACAGATTCAATTTCTGGGCAGCCCTGTGGATAAATAAACAAGCCAAGTTAAAACTAGAGCAGATGTTTATGCATGTACAAACACTGCGATTTCTCGACTGTTTACTTTGATTCCAAGTTTTTGTTTGCTCAAGAAAGTGTTTTGTATTTCAAATAAAATACAGCTTGGAACATTCAGATGTAACAATGCAGACCTAAACTGATTTTGTGAGCAATCAAGCGAAGTGGTACAGTTTATGTTTTTCAGTAAATTTCTAGTGTCCATCTCAAAACACACTGATGAAGATTTGTGAATTGTTAACTGCTCAATACATGCACGTCATGGCTAATCAGAAGAGAAAAGAGACATCTGCAAGGTCTTCAATGCCATTACAACAGCATTTCCAGCATTCTTTTACTGCTGAGTGCTCATGGATAGCATGCGGAATCTAAACTTACTTCCTTAGGAGAGAACAACAGAGAGAGAGAATGAGAGGGGAAAAAAAGTACAGTACAGGAGCGTATTTTTATGTATTCAAATAAACGTTAAGATGGATGGATGGATGGATGGATGGATGGATGGATGGATGGATGGATGGATGGATGGATGGATGGATGGATGGATGGATGGATAGATTATTTGAGTTATTGTAATTTCAGGAAAGAAAAGAAAGAAAAAAACACAGAGCCTAATTGAAATGCGGGTGTCTTGCAGGATGTGGAGCAAAGCTCCCAAATTCGGGAATGGTCTCCTTACTCCTGGTATAGGCAAATGGGATTTTAATTGCTTTAAGTTGTGGATGAGTAAGAAATTTCCAAATTATATCTGTTTTGCCATAAAACTGGCTACCTATTACTAAACCTCAACACTGTGCTTACAAATGGGGTCCAAATTGTAACTCAGTTCTCAGTGCATCAAGAAATCACATGCACAGTGGCAACCAAAGTAAATGAGTTGATCCACAATGATTGTTCCTGTGGACATCAGGTGAAATTCTTGTGTTTGTAGTGTTTGAAGAGATATTGAGATTGGCTTTGACTTGGGAGCGGGAGAAGTGAGGGTCGATTGATTCTAACCGTGGTCTCGCAGCCTGTTAGAGACCGTTTCAATTGGCTCTTAGAAGAGTATCGATCAGTTCAGCATTTTCACCTGACCAAACATATCTGTGCAGAGGCTTATCACAGCGTCATTTAGACTCCCACTGGATCTGGGTTCAGATGGTGGAGGCTGAAATTGCAGTTTACAAAACTGAAATAACTCATGTGGTCAAACATGAAAACACATGAGGGTTTTGCCGCAGGGATGAAGAGAGCGGTGGTCTGAAAATATGGCATGTGAAAAAAATGCAGTTGGGGACCTAAAAAAGGTAAAATATTTCTTGCAGAAATTAACATGTTTTTCAGCCCCTAATGTATTAATTTGTTCCAGGCCAAAAATATCTTGAGAGGCCACGTTTAGGTAAATTATCTCAAGATTTATGTTTGCTTGCCTCTAAAGAATTGATAGATATATAGACAAATGTGTTCCCAACTCCAAATGGTTTAGAGTCTCCTCAGGGTACAAATATTTTCATAATGGGGTTGTAAATTCGCCTTGAAATTCATGCTGGTCCAAGCAGTTTTTTTTCAGCAGGGAAGACAATTAGGCTGGTCTCTTGTGTTTGGGTGCATGTTTTAAAGGTCTTGGTGGTTCGTCTGGCAGTGATGCGTTAATCAACTGTACAGAGCAAGTAAGGTAATAGACATCGCACACAAAACGAAAGGGCAGTTCTACTCCCCAAACTTCAACGCAGACGTCCAAAGGCATTGCACACTCTCTCCCAAAGGATCCAGAAGATGTGTGAGTCTTATTTTCTCAGATTAGCAAAAGGAAAATGCCAGTTTGTTCACTTTGTGTTACAGTACCTTGAGGCACAAACATTCATTTTGAAGTTCTCCACCTTTGCCAAACTGTGCAAATCTATTCAAAGTCAGAGATACAGGCAGAAGAGAAAAATAGCTCACGGAACCGAGATTTAAAGTCTCCCAGCACTAAAATTACTTCACATCATATAAAAAATACACCTTCACCCTCCGGCTATCGTAGAAGAACTTGAGCGCTGGGGTTTGGACCCCTATTTTATAAAGCAAAGAAAATATTTTGCGAACTGATCAAATTTCTGTTGAGAGGAGTGGAGCGAAGTGGTTACTGTAAGGGGAAAAAACGAGGTAAAAATAATAAACATCCTGGCAGATAAGAGATGGTGAAAATATAGCTGGAAGTAATAATAACACTCAGTGTTTGTGTATAAATCAGGTCTGGAGATACAGTTACTGTGCTAGCAATGAAATCATCAGCACTTTGGACGCCAACAGAAAGAGGAAACTTCCTCAGAAATGAGACAAATTATCACCTGGATGCATTGTCAGGGGAATGTTTGTTTGTGTGTAAAACTTGTGTGTAGCCCCTAAAGGGTTGTGACGAAGTACATGGCTGAGCTCCAAGGCGTTGTGTGAAGTGCAAAAAGAGGTAATTATTGTGACACTCATTAATGTCAGGAAAACAGTTTTCTCTCTCACACACACTTTTAATGAACATACTGACCAAAACCTTAATGAGCTGACAAGCAAAGTCTCATAAAGTTTGACGCAAACTGTTGTCTCTGCCATATGCTTCTAATTTGAGCCATCCTGTCCAACATAAATAAACAGTGTACAGTTCGTTGTTACCTGCCTGAGAAAGGCCTGAAGAGAATAGATGGAAATGATTCTTGTTAAAAGCCAAAACACGTAAACGGAGAAATTGGATGAAAATTAAGTGGACACTTTGCTTGAATTGGCTTGAACCGAACGCAGCCGAGATTGTGTTATTTTGCAGAGGCGTTAATGAGATTTCTTTAAATAGCTTCTTAGAGGAACGCTCCAATTTAGGAAACAGACAACATCTCTCCTCATCATCATCATCTCCACTAAAGTACAACATACATACACCTTAAGCCATCTTAACTGGCATATAAGCACATAACGTAATATATAAACACAAAATAAAATGACCTAGCAATTAAATTAAAGCTCAGTCGAAAATATAACTACAATTAACTGAACAAAACACGCTGCCGTGATGCTAGTTGTTTTCAGGGCATTACCATACAGCTGCTGTGGTCTTCTGGTTGTCAGCACGTTACTATGGTGTTGCTGGGGTGTTCTGTGTGGTTACTATAGCATTGCCATATAGTTGCTATGGTCTTCTATGGTGTCCTGGGTGGTTGCCATGGTATTGTCATACAGTTACAAAAGACTACTGGTTGCCACCGTGTTGTTGTGGCATTGCTAGGGTGTTCCGTATAATTGTTATGGTCTTCTGGTTGTCAGCACAGAAGCTATGCTTCTGGGTGGTTGCCAGGGCATTTCCATACAGCTGCCATTGTCTTCTGGTAGTCAGTATGTTGCTATGGTGTTGTTAGTGTGTTCTGGGTGTTTTTCAGGTTATTGCCATACAGCTGCTATGGTCTTCAGGTAGTCAGCACATTGCTATGGTGTTGCTAGAGTGTTCTGGGTGGTTGCCAGAGTATTACCATACAGCTGCTATGGTCTTCTGGTAGTCAGCATATTGATATGGTGTTGCTAGGGTGTTCTGGGTGGTTGTCACGGCATTGCCATACAGCTGCTGTGGTCTTCTGGTTGTCAGCACGTTGATATGGTGTTTTGAGTGGTTGCCAGGGCATTGCTATACAGATGCTATGGTATTCTGGTTGTCAGCATGTTGCTATGGTGTTTTGAGTGGTTGCCAGAGCATTACCATACAGCTGCTATGGTCTTCTGGTTGTCAGCACGTTGCTATGGTGTTGCTATGTTGTTTTGAGTAGTTGCCAGGGCATTTCCATACATCTGCTATGGTCTTCTGGTTGTCAGCATGTTGCTATGGTGTTGCTATGGTGTTTTGAGTGGTTGCCAGGGCATTGCCATACGGCTGCTATGGTCTTCTAGTTGTCCACACGTTGCTATGACATTGCTGAGGTTTTCAGAGTGGTTACCGAGGCATTGCTATGTGGTTGCTAATGTACATTTTACTTAAGTAATGGCTTGCTCACCAAGAATGAAAACTATAACAATAAATATATTAGCGTCCACACAAACGCACAATAACGTTCTGTTTATTATAAGCCACTTTAAATGCTGTTTGATAATTATGAAAGTGATTCCAATAATATAGTTAGAATAATTAGAATAAATATAGTTATAGTTACTGACCTTGGTGTGAACTAAGTCTATTCTTAATCTTAAGTTAACCTTAACCTTGAGTTTCTGAACATAACTCTACTACAGTATATATATAGACTTACCTCAGATACCTTGAGTAGTGCAAACCTGTCTGAAGTAAGTCCTAATAAAACTATACTCCAAACTAGCTCCAAACCAATCTCTTTCAAATTAACTATTTAGCTAGCAATAGCATGCTAAACAACACAACAGCGGATTGAATGCAATGAGATTGTTAAGACAAAAATGTAAGAGATTGTATTATCTGATTGTATTGTATGAGCAAACTGCATAGTAATGCTCACCTTGGCAGACAACACTAGTAGGACATTTTTGTCCAGTGAGGCTAGAGAAAAAGATTACTTGTTTCTCACCTGTCCATCATTTAGGAGGCCGAGGACCCTTAAGTGTCCAGTTCTGTTTTCCTCTTAAACAAGTATCCACGAGATTGAATGTAGAGTTTGGCAGCTCATCATGAATCCATTAGTTCTCCATGTTGTGGTTTATGTGGTTGGTAGATAATGTTAAGCGCCCCTCCTTTAATGTATCCGCAGCAGATCGAAGCGATTCCTCGGCAGCGAGCAGATAGCTTAATTCCCACACCTGAGCACTCCCGACTGCCTACGCTCCGTCTCTCCAATCCCATGTCTCTCTCTCTCTCGTTCATTGCCCTTCTCTTCCTCTCCCTCACACTTCTTTCTCAGTTTCTGTCCTCCATGTCTCTGTTTGGCTTATCCCTCTGATTACATTGACCAGGAAATAATGTCCAGGCTCCAGATGAAGCAAGACCAGCTAAGAACATCCAAACAGGATGCAGGAAAGACACCGACAGGAACAACATCACATTGCCGCCTCTCAGCCCCTGTGCTCAGCTGATAATGTCTTCTATTCAATCTCTGCAACAGTCTTGTTCTCTCTCTCTCTCTCTCTCACTCCCGCTCTGTCTCACTCTCTCCATCTGTAACATACCTCACACTTCTCCAAGGATTTCTTTTCAACACCACAGGCAACAGTAAAGTTGGACCCAGAGCTCAGGCACCTCTGCACTCACTTTCTATACTGTTGCAGAAAATCAGACAGCAGTGGCAGAAAACTAAATGACACCAGAATACGTGCCCAATGTTCTGAGAGGGGATAAATAATGCAGGCAGAATCTGACTGATCATGTTTTAGGCTGCACCGATGAGAATGAGGGCAAGATAATATGTTAAAAGGAGACTCTTAACTCTAAACTTCAATTGAAGCTGAAGACATGAAAACAGCAACAAAAAATTAAAAGGAAAATGAAAAGTGGCAAAAATCAAGACAACATGATTCATTCACTCAACATAATTGTCTTAATTAACACTTTTTTCGTTTTCCAATTCTAATTTGTTAATGTACTGAATGTCTCATTCATTAAATAAATTCTTATCAAGACATGTATGTAGGACTTTAAGAGGTTGGCATTGAAGTCAAGTCGAATCACCTTTATTTAAATAACGCTTTATGCAATACAGATTGTTTCAAAGCAGCTTTTCTAAAAGTAAACAGTGTCATTGTTCAGCTGAAGTCAGTTCAGTGTTGATTTAGTTTTGTTGTACACTTCCTATAACACCCGATGTGCTCGTTACATCATATGAAGAATTAGCCTGGTCCTACCAGACTCTCATACATTTTATTTGTACAGAGAGTCTGGTCACTCTCCATTGACAAGCGTTAACTTCCTTGAAGGCGGGCACTCTGTTGAAGTTTAAAACTATTGGATCTGCCCAGAGCCACTCTGGATCTGCCGCAATCGCTAACGTTTGGTCGTGACGAAACTTCAACTCAAACTAGCGCACGACCTCAACGTCATCGTTCTCAGCCACTCCCTCTATTCGCTGATTGGACCAGTAAAAAATTGACCGGAGAAAACCCGCGAATATACCTTCACGAAGTGGAACGCACTTCAAAATGGCGGCAGGGATTCCCCCGAGGGGAAGTGCTTAGGGAAGTTCGCAAGCGCGTGTCTAAAAGTGTACTGGAACGCAACCCAGGTCAATACATTTGTTGAAGTTCTGTAGTTCTTCGAAAAGGACCAAAAAGGAGCATAAAAACAATATGAATTTTGTCCTTTTGTCCTATACTCTTAATCAATATGCACCAATGCTACATTTTTCTTAATGTCATAATCATTTGTTAACAAACAAGTATTAATTACTTCAATGAGCTCATTGTTTATGCCTTAAATTATTACATTGTTTGAATACATTTTTAGATAACTGTGATTTTGTATATGTACATTTCTGAAATACATATTTAGACAGTTACCTCTGATAACAGATCCCTCTAAATTGTATTGTACTCTAAAATTAATTCACGCTTGCACATATTCAGACTTGCCACCTCAAGATGCATTACATTGGATTTAATGCCAGTAATGTCACTGGTTCTACGTGCCTCGTGATTTAAAGGGATAGTTAAAAAAAAAAATGTAATACTGTCAATATTTACTCATCTCATGAGGTTCCAAACCTGTATGACTTTATTTCTTTTGCATAACACAAAAAAGGACTTTCATTGTATAGACAGAAACATTCTCCAAAATATCTTCTGTTGTGTTCCATGGAAGAACGAAAGGTTTTGAATGACATGAGAGTGAGTAAGAGATGCCTGAGGCCCTGTTTACACCTGCTATTAAGATGCATGTTTGTCAATCGGATCATAAACACTAAAATGGTGTCTTATACGGTTTGAGTTTGTCCACTTTTGACCACTTCCAGTCGAAAACGCATTCGACCGGTTTGCTTTCGTAGTGTAAACGGTCATGTGATCGAATGCATTTGAACATCCACAAAAGACAACCTACTCTATGCCTATTGACCTAATGCATAAACACTATGGGAAGCGTGCAAGCCAGACGGGATTTCAACTTTTTCGGCTAAAATCAGGACAGAAGTTGTTGAAAGTGGACAATAGAGATGGATTAAAACACCGGGTGTAAACGGGAATGCATCTCCCTCGTCTACTTGTGATCCGATCGACCAAAACACATCTTAATACCAGGTGTAAACAGGGCCAGAATGTTAATTTTGGCATGAGCTATTCCTTTAAAAACAGCATTTTAATAGGTCTCTTTTTCATAACAATACTACAGAAAGACACTGAAGTCATAAAATATACAAAAGACTAAGACACAAAAGATTAGGTTTAGATCATGTTAAGCCAAAGCACAAAGTGAGTAATCCACCGGGTCAGACGTGCCCAGTAGGCTAATAATGTCCGTATAACGTCAGCTCTCTGTATAGCCAGAAACACTGAACTTCCCTATTGTCCTTAAAACAACCTTCATCTCCAAAGGACTCAGAACATCCTTAGACATTTCTGGGTGACACCGTTTCACTGCTGCGGCACTGGAAAAAAAAGGGCCTGCAGTCAACCTGCAGTCGTGTTCTGGCGGTGCTTTGTGTCAGAGGGGCTGTTGTCTAATTTCCCTGTCACTTTTCATACATCCTGCTCTGATCCACAGCTGCAGAGCCGCCGCATAGAGATTCAACCCCAAACATAGAGCATGAAAGAGGCAGGCCACAGCGTTCCCACTGCTATATCGCACACCGTAAAGCTTTAACATCATACACAACGAAAATGTCTGTTACATATCGCTTCTAATTAGTCAGCGTTCTTCCCATATGGTGCAGATTAAAGGGGATTCGCTTGCATAATGAGTGGGGAGGAGAGATAAACAGGCAGCAGCTACAGTACATATATGTGAGCGTTTTTGCCGATAAGCCTTATTAAGTAGAACATTTCAAATGGGTTTTCAGTGGATGGACAGTTTGACTTTGTGTCGGCCCAGATCCGGGCCACATCTGATACATGTGGATTCAACGCGTACCAGATGTGGGCCGGATCTGGGCCGACACTATGTTGCTGTCTGGCTTGCAATGGGAAAGTTCATACTTTTGAGTTTTGAGTTTAAGACTATGGCTGAATTTGGAATAGCAATGGAATTCTTGCCATCAGAAGGATAAATTAGATTTTAGAATATAATATGATTTTTGCTGTATTGTTGATCAAATAAATGCTTGGTGAGCATAAGAGACTTCTTTCAAAAACATGAAAAAAAAATGACCACCCACAATTTTTTAATGGTAGTGTATATGAGAAAATATAAGCAATTAAAAACGTGTTACAAATTTATTTATGTAAATATATTTGCAATTTATTTTGGGGCATTTTTTTACATTTTGAAACGTATTTAATAATATATATCTGAAAATGTTTTTTAATAGTTGAATATGACTTTTGTGGTCTGCAATTCATTTGTCTTTAAATTCATTAATTAAATTTTAGCTTCAGAATAGCATTTCCAGAATTCTAGACTTGCAATAGCGCAAGGGGTCGTGGGCAAAATTAGCCAAAAAAACATGAACAGATGAACACACACAAAAATCAGCATGCTGCTGATTCCTTCAGACTTAAGCTGTAGCTAACATAACTCGCAATGGTTATTCATATTTAAATGAGCAGAACTCCATAGCCCCGGGATTCTAATTAAACGCCTCACTCATTAAAAGCTTGACTGGCACTATCTCTCAGCCTCTTTTGTATGCATACTTCTAACATGGTTTAGGTTTTGGGCCTGGTTTGAAAATTAATCACTAATTTATTAATCTTTCCGCACAACCCCTTTGCCGAACGATGCCACAGTTTTCAGATTTCAACAGATCTGCTGCTAATAAAGCTGTTTACTTTAGTTAGTATCTGGAATACCTAATGAGCCATTATGAGAGTTAATTGACGGGGCTGAGGAGCATTTATTTTGGGGTCTAACGTCAGCCTGCTCAGATTAAACCAATCAGAGCAATCCCATGAAAAAATTACTTCTCCCAAACATATTTTTAACTATAAAATGATTTTATTTCCCCCTATAGCTCTCTCCTCGCTGGCTTTGCTGCTGTAGTGCTTAAAAAATAAACCCATTAGTGTGCTGTAAAAGAGTTCTAGCATTCCATGATGGTTTAAAGTCTGTCTTTCATTACATATCTGTGCCATTCATTTGTTCATATTCTATATGATTAAAGTTCTTATTCTTCTGCGCTCATAAAAGACAAATAATCAGCAAATTGTATGTAAAGGAGTCTATATTGTGTGATGATATTTCACTGTCAACAGGATGAAGATGCTAAAATAGAGCATAACCAGAGGAGTTGGACCCATGTATAAATCCCCACAATTCTGACCTGTGAGATTGTACAGCGCTTGGAGGCTGTTTCTGCAGATAAGGTTCTCCCAGACAGCCAAGCTGCTTCTTCACTGGATCATCAAACAAACCACAGAGGGTGAGACCGCTCAAGCAAAAAATAGAGCGCTTTGAATCGGAATGCTGCCTTAGTGAGTCAGCATAGGCAAAGCCATGGTAGTGGAAGGCCAAAGAAACAGCCCGATCAGTCTATACTTATTGAGCAGGGCAGCATAATTCAACTACTGCGCATACTAGAATAGAATAGAATAGAATAGAATAGAATAGAATAGAATAGAATAGAATAGAATAGAATAGAATAGAATAGAATACAATAGAATAGAATAGAATAGAATAGAATACAATAGAATAGAATGATGTACTATGATGATCTCTATTTTAGAACATGCTGGTCTTAAGCATGGCCATCAAAAAAAAAAAAAAAAAAAAAGAATTCTTAATTAGGTTACAAAAGATATTCAGTCAAGAGCAGTGAGTGATTTTTTCTTTGTCTTTTGTTGTTTGATTAAGATTAAAAACTCAGGCAGCAGCAGGATATATTAGGCTACTGTCACTTTAAAAGGGGACCTATTATGCAAAATTCACTTTTACATGGTGTTGGAACATAAATGTGTGTCGGTAGTGTGTGTGCACAACCAACCTATAATGGTAAAAAAAAAAAAAAGTATATTCCCATAAATCATAACCAGTGTCTCAAAATGAGTCGTTTGCATTTTCCATTCATTGTGATGACTGAAAAATCTATTTTACATTTTTAAAATGTTGACAATTTTGTGTGAATTTGTCCGTTCAAGCGCAAGTAGATGTGAAAGAGAACTTATTTGCACGCTGTCTAAAACGCGGCTATATATAAATAAGAATTATTCAAAGTCTTATATAATATAGTGTATATATAGGCCTAATATAAAAAAAGAATTATTAACTTTAATAAAATATATACAATTAATAATTAATTATTAAATATAATAATATCCAAAATAATAATACAATATTTAAATAATAAAAAAGCATATAATTTATAATTCATTATAAAATTAAATTCTAAGCCCAGTCAGAGGAGGTGCACAGACTTGCAGCCTCTGTAGAGGTAGTTCAATTCCTGTTTCACTCTGAAATATGTCACTTGAAAGTAAAACAGGTTGTTCCTGTTGAGCTAAAAAGCCTACACGGAAATCGGAATGTTTTTTGGCCTTCAAACAAGACATAAATTGCATAACCAAGTGGTGCTGAGGTGATCTAAGCCTCCTGAAGGCCAGATCCGTTACTGCTAACTGCAGACGGAAGAACACACCAGTATAGAATCTGCTGTTACTATGGTGACGCTAGTTAACAGCTGAAAAAGGGACTGACTGATGGTCATATTGTGTGACTCAGACGATAAAGGACAAATGTAGGAATGAAACAACATGGTTGATACCAAATCCTCATATTTCTGAATTGGACCATAAGGAAAATCATTAGATGTGTCAGAATTCTGGAATGATCAATATTATGTTGTTAATATTCTAATCAGTATAAAACAGTATAATATTGATCAATATTATTATAAAGCGACACATTTCAGAGTGATAATTACTGTTAAATATTGACAATTTAACTTTAAAGGCTGCATTACCTACAAAAGGAGCCTAAAATGATGCCTAAATAGTCATTTGGTGTACATACATTTCAGATGTAAATAGGGTCAATTTTAACATGATGTTGTCTCAACATGCATTAAATATTACATAAAACTGCTTTATCAGGCCACTGAATATTTGTGTTGAGAATATTCTACATAATATTCTAGATCTGGAGTGTAGAAGAACATCAGACTCAATTGAGACCAAAGGGTCTGTGTATCCATTTATAGTACCAAAGATTCTCTGCTTCACTGGCTCCAGGGTGCCCTCCAAAATGAATAATGTCAGCCAGGGCAGGAAACATGGGACAGGGAGGCGAGGGGTTGCTGTAATTGGACAACAAAGTTCTCAACGTTCAATAGTCATGAGCTTTGTGCCAAAACCTAGAGCTGACTACATAGGTAGCATTTTAAGGCATTGGCACATTCCCATCACAAAGACTGTCCAATGATACCACATTTAAAAATAAAAAAATAAAAAAATGAGGGGGGGGGGGTGAATTATATCCCATAATATGATATATATATTAATTATATTATATTTTTTTTTTATATATATATATATATATATATATATATATATATATAATTCATAATAAAATATAATGTATTATAATAATGGGATTTGTTCTAAAACATAATAATATAAATACATACCGGTATATATATAGTGAAGCTATACATATATACATATACAGTAAGTTGCACAGACTTTTTGCCCATGTAGATCAAAACTGGTGTCTTATATAGTTCCCTATCAGTGAGAATGCTGTCGTAGAAGTCAGTTGTCTCTGTAGAACAGCTCACTAAACTTTGGAACAAAGCCATAATGTGTGGGTGGAGAGTTTTGGCTCTGGTTCCCTTTATTCCAAGCTACAGTAGCCACTGGCAGTGTAATGGAATTGTGGGAATTGTAGGCATACTCTCCCTCTATTTACATTTAATTAGATCCGCAAATGGAGCTGCAGGCTCTTATCTTCAATAAAGGCCTTCACTGATCTCTAGAGGTCAATTTCATGCCTCTGAGTGATAATGCTGATAGTAATTACCATGATTATCATCAGAATTATTGCAGCTCTCATCAATGGCTGACTCCGGGCCTGTTATATTATTAACCTCTATGCTTAAGCATGTCATTTGGCCGTAGCTTGTTAGATACTAACTCGCCACGATCACAGGGTCCTAAAGGTCCTGATGTGCGTACGGCTGGCCTGGTGAGTCAAACTGTATCAATTAACCATGGGAGCATGCTCTAATTGTCCTCTATAGCAGAATCAATGCTAATTTATCTGTAAATATAAGACCTAATCGTTCAATTTAGTAGAATGGAAACAAATATTCCAGTTTGGGACCAAGTGTACTGTAAAAGATTCAAAATCTCCCAAATGAAAAGCCTAAATGGCCATTATTCTGAATATTACATTGGACGTGTTCAACTCAATTTCTATGTTATGGCGCAGAAAGAGCTCATAATCATCTCTGGCTTCAGCCTGCATTTATAATTTATGTAGGGGTCATTATAAGGCCTGATGTCCACTTGTCACTGCTTTGTGACACACTTTAAGTGATCGCTCACATCCTCTCACAGCTAAATGGATTGGATCAGGAGTTAATTGCCCTGATTTTTAAGTGCCCCCTCATTCCTGTCAAACAAGATGAATGGGAACGAGAGAGAGACGTTTCAAAGAAAAAGGGGTAAAGTTCATTGCTTGCAGCTCAGGGTCGTCGTCTTTATGAATCATAATTCTAGCTTTGAAAAAAAAATCACTGTTATGGTCTCATAGACTAAGGGCTGTTGTTCTATACACGCTTGTATCCACTTGCCTGTAACATTCACGATCAGGTTCATTAGAAAATGTATTACATATCACAGCGAATACACATACACAAAAAAAAAATCAGTGTTGCTATGATTATTTAACTTTTCTAGGGTATTCTTGAGGTGTTGCTAGGTAGGTGGTCGCTTATAAGTCAAAGAAAGCTTTATAGTCAATGAGGGAACAACCATAAGTCTATACCTCCCCTCAAAAAGACAAATTTCCCCCACAAAATAAATCTGAACTGCGGCTCTAGGTGGAAATAATGAGGATAGGCTAATTTAGAGCAAAAGTGTCAGTCAGACATTAATATACATATCTATATATACACACACGCCAAGCACTGCTGTACTGAAATGCCTTCAGAGACAGGCATCCCCTAAGGCGAATATTTATGGAATAAATGTGGCTGGGCTCTTTAGAGGGACACTAATGAAACCTCTCACTCTCCTCACGCCCCGCTGTCCCGCACGTTCGGCAGCTCAATCGATCATTCAAGCGTGTGGGGGGAGAGAGGGTTGCAGAGGAGGGGGTTGGTCCCGCGATGGAGGGGTCAGTGCTGATGTGAGGGGTTTCTGAGGCGACCCTGCTTGTTTTAAAGGCCACGGTGAAGTAAGAAGGTGGTGCGCTGAGAGGCGCAGAGGGGGGGCGGTACGGCACGGGAGAGTTAATGAACAAAACGACACATACTGCACATACTGACAGTGGCCGCGGTTATGCATGGCTGCTCGCATTATATCATCTCTGGGGTACGTACCCCGCACCCCACCTTCATTCGTTCACACACAAACCATCTGTAGAGCACAGTGAAAGGATCAGAATACAGTGCAAGAAATATGTTTCTGATTAAGTCTCTTCATCAGGGGAAAAGAATGAGAATGAGTGTATTAAAAATTAACAGTGAAGAAGGGGTTCTGTTTTCCAAACAAAATATATAAATCTAATGCTGTTCTAAAAGGAAATTTAAGCAGGCATTTTATGCAGGCAGGAAAAATGTAGGCATTCATAAATAAATATCTTTGTAAACTATTTCATAAATATATTTAAAATATATTTTTTTAAAATACTTATATATGCAAATAGGAATATGAAAATATTTAAGCACGCATTTTAAGACAGGCAGGGAAATTTAGGTAGTTGTTATTTATTTATTTATTTATTTAGTAAATAAATAAATAATTACATTTTTGTCTTTGTAAGCAATTTCAAAAAATAATTAATTTTTATTAAATAATAAAAAGACTGTTATAAAAATTGTACATTCATTTATATATGCAAATATTGGCAGGACATTTTTCATATTTTATATACAATATGATATTTATGATATAATCTTGAAAATATGAGATCATTCACAAATATAGGTGAAATTCGAAAAAAATTTATTTCATTTATTTCAGTAATTCAACTTAAAAGGTAAAACTAATTACATGCAAAGTGAGATATTTCACTTCTTTTGATATTTCACTGTTATCATTTTGATGATTGTGGCTTACAGCTATAAAAAACAGCTTTTCACAATATTCTAATTTTGAATTTGGGGTTTTCATAAGCTGTAAGCCATAATCATCAAAATGATAACAAATAAAGGCGTGAAATATCTCACTTTGCATGTAATGAGTCTATATAATATATTAGTTTCACCTTTCACCAAGTAGAATTGAAATAAATGAACTTTTGCACAATATTCACATTTTTCGAGTTTCACCTGTATATACAGTAAGATGGATTGTATTTTTTTAAACTAACCAACCAGGTTACAGATAATCATACCGCAGGGCTCTGGGGAGGGTGTTTAGATGTGGGGTACAGCAGGGATGTGAGGGTGGAGGAGAAGCAGATGGATAGAGAAAGAGGAGGAGAACGACCTGTACTGGAATTAAGCCATTGCTGAGATGTCAATTTTCCCTTCTGCACGGCAGAGACTCATTCCTGTGCCAACACACCTGGGATAGCACAACTGACTGGTCCAAGGCAGATCTAGAAATAGATCTAAACGATACGAGAACAGGGCTTTAGAGCGCTCCCAAGATCACCTTACAGCACAGGAACTTCCTTTAGGAGAGTGAAAAATTGGGATACCCGCAAGCAAATCTAGGTGTATAGACTTCAGATCGCACGGAATCCCACTTTAAACAATGAGAAGAATGATTACTAATACAGTGAGAGATAAATATCCATATAGGAAAGCATGGAGACTGTTACACAGAACAGACACAGCCAGAGCTCTACTGTAGATAAGAAACCATAACACTGAAAGGCTTTTTCCACAACAAAAATCATTAAAAAGAACACTTCCTTATGGGCAACCCGCTGTACCATTTTAGGTCAGTGTGTCCTTACTTAAAGTGCAGCGGCCGAGACCAGGGATCAGGGGTCCCGCCAGAACAAACGAGAGCCACAGGAACGTGACATGGGTGAGTGAAGCAAAGGAAAAGAGAGGAGGGACTGTTGAAAAGTCAGGCATGGTTGCACAGGGGTGACGGTTGGCCCCCTGACTCCGGTGAGCAAGGCTGATGATAGAGTCTCTCATGCAGTCAGATCAGCTATTCATCGTGTGCCAACAGCAGACAGCAACTCGTAGACTGGCGCTGACGGAGCCAACACAGGGTTAGTAAATCCACTTGTGAAAAATGAGACTTCACCATAGTTTCACCAAAATACCATATTTAATAAAATAACTGCATGGTTATTTAAAATACAATCATTTTCTGAAAGGTTTTTTTTTAAGTTTGAAGGAAATCATATCAATTGATTATGGATTTACGTTTGAGGTATTATCATGGAGATGAATTAAAGCTACATTATGTAATATTTTTGCAATAAAATTTCCAAAAATCACTTACACAGTGTTATATATTTCGTGCATTTGTGTACTTACAATATCCCAAAAGTTACCAAAGATTTTTAATTTCAGAGAAATTCCAATTTTAAATAATTGTCGTCCCGGAAAACCGTCCCGGCCGCTCGTACTGCCATAGTAACCATGGCGACAGACGTGGACAACTGCGTACTAGTGCGTAACGTCTAGCTGCACACTGTTGTTGTTTCGTTCAAACATTATGGACCATGGCAAGCAGATTTTGGGAAAAAAGGAGAACTGTATGTTATTTTAATGTTGATCTAGCTTACTGTTAGTCTCATATAGCAAGCAAACTAACACAACATTATAACTTTCAACACACTCAAATGCAGTTTAGTGTGATAGTGTAGACCAAGTGAAACAGCGCTGCGTTGCCTCACAAGTTTAATTTGTCTAATAAACTGACCTTTGTGAGTAGTAATTCAGCACTTGCGGGTAGTTCGGTAGAATTAAATGTCCTTATTCCTTAAAGGTGGGGTATGTGATTTGCAAAACGGCTGGCAGATTTTGAAAATACACAACTCAAATGGTCCTTCTTTCCTTTGACTCCACCCATTCAAAGAACAGGACATGGATGGGGGGGGTATGGTACGACCGATTGATTGACGCACTTACTGTCCAATGATTCTAGGTGGTCTTGGAAATTATTAGCTGGAGTTTTTTGAGTCCTGCCCATTCCACAGATGATTAAATTGCTTAATTTTTATTTCAGTGCTTCTAACTCAGTGGCTGTAAGTGGGTTAGGAATAGGATTTTAAATGATTTTGAAAAAATGGCCAAAAAAGAGAATTACATACCCCACCTTTAATATCCGCGGGACTCATGTGTGCGGCGATGATATCTGTCTCTTATTAGCAATCGCACCCTGCTTCATACCACAGTCATGATAAAACATCAATGTATTCACTCATCCATAAACATTATTAGATCCATCGGTTTGACGACAAGTTCCATAATTCCGCAGGAAATTTTGCGTCAATTCTAAAACAATTACATATTGTATCTTTAATGACTCTTCCTGCAGGTTACATTACACTTTACTTTATGACACTCAACCAACTCGTCCATTAACTAAACCTTTGTGAGTGAATCATTGAGTCATTTGCTCAACCGTTTTATTCAAAAACACGAATTTACTCGAAACAAAACAAGTGATGGTCTATATGAGCAAGTCACTGAATCATTCACTCAACTGATTCGTTCAAAACACTGATTCATTCAGGAACTTAAAGGGCACCTATTATGACATTTAAAATGTTCCTAATATTGTTGTGGGAGTCCCCAACAACAGTTTTACATGCATGCAATGACAAAAAACACTTTTGTTTTCGTATAATATGCATTTATTTTTACCTGATTTGCTCACCGACTCCCAAATGAATCGTTTAACGACTCGTTTTTCAAACCCCTCCTTTGCGCGACGCTAATCTGCGTTGATTGGTCAGATGACCCAGCAGTGTTTACATAGATAATACTTATTTTTAACACGGAGTACAATGATGCTTTTATCAATTAAATTGTGTTATAATAATGATTATAGTCCACTGCTTTATAGTTTGTAGTAAAAAACGAAAAATAAGATAAATAATTTAATGTTATGTTATGTTAGCGATAGCCCAGAGTTCATATTGTAAAAGCACAATCAGTCTTTGTTTGCATTAGCCTGATGCATAAACATAACGTTTTTACAAATAAAAAAATTAAAAAAAATGCAGTTACGTTAGGCTACGAGGTATTATTCTATTCTTTAAGACAACTCCGAAAACAACGACAAACACTTCACATATCTCAATACAATTGCCATTGAAGACCTAGAAGCTAAACGGTGCTTAGCCTACACAACAAACAAAATAATTATTAAGCATGCTACATAAAATATAAAAGCAAAAATTATTAATAACACTTACAGGTTGTGATATGGAGGAGGAAGCTGATGCAAATACACTTGGAACTGAACCTTCCTTCAATATTCCTTCCTTCGAATCCAAGTTTGATTGCATTTAAAAAACAATCGTCTTCAAAATGGTGCGAACAAAGCACAAGGCTCGGACTATACTTCTGTGGTATAGTGAATTGTAGCCACTTAGTCTTCAAATGCTCCTCCTTGGGCAGATTAAAAAGTTGTCTTTTGTGTCGCACTTCAGAACACAGCATCTCGTCGCCATGATGTTTTCAAGTTTTCCTTGGAGCGCAATAAGTGGGCGTATCGTATTCAAATAACTTGACAAGTTGACGTCATCTAGTCAGAGAAAAAGCTTCGGTCTTCTAACGATTCATAAAAATGACTCCGAGTCGACTCTTACTTTTGAAAGACAATAACTTTATATACGGTGCACTTTCATATTTCAAACTTTGCAGGATATTTTTGTTCACTTAGATCTATGTTACACACTACATGAAAGGTAAATTTCAAAATTCCATAATAGGTGCCCTTTAAACTGTGTGAGGGAATCACTGAATAATTTGCATCCGATTTGTTCAAAAAACCTAATTCTTTCCAAGCTAAACAAGCAATGGTATTTGAGATGAGTTACGCGCTGCGTCAGAAATCAATTACTTCCCTACAAGTATGCGTACAGAGCACATAACAGTAAGCCAACAGAGCAGTACCTCTGAATACATAGTATTTAAAAAACAGTAAGCCGACCTTCCACCCGAGATTCTGAAGTGCGCATTTAATGGGCGCTAGTAGGTCCCGTGATAGAAACAACATGGCAGATAATCAGTAGCCTGGTTCTACCAGACTCTCGTACTTTTCATTTGTGCAGAGAGTCTGTCCTCTCTCCATTGACCAGCATTAACTTTCTTGTAGGCAGGTACTCTGTTGAAGTTTAAAACTATTGGATCCATAACCAATCGCTAACGTTTGGTCGTAACGTATGACGACTCAACTAGCGCACAACCTCAACGTCATCGTTCTCAGCCACTCCCTCTGTTCGCTGATTGGACCTGCAAAAAAATAATCGGAGAAAACCCAAGAATATACCACAATCCCAGACCTAGTACTGAAGGAAAATGAAAATTGAGCGGAAGTACATAGGAGGGCGGAGCCAGGCTATAAACAGTAGTACGTCTGAATTTTATTTATAATACCCATTTTCATACAATATAAAACACGGTCGAGAAGTAAATTCAAATTCAAATGTAGTACCAACTCAGACAATATGCGGTTTCGGACCGATTTGTTACAAAGCACTGATTTATTCACTAATAAAAAGAGTGAGTCTTTGGAATCATTCGCTCAACATATTAGTTTAATAGCACAGATTAATTCAGGAACGAAACCCCACTTCCATGTGTTGCTCAGAGATGCGCAATGGTGTATATATAATAGGAATGTTCATTTTCTGGCATTTTTAAATAAACAGTAAAACGTTCAAATGGCTTTTAGAACATTTAAATGTGGCGCATTTATCAAAAGAAGAACAGAATGTCTTTCTCGGTTTCTGGAAAGAAGGCGTGTAAATTACAGATGTGCGGTTGAGTTTGACAGCCCTGCCACATCTTTAACTGAACGCATCCGGATGGTCAGGTCATGACACCTGTCCCATAAAGCACAGCACTCTCTCAAGAAGGCATGTTACGACGACTGTAAATTTTCAGGTGCGAGCACAGAGTAAGGACAGGGGAAAAGAGCAAGGGGTGTGACACGGTCCTGTTTCAAACAAAGAGAAATATGTGTGCCAGGTGTACACATACACACACTTTGGCAGGATAGTCTTTACCTGTCAAGCAACAGGCCGAGACACATATACACAAAAGAGGGCTGTCCTTCATGTAAACCCCGCACCTTCTTCTGAAATTTACAGCCTTCTTTTTTTTACTGCCGAAGGATGGCTGACATTGTCTGCCACA
This sequence comes from Phoxinus phoxinus, assembly GCF_949152265.1. Taxonomy (NCBI): domain Eukaryota; kingdom Metazoa; phylum Chordata; class Actinopteri; order Cypriniformes; family Leuciscidae; genus Phoxinus; species Phoxinus phoxinus. The sequence continues at coordinate 12,606,030 of NC_136888.1, read as the reverse complement.
TGAGGGCACGGTGGTTATAAATCACACGGCACACTCTCTCCTGCTCTTTTCACTGCTGTGAAAGAGGAAAATGAACAGCAGACACATGTTGAAAAATGCAGAATCAATAGGAACATGAAGCGTGGGAGTTTGCATTTAATATGTTATAAATTTGCTTCAGGATTTTACTCTGGACATGAAGGACGAACTGTACACATTTTCAAAAATATTCCTAAAATTATTATTAACATTATATTGAAAACTATATTATTTATCATAAATTAAACATTATATTCCTAATATAATAGTGCATATAATAATTAATTTCTTATAAGTAATTAAATTAAAATAATGAACGATTAATTTAATTAATTCATTAAATTTAATTAACCTGTTCATATTGTACTGATGAATTTGCAGCAAAACATTTTTAAAATGTTCTTATTGTGCACATAAAGTAAGCTTTGACTTCTAAAACAGATGATATGGGAAAAATGTTCTCTTCTCTTTTAAAAGTAAGCCTATATATGTGCTATGTTCCTATCTATGCAGGATTAGAAGTTTAGTTGCAGATAATTCTTTGCATTCAATATTGTTTTGTCCTGCTGTCTGCAACACACCAGTCGAGAACCACTGATCTAGTACGTTCTCTCGGTCTGGTATCCGCCAGCGTGGTTGATATGAGGCCAGTAAATCACAATGGAAGCCTCTTAACCTCTCTGTGATCTGAACATTAAAGAAATATTTAGAGTGTTTGAGCAATACATCTACAGTAAGATCTCTCATAGGGATTAACAGCACACAAGCAGTATAACAATTCATTCTACAGATGAGGCTAAACGCCATCAATCATAACTGTTTATCCCTCATGTAAAACAAAGTACCACAATTCAGAAACAGAGGCGCTGCCAAATGGCTTCTACTGTAAATGTTTTCTGCCCATTGCCACAGTTTGATAGACGGCTAGGAGATATGAAAAACAAAACGATGGACAAACGAGGAAAGACTGAAACCTTTTCCAACTGAAAGTACTCTTATGAATATTAACTATAAATGTAGTGACATTTGACATTTGAACCAATCTTCAACCGTCATCAACAGATAACTGAGGTGATTTAAACGGCCTCTCGGCAGATTGGACAGATTTTCTCACAGATCTGACATTTGTTCTCCATATACAAATATAATCTAAAAGTCAACGGTTTTCAAAAACGTACGTAATCCATAAAGTATGGGGGAAGATGCTTAAGAACAATGTGCATTTACTTTAAACTTGTAACATATTTAGCAAGTTTAGCATGTGTACAATGATGAATCAGCCAATGTGTTGAGGCAAATAAATGGAAACTATCTAAATAATGTTTGACACACATCCATAGAGTGCTCCACATGGTAAAAACCAACAAGGTTTGTTCTAGTGTGTGACGCATACATGAGTTTCATTGTTCACCCAATGTGATACGCTCTCTGTGTGTTTACATGTAAATAAAAGCCTAATTTGCATCTGTTCCTTTTAGAAAGCAATCGTATCTCTTCACAAGACTTGGATTAAACCGATTGCTTCATTTTGTGATGCTCTAATTACCTTTTTTGGATTTTGGTTTCCTGGACTTTCGATGGAGGGACAGAGAGCACTCAGGTTTCATTAATAATGACTTCATTTGTGTTTCGAAGACTACTCAAACTGGAATGGTCAAAGATCATATATCTAAGACTGTTTGTTGAACATCTCAATATCAGAAATGTCAGATATCAGATACTAACACTTTTTCAGAATAATATTTTTAAATTCTATAATATTCTAATACTCTGTCATCATTTACTCACCCTCATGTCATTCCAAACCTGTATGACTGACTTCTGTGGACCAGAAAGAAATTATAAAGTTCTGTCATGAAACTCTAGATAGCGCAGGCTGATTGGTCCTAAACTCAATCTGCTTGCAATCGCATCATTCTCTATAGGCCACAGCTGATTGGTTCCTGCTGTATCGGTAGCCAATGAACTCGCTGCTCAACCTACAAATTACTTGGTCAGCATTTGCTGTAGCAGTTGCAGCGCGCTTTCAGAAACCCTCCACCTTCCCCAGCTCCACCTGTATAGATCTGCTACGGTAATTCATGTACGCTGTATTGTACACCAGTAAGACTGTGAGTCTTACTTGCTCACAGCAGCTTTGGAAGATGGCAAATTATTATTTTTTATTCATTATGGAGTTTCATTCATTACTTCATTTTGAATTTCATTTCGGAGTGAGCTATTACTGTAATTGAAAGGCGGGATTTCTTTTGATTTTATTAACAAGTGGCCTGTGTTCTGGCATCTAAGCAGTGGGCACAAAGAGGAAGATGGGGGAGAAGAAGATAAAATCATAGTGCCACCACCACTGTAGCCCTCTGACACAAAAAATACATGAACTCCAGCTGCTGTAGAAGGCCTGATTTATTAGAGGCTCTCACGAAAACGAGAGGTTTTGAGGTTTCACATGGACCATTCGTCTCCCACTATCTTGCGGCGCTCTCCTCCTCGACTCCAGCTCCGATAAAACCCCATGATCTATGTCCTCACCCCCTCCCAAGGCCCCACCGGGCGACACAGACCAGAGCACGAATCGGGTAAGAGGATGTCTTTCCCATAGTATGACATAATACCTGTTTCAAAAGACAATACACACAATCATAACAGCGGCAAATGGACTTCCACACTAGATCCAATGATTCTTTACAGGGAGACAGCTATGGGAAAAAGTCAACCGGTGATCAGAGCATCTCATATGACACCATTAACGTGACAACACCTGCCAGTGCCTGTGCATTTGTGCAAGTATGTTTGCAAGTGTGAGAAATGTCCTGTTGACAACAGACAGCTGTGATGATGAGTGCGAGTGAAGGATCAAGCACGAGAGGACATGCAACCACTCTCAGTGTCAGACCTCGAGTCCCCCTACACCCCTTCTATGACTGAGAAATGACAGACAGAGTGTTTATGCTGACTGCAGATGGCCGTCAAGCTCATCACATATTCAGACTTGCGAGAGCCTGCTCAAGGGAAGCTGTCATGTTATTAAGAATTGCTGTCTTCTAGAAGGAAAAATTCATTAAAGAAGATCAAATTCTATAAATCTATCTCTAGTGCATTTGGATGATGTGTTTTTGAAACAGATGATCTGATTGCTCGGTTGGATATGGTGACTAAAAGCATCGGCTTGCTGTGTGAGATAACCTGATATTCTCAAGTATGCATCCAATGGACACTTCACAATCCCATAACAGCAACATGACACCATAGGTAACATGGAAATGTCCAGTTTGTATACAGCACACCTGCATGCTTACAGAAAATACATGATTAAATGCAGTACATACTCTGACCATGTTTGAAAATTGGATGTATCACGGAATTGTAGCCAAATGCAACCCGCTAATCTAAGCACACAACATAGTGAGGTCATGTGACATCACACCTAGAGGGCCCTATTTTAACGATCTGAGCGCATGGTTGGTCTAAAGTGAACGGCACAGGTGCACTTAGGGCGTGTCCGAATCCAATTTTGCGAGTTTAACGACAGGAAAAATGGTCGGCGCGCCCGGCACATGGTCTAAAAGGGTTGTCCCTATTCTCTTAATGAGTAATGGGTGTCAGAGTCTCATCTCCCATTACCTTTAAAAGCCAGTTGCGCTCGCACCATGGCGGATTCGCTATTTACATGGCGGAATTTGCAAGCGGAAAAACTGACCGCTTCTGCAATCATGCGAGAGGTTATAGCTCGCGAGCACACCATCTACAGGACAAAGTGTACGCGTGTTGTGGACCCGCCTATAGGCGCACATAACTAATGCGCTCTTTAAATAACAAAAACATAAAATAATTGTGCCATTGACTTCAGACCAGGTTTCATTTTCCAGTCTATTTCAGCTGCCTCAAAATAGCAACGCGCCAGCATTGCCAACACACCTCGTTTTCAGACCAGGGGCGCACAAATGGGCATTTGCTATTAATGCTATTAAATGCATTTGCTATTTAAACAACATGGCGCAGGACGTGAAAATGATAATTGCGTCGGGCTGGACATAGCAAAACACGCTTGTGTCGCGCCTGGCGCCGCATTGTACCGGGTATCTGATAGGGCACACCGTCTTACCTGGCAAAGAAGGACGCAGCAGCGGAGGTGCCACTGGAGGGCGCTGTGGTTACTGGAGCAGGAGGTGGAGCGGCAGGGTTGCTGTATGCAGTTGGGCGGTCAGCATTGTAGCGGTTGAGCGCGGCTTCGTTTAGACCCTCCCGGTTGCCCTCCGACACCATTTGGGAGATCTGTATGCAAGTAAACATGAGAATTAAAATCAATGTGCAAAACAACTAACGAAATAAGAGCCAAACGCAGTCTAGTTTTGGTAATGTTCTCAATTTAGTATTTTGTGTCCCCCTATGGCTCTTATTTTCCCCCGATATGCATGGGATAAGGGCTGAAAACACACTCTATTTTGGTCTGAACTACAGCAGCGGTAGCTCCCCGCAGACGTCTCTGGAAAGTGTCCCAGGTCACGCAGTGGCAGTGAGTAAGTCTAGCACAGATTCTGCCAGGCATTCAGATAAACAACTCTTAGACGTGAGTCATGAGAAACAGCCCTGATAAGTGTGCAGTGAAGGGCCTACAGCACGGCTGGCTTTCTTAAACAAGCATTCGGCCGGACCCACTCAGGAAGATTTGGAAATAATCCGGACCCCCTTCCCTGCCCCAGCTGTAAATAGATGGCGAGGGCACTGCTGTTGCTGTGGGCCGGGGTCTGTCGTTTCACCCCAAATAAGGACAGACGAGTCCCTGAGGAGGATGAGCTCTGCCGTACAGTGAACCAGCAGCTCTCTGTGTTTACCCCGAATGCTTCACAGATGTAGGAAAGTATCACTCAGATAAGCTTGAAAGGATAGTGAGAAAACCCAGATCTGTGCATTTGTCGCTAAAAATGTCCAGCAGTGGACATTATATATGCATCACAAGACAATTCTTTTTTGATAAACATTTCCAATAAAGTGTAATTTCCACCAAATATATTGTGTTTAATAACATTTTGGGATAGAAATGACATTTTTAGCATTTTTAAATAAAATTACCTTGGTTTTGCTAAGGCTAATTTCACAGCTACCAATTTGTGTATCCTAAACACAGAAAAATACATAGCCTGATATTTTAACTCTTTTTGCGTGATTTGACAAAATTGCAGCTTTGATTGGAAACGACACACAATATAAACATCTGCTAACAAATTAAATGTTTTCTTTACATATCATGTCTCATATTTCATCTTAATCAAGCATGCTCTTAAAGACAGTGTTATTAAAATGTATACATTTTATTATTATGATTAAAAATAATAATAAAATGTAGTATGCATAATAAAAGATAGGTAACAAAAATAATATAATGGTGAATTTATATATTACAGCCATATTATATATTGTATACACATTATGGCCATATTTATTATAAATTACATTATTATTATTATTATTAGATTTTAATTGTATACATTATATATATAATATTATACAAAAAAAAGTGATAAAAAATTAACCACTGGGACATAAAAGTTCAAGAAATACCCAATTAACCCACAGTTTTTCTGCACAGCTTTTCTCACCAAAGTAAAGACGCTTTGCCACTTTGCATCTGCAAACAGGCCTAACAGTTCCAATAGGGACTTTCACACCTCGAAGAAAGAGAGAGTCTAAACTGAGCCATTCACAATCCAAAGGCTCATGCTGTCTTCACAGCCTCACATGTGTTATTTCGGTCTGGCTGCAGGTATGGTGGCAAAACGCACAGCCGTCTTAAAATACTCCATGATGGCACATGACTGACAGGTATATTTAGCAGCGTCTGGACTCGATATACTTCTT
>NC_136888.1:12375156-12595156 GCF_949152265.1 Phoxinus phoxinus | reverse complement strand
TGTTATTGTTTTCATTGAACATAAATAATAAATAAATAATATTAAAATGTTATAATAATTATTTATTTTTATTATTTTGCGAGAATTATGAGTATGACTAGCATGGAATTTTCTCACTCAATCCGCTGACTTCTGCTTCTGATTGAGGAAAAAGCTGCCCATAACTGCTGGTCTAGGATCAGTTTTCTCTGTAAACTGCATATTGGCGAAACAGATTTGGTGATTGCACTCTTGAGAGCAACATAGTTTTCTATTTACAATGTGTTTTGCAGCGTTGAGCAATGCAGCCAATCACAAACATTATCTGTCGAGTTCTTAAACGCAATGGCCAATCATACTTGTTTAAGTTAGAATCCCCTCACCAATCAAACTTATCAAGAGCGTTTATGCTGGGATGAGTAGGTTTCATGACGTTCCATTTACATGTGTTTTTAAGGAGGAAGCGCATCTAGCCTTACCCTGGAGTTGGCTCACTCTCCACCTATGTGTGTGTGTATATAAACTCATGAACATTTTAGAGTGTCGATTAGTCAAATTAAAATCCCAACCTATTCTTGATTTTTTATTCTTTCTCAAAAACACATACACTAAGACAATCCACTACTCTGTGGATACAATATAAAATACCTTTGTTCACTTAAACCACCTTAAAAACATCTTAAATATCCCTTCCAGGTTGACAAAAAAAAATGTGAAACCACGTTTGGTCCAGACGAATGGTAATATGAAGATCAAGTGTGTTGAGGCCTATGTATGACAACAATTACATGTTTATGTTTATGTAATCAATAACATCTGTTCAGAATATGCTTATGTTTTAGTACTACATCCTTGGTACACATGTAATCACTGGAAGTGTCCTATGGTATGACATTATGTGCTATTATTTTCAGAACACTGTGAGCATTTTATGGTTTCCCTAATTAAAATCTGCTGTTGTTACAAAGCTTCACCTTGAGTCTTTTGCTTTCTAAGCAGAAACAAATGTTAGATGCAAATGCCGCAGATGTTTGTGAGTGGAAAGTCTCACTGAGACACAGACACACAGTCTTAAAAATGATTCACAATTGTGCTTGAAGCAGAGCAGTATTATCATAACATACCCTGAGCTCTACACTAAATATGCATGACAGATAAAGTATCTCTTTCTGAAAAGAAATACCATTACGCATTAGATGTCATCTCAACATTCCAACACATTACGGAAGATCTAAAGAATATTTTGATTTTCTTATATAGAAGTTAATTGTTGTCAGATGAATCCCACACCTCTTACGAGAGCATACACAGATCAAACTCATGACCTGTCACTGTAACTGGTTTGTTAGATCATTCTCAGACAGAAGCATCTTTGTCAAGACCCAAGTTCATTGAAAGAGCACATTTGCAAAACATTCCTCTTAATCTACATAGGATTTTAAAGACTTGATTGTTTGAATTGAATCAAAGAACATTTACCCACTCAACCACTTAGATGTAGACAGATCAAAGCGTCAATTTCCAAATATAGCCAACTGAACATTCCCTATAAGAGACTCCTGTTTTTGTCTTCCAATACTTAAATAAGTGGTAACCTGAAAATGTACTTTAGGTGGTAACATCTAAATTATGGGATTGTATTATGTATTACATTTATACTCTAAAACATGCTGGTTTGTTTCAACCCATGTTTGAGTCAAATATGGACAAACCCAACCTTTAGTTTACATTTTTTAATAAAATGTTAAACCCAACGGTTGGGTTTGTTCATAATTGACCCAAACATGGGTTGAAACAACCCAGCATTATTCACAGTTGATTCAAAATGATTTTTAGATTAACAACAAAACTCTTCTGAATGCTCAAATAGAAACATTTAAGTGCATGTTCTTCTTGCACCCCATGATTGTCATTCTCATGATGCAAATGCAAAAGACTAGGTTGCAAAATGATGCCCCTTTCTGAAGGGGGACATTCGCATGCTTCTTTTAATGGATAATACAATACCTTAATGCATTGCAAGCTCAATGAAACATTATGTAATAACCTGTTGCTAGGCATTCCAAATTGAACACATTTTGTCAAGTGAAGTAAAAATGTAATGTTTTCTGTATAAAGTAACAATACTGTATGCGCCCCTGTGTATGGTTGAATTTATTTGATAAGATTTGAATCTCCACAGAGTAGCTGATTCTGTGATTGTACAAATTGCCTAATGGCAATCCTTGAGCACCACTCTCTAAAGTCTCCTATAAAACATGCCTTTATACATAATAGAATCTAAAGCAGCTGACGCTCCGATAAGCCACCGAGACTCCAGAGAAGACAACTCTCTGATGAGATCTAATCAACCTACTGTGACTTAATTCACTTAGGCTTTACTAAAAAGACTCCTGAGTGCTTCAATTCAGTAAGTTCTTTTCCTATTAAGCCTGAAGACTGACAACATGTGCCAGGACTAAATGATCCCTCTTAAAACAAAATCTCTCATTTGGACCTCATTCAATGCCTGTTCAAATATGATATGTTGACTTCAGCATAGAAACTCACTAACCTTGGATCTCATTGTGAAATAGGAATTAGGTCTCAAGTGTGCTGAACTTCACTCTGCCTGCCTGTCAGAATTACATTGTTTGCTCTCAGTGATATAATCTAGACACCATCCCATTACAGAGAGGGGAGAAACAAAATGAACTCGCCTTCCATGGTTTCTCAGTCTCTGCAAACACAGTAGACCAAAAGAAAAAGGCTTTTATCCAGACAAATGAATCAAATGTATTCTCTTGCAGGATTCCTCTGACCCCATGCAATCTATATAAAATGTAATTCCTTCCGCCCGATACATTACCAATGCACATTAGGCTCAGAGGGTGTCCCAAAAGACTGTATCACTAGATTACAACATTAACCACAATGTGCAAACAACATCTCATTACATCAGGCAGGACATCTCCCTATAGGGGCGTCACGTCAACCCTCCAACCATGAATAAAAAAATTAAGGTTTTGTTCCAAAACTTAAAGGTACAATATGCAATATTTTCTGCCGCTAGAGGACGCTACATTCCAAACAACAACAACAGCGTAGCTTGATGACGATGTGAAGGAGCGTGGAATGATGGGAACTGTCGTTTTTAACTCCACCGTGGATGTAAATCAGTCAGACGGGAATCGAAAAATCATGTTCATGGATGAGTAAAAGTTCTATTTTTATAAATGTTGCGTTTAATGACATGCTTTTATTTCATTCAAATGAATTAACCGCAAGAAAAGTAAGGTTTAATACTAAATTGGTTATCATGTTACTGTATTTGTCAGATTCATTGTTGTGATAACGCTGCGCAGTTTTACTTGTTCTAAACAATTGTTGTACATTCGAACATACCCACATCATTCACCAAAAGACTGACTAATCTTTATGTATAACACATGCTATATTTATTTACATGGCCATAAACACCAGACGTGATAAACAATGTCAATAAACTAAACACAAGCCTAAAGCAATAATACTTTCCTTACATAAACATAACTATTACCGAATGCTACATTTGTAATAAATAAAATTGACCCGTATGTTAATGGGACTTGTCTTTGTCGACAGAACCAGCTGCAATCGGTAAAGAATAATTGTGTTCCATAACAACTGCACGAAACAAGCTAACGTTTGTTGCTTGATAGACGCTACAACTAGAACTTCCGCATTTGTCCAGGACTCCACGCAGTACGAGCGGAAACCATGGCGGAAACCAAGGGTAACGCGGATATGACGCCATTGACTGGCGACTCCCAGCTCACCCCTGCTCACACGCCCCGTTTCCTTGGTTAAAATCGCAATTTTCTCACGATTTAAAAATAGTTGGAAACATTTGGGATATTGTAAGTAATCAACTTAACAAAATATTTAAGACTGGTCTTGTGATTTTGGGATATTTTAGTGCACAAATATTACATATTGTACCTTGAATGAACTATCTTGAAGTCTACTCCCTACATAGACAGCAGCCTCTAGGCAGCATCTTAACTGAGCCTCATAAAAGACTGATTCAGAACCCTCTGCGTAGGCACTTATATGGGGTGCATTAGCATGTTGCTAATGTAACAATGCAATACTAATATAACGATGCAATACTCTAATAAGCTTAAAAATACGGGATGGGTGGATGGATACAATACTCTAATAAGCATAACATACATAATAGATCGACAGATAGACGTGGGATGCGTAACATAAGCCTACCTGATAAGGATAGAGCGTGACACCGTTGGCTCTTGACTGGTGCCCAGATGTCCAGGTGCCTTCCAAGTATTGGTGAGCTTGGAGTGCGACAGAACTCAACACAGTTCCATTAGCATTGTTGGGGCTGCTGGGGAGATGAGGCTGTTGAGGTCCTGTGGACTTTCCTGCATGGCCAGGCGAATTGTTCTTCTTCTCCACCCCACTGCTCACCCCCAGACTGTTGGGTTTGGATCCGTGTTTAGGGTAGGCTGGGTGGTGGGAGCTGCCGCTGTTGCTCGCGTTGGTGGTTGTCGGCGTAGAGCTGGATGTGGTGGCGGAAACGGTAGCAGAGGTGGAGGAGGCTGAGGAATGGTAGCCTGCAGGGAGGTACGCCCAGTCACGAGGCGGAGTGGGACCCTGGAGGATGCTGCGGGAACCCACCAGGGAGGCCAGGGATGGAGGGGAGCCAGGAGATACATCACACTGCTCCAGGCTCAGCACCATGTGGACGGCCTCCTGCTTCAGCTGACTCAGGTGGGTGGCGCACACGTCACAGCGGCCGTCACGCTCGTTCCATGCCTTGCGTGTGCTGTTGGACACCTGCAGCTTATCATGGAGGAGCAGGGAGAAGGAGGGATCCTATGGAGAGAAGGGAATAAATAACTTTTACTTCTGCATATATAAGGTTAAACAAATGTAGTCAAATAACCATGTCATCTTGTAAAAAAGTTAAGAGAGATTAATACATTAATACTCTTAAACAAGAAAAACAAATCAGGTGTATCAGTCAAATTAATTAATGTGTAAATATAATGTCCCTAGCAACAGTAAAATCACTCACATATCAGCAATGAGATTAAATGGAGAATAATTTGAGACTTTTTATTAAGTCTACTTATTAAGTCTAAGATTCTCAGATTTTTCTCCTGGAAAACAGACCATAGTTAGCTCAAATGTTCTGGAAGTGACTTTAAATATGTCTCAGACAGTGGTCTAAAGTCTTTTTATACAAATTTTATTATAAACACACACATGTTTTATATATTAATAACAACATAATTTACTCATCCCCATGTGGTGTATCACTTTCTTCTGCAGAATGCAAAAGAATGTTTAGAAGAATGTTTGGAACCAACCATTCAGTTTCATTGTACAGCGGAAAAAAACTAAACTAAACAAAAACAGAAATTTTGAAAATCAAATTATAAATATCTTCTTTTTTTTCCATGGAAGAAAGCAATTCATGCAGGTTTAGAACGATAGATGTCAGTAAATGATGACAACATTCATTTCTGAGTGAACAAATGAGACCATTTTTGGCATACAGTCATACACAAAATAATTTAAGCTGCTATCCACATTATTTTATTTATTGATCTTTACTTAAACTGTATATGTATAATTATCATTTTTATTTCTCCAATTGAGTTTTAGGAGAAACATCTAAGACAAAATTGACGAAACTGAGAACTCAATTAAGTGCAATGAACAAGAAACCTTTGAGCAATTAAACTTTCCTCTAGGCAAACATACACCTTTGATTCCTCCAAAGTCTTTCCCCAAGCAGTCTTAAGCAGACTAAATGACTCTGCACTGCTAAGTAATTAGAATCATTAATTTATCGCCACACAACCATGGAATTTTTTTTCCAAAGACATTCACATGATGTCAACACAGATCGGCGCCATGAACTTATTACAGGCACAATCCCTCCCTGAAGCATCCTGGGGTTAAGTGCCTTATTCAAGTTCTCATTGGCTCATGGCTTACTTCCTACAGAGACCATACCACCAACCTCCCGGTTACCAACCGTGAGCATAAACCACTACACCAATTAATGACTGAAATCTATAGACGAACATGTGCATTGTTATTTTGATATAAAGTAGGTTCATTACTAAATGCAGAACACTGCCCTTGTTCTCACGCATTGTCACTCTGAATTTGGTCTGATCTTTATTTTTCTGTCTTCCGAGTCTTCATTAGCATAAAGCTGCCAGTTATCTGGCTTTAGTGCATCATCACACCATGTGCTTGAGCATTCCGTGAGGCGAAGATCATAATTACGTTTTGGCAGATTCTCAGAGGGCCAGTGTGAAGACGGAGGAACGATTCTAGTTAGATTCATTGAATGACATCATCCTTTCATCGTGCAAAGAGAAGGGATGCACTCTTGCAACGACTTCGTGGACACTCAGAAATAAATATACTTAATCTTTCATTCTGTTGCATCCCATCTGTGTCTTATTTTTGATTTAAGACATTGACTTAAAAGCTACATTACACAAAATAGTTCTGCCACGGGAAAGAATTAAAGGATCTCACAACAGATTTATCACCAACTCAATCCATTCACAGTTGGAATTTCTTATTTTACCCCCATACATCCTTAAGCTCATTATTATGGCTAGATGGTTCTTCTCTCATTTTAGACCCAGCAAAAATCTAATTAGCGTCCCCAAAGCCTTGACAGATACTTGACCTTTTTAGCATAGACAGTGTCTGTTCGATGCTATAATGGCGCTTTCGGACTCCAACTGCAGTAGTCATGAGAAGGTGTGAAGATTAAAGCAGCTAGTATAACAATAAACCTTAAACCTTTGGATCAGGCAGCCGCACTCGTGCATGAAGAGAGGCTGGTTAGCATTGCAGCTAGTGACAGTAGCATTTGTCTAAAGCACCGATGCAGGTGCATGAAATGTGGCAACACATCTGTACTTCAATTTAATTGTTGAAACAAGAAGGAAGTTGTTGAAAAAAAAAGTCAGCTGCATTCACAATCCAGTTTTCTTCCATAATTGGACATATTTCAAAGTAAAACGGAACATGCAACATGATTTTATACATCCCAAATTGATTGGATTGTGAAAAAAGTGGGCGTTACATACCAAAATGGCCGCAAGTGAGCTTGAATATCTCATTTCAATACCTCTTATGGAAATATATGTTATGGTGTTATTTCCGTAAGAGGTACATTTTTGGTCAAGATCTTGTATTGACAATGCACAATTGACATTGTATTGACAATGAGTCCAGCACTCTGTAATATATAGATATAGCTATAGTTTTAGCCTATTCAATAATCCTGGGAGGGAAAATAGGGTCAATTTTGACTTCAAGGATTACAGTAATTGCTGCTTTTTAGATGGCACTGCATGATAATATACTTTTCCAGATAACCCATTTGTTAGGGAACGTTACCCAAGTGATTTAGGGCTCCATTGAATATATCTGCATCATAATGGACTCAGAGTTGGCGGGGCTACAGTGGGGCGAAAACCCAGTGCAATGCTTACGGTGTCCTTACCGCACCTTGTACCTCCCCGTCGGGTCTACCTGGCCCCCCTCGGGTGGGCACAGGGCAGCGGTCCAGCTAATCAAAGCCCCGTGCACGAGCACAGTCACTGAAGGAGAGAGACTGAAGGTCTGTTCTGATTAAAAGCACACATTCCTGCTGTCAGAGTAAATCTAGAGACTGACTCTCATCTTACACAAGCTGCTTTGTGTATCCCTCCCCTCCTCTCCCAGCATCCCCTCTGCCCCATACAATGCACACGGTGACCTCTGCGGATCTCCTCTCATAGAGTACACTTAAGCTAACAGGGCAGCACTGTACCTCTAAAAAAGTCCAGACCTAAGACGTTGGCGGTTCTGTCATGCGTTTCTGATCAGTGTCCAAAGGAAATGCAAACCCACTTAAGGCACACACTTGCACTGTGCATATATAGTGTCTGCATATTATGAGGATTAAGTATTTGAAACATTCAAATATTGAATGGTTTGCATAAATAGATGAATAAAATTGCATAAAATTTATGAATAAATTGGATTCAGTCTAGTGTTTTAATGGCTTGTCATTTGCCTTCACATTTAGTTAGTTTGAGGGTTGACATAAACATAGTGTGTAGGGATGTGTAACTGATCGTCTGAGAAACTTAATAACAACATCATTGTGTCTGTCATCTTTAATGTCCCACCAGTCTTTAAACTAAAAAATGCAAGAAATAACTGATATACTTTACACTACTACTCAATATTTGAGATTTATTTAAAAAAGAAAGTATTACTTTAATTCATCAAGTATGCATTAAACTGATCAAAAGTGACAGTAAAAAACATGTATTATGTTACAAAGGATTTCTATTTCAAATCAATTTGAACTCCATTCATTCTGTTTCATCCCATCTGTGTATTCTTTTCGAATAAGACTTAAAAGCTACATTGCACAGCTAAATTATAATGGTTTCCACAAAAATATTAAACAGCAAAACTGCTTTCATCATTGAAATGTTTCTTGAGCAGCAAATCAGCATATTAGAAGGATTTTCTGAAAGATCATGTGACACTGAAGACTGGAGTAATGATGCTGAAAATTCAGCTTTACCGTCACAGGAACAAATGACATTTTAAAATATATTAACATAGAAAAAGAAAATGCACAATATTACTGGCACTTTATTTTTGGATCAAATAAAAGAAGCCTTGGTGAGCATAAAAATATATATTTTTAAACATACTCCTAACTTTACCCCTAATCCAGTTTTCTTCCATAATCGGAACGTGCAACATGATTTTATACATCTCAAATTGATTGCATTGTGGAAAAAAAACTAACTTTTGAATGGCAATGTATATGAACTAGTTTGATGTGATATGCACCCTTCTTCACTCATGACATCTAGCTGCATGTGATGTATTAGTCTGCACAGAAATATTGATGTATAAATATTTGTAGAAGGCAGACAGGAGTGATCTGGAATATGTCTGCTGACCCCACTGACACACTGCCTCCACTTCCCTGGCCGACAGGAAATGATCAGTCACACACTGGAAGTTCTGTTGACACAAAGTGTTTATCATAAAGGTTGTCTTTAAATTTATGTCAAGCTTTGTTATATTACAAAAAAGCGAACAAACAATATGTATGTGGATTTATCAGGTTGGAGGTGAATCTGGTTTAAAACTGGAAGTTCAGCTTTTACGACTGCGCCAGCACAAACCTGCATTTCTGTAATTCATGCAAAGCCACTGCAGATATTTCTTCTTTTAGGGTGGGGACCCAAATACCAAATCCTAAGCCGTGCCACTTTAAGACTTAACCAAAATAACCAAAAATAGCTGACTTTAACTCACTTTAACTGTAAAAAAGTGAACTCAAATCGTGTTTAAAGGAAAAATAACTTGAACTTTCACTGCTGCACGAAAAGCAGTCTGCTCATATTTTACAAGCAATCATAACCAGAAAATAAGCAGACATTGCTTGGCAAAAACCATCACAATGAATGCCTTACAGGGAAAATGATCTTAATGGAAAGTGCTGCTTGCAAGCATTTCACTTATTAATATAAGAATTTGATTATCATATTCCCGACAAAATGTGATAATCAGTAACCAGAGGTGTTTAATGTCAAAGAAAATCATAAAATCCAATTGCACTGAGCCATTTACAGATCGGATATGAATTATGGAAGGCTTATACATGCAAGTGGAATGTACTACATATTCATACTGTGTATGTTTTTCATTTATTCATTTCATTTCACATTTATTCATAATAAATATTTATGAAGCAATTTAAGAGGCAAATATAGTGATACAATTTATATTAAATTGTACATTAAATATTTTCAGTGCTGTTTATACCTGTTGTTTTACTGCCTTTGATTACAGTCACAGAGTAATGGACTAAAATATGATAAAAGTAATTAAATTGAATGATGAAAGCAGCAGACCTAAACTTTCTGTAACTCAAACAATAGAGCTTGGAGATAGCAACTCCATTTAAACATTTTTAAGCATATTTAAGTTATAAGGAAAAACACTTCAACATTTGCATGAATAAAAGTTTACTTAACAGCTTTTCCTAAAGGAAAAAAAATGTTTTCCCACATCAGTGACCCGTAACTATCCAGAAAACCATTGGGGAAGGGGCGAGCATTAATAACCCCAATTAGGGTTTCCAAAGGAACCGGATTTTAGTTTGTGAACACGGAAGAGATATTCATTCATTCGAGACACATCTGTGCAACATCTATAACATTTTACAGTGTTTACATCATTACCTACTACATTACATGTATTTATAAAAAAATAAACCCTACCCACTCTCGAGAGCACTATAACTGCGCTGAGATTACATTGGAAGGACAAACAGAACCGTGTAGACTAAAGCGCTCTAATGGATGTAGCCATTCATTCTCCAGCCAAAAGAGACTCTGAGAGAGGGTGAAAGAGGACTCTTAAGACCGCCAGATGGACTGAAGCCCTCCGGTCCAGCGCTCTGCTTTAAAAGACACTTCAGATGAGAGCTTCACAGAAGTGTTGATTGGATAGTTACCATTCATCATGATGGGAACTGGATCCAAGTCTGAAGAAATGGCTTATATTCCTCAGTGTCTGTCGAATTAGACTCTTGATGGTTATTAGGTCTTCATTGGAAGCGTTTACTCACTGCCACCGGACAAGTCTCAAACCACATTCACATTCGCTTTTGAGGACAAAGCAAATGAGCAAAAGTTAGGCCTGCTTCCAGAGCCTCTGGTTTCCTGTTCGCTAGTCAATTCCTTATTTCATTAGCAGGAACCAGAGAGAACGTCAGCCATTATCAGGCTGGTTATGAAAACATTGAAGTCATTAATACTGCTAGCAGAAGCCCTGACTGAATCAATTAACCATCGTCTATATGGACCGTCCCGCTGGGACAAACATAGAGGAGGAGGGGCAAAAGTCATGAGCTACAGAGCAGGAACAGAAGATATACTGTCCTGCTTTCTAGGCAGTCTTGGCATTGGCTGTGAACTAGAAACCGTTCAACAAACCTGATATTGGGTTTGCAATCAACAATATGGGTACAGAATGAGCTTATACACTGACTAACAACAAATACTAGTCTCTAAATTGATATAAAAGGACATTTTGTGCTTTACACATCTCCGACATTGTACAAAACGCAATGGATTTTCAAATGGATCCAGGAAACATATCAGCGCTGCAAAGTCATTGTTGTGAAACATGGTCTGCTTCGCTCACTGGTTTTTAATCAACAATTACATGACATCATCTGACTAATAGTATGCTGCTTACCCGCTATATGAGCACGCCAATACCAACATTTCATTCAGACAAAAGGCTCTTTCACAGTTGTGCTGGTATTTTAAAACTGATCTCAAATTCATTGTCATTATATGGGCAAAACAATAAAACAGTGAGACTTTTTTTGCATTTCTTCTTTTGTGTTTAACAGATGGAAAAAAAAGTCATACAGGTTTTGGAAAAAAATAGGGTTAATAAATGATGACAGAAATGTAATTTTTGGGTGTACTGACCCTTTAATGAAAGGTGAAGACCAGCCCAGGAGAGCTTCAGTGGTAATGCCTAAAACAAATACAAATGTTGTGACCTATTTAACCCTCATCATGTTTGCACTCGGGGGAAAGTTAGATGTGATAGCGAGAAATGCTTTGAATAAAGAGATTTCTCATTATTTTAAAACACTTCAATAAGTAAGTAAAGCTTTATTTATATAGCAAATTTTAAACAGTGTTTAGAAAGTGCTTTACAGAAGAGAAAGTCACATATACAGTGCTATGCATAAGTTTAGACACCCATGCTAAAGTTGACTAAAAAGAGGAATAAAAAATCATCTTTTGGAAATTTAACTTAATGCCTTAATTAAAAAAAATAGGAAAAATCCAACCTTTAAGGACACCAATTTTCTTTGTGAATGAATAATGTATCGTAAATAAATAAATGTTCTTCCTTAAAATACAGGGTGCATAAGTTTGGACACCCCTATGTTAAATTCCCATAGAGGCAGGCAGATTTTTATTTTTAAAGGCCAGTTACTTCATGGATCCAGGATACTCTGCATCCTGATAAAGTTCCCTTGGCCTTTGGAATTAAAATAGCCCCACATCATCACAAACCCTTCACCATACCTGGAGATTGGCATGAAGTACTTTCCATAAGATCATCTCTCAATGCAAATCAAATCAGCTATTAGGCTGACTGAAATAAAACCATGCCAATCTCCAGGTATGGTGAAGGGTTTGTGATGATGTGGGGCTATTTTAATTCCAGAGGCCAAGGGAACTTTATCAGGATGCATAGTATCCTGGATCCATGAAGTAACTGGCCTTTAAAAATAAAAATCTGCCTGCATTTATTTATTTACGATACATTATTCATTCACAAAGAAAATTGGAGTCCTTAAAGGTTGGATTTTTCCTATTTTTTTAAATTAAGGCATTAAGTTCAATTTCCAAAAGATGATTTTTTTATTCCTCTTTTTAGTCAACTTTAGCATGGGTGTCTAAACTTATGCATAGCACTGTATACACATATAGAAAACGGTAACACTTTATTTTACAGTGTCCTTGTATGTTACATGTACTTACCATAGTAATAACAGTAAATTATGCATAATTACATGCAACTAACCCTCAACCAAATCGTACTACCCTAACCCTATAGTAAGTACATGTAGTTGCTTAATATTACTCAGTACTTAAATATATAATTACACTGTAACAATGACACCTTAAAATAAAGTGTAACTGAAAAAACATACATACACATATAGAAATAAGATTATAAATTGACTAAGTTTGGCGTACCCCTATGTGAATGGATAGCAGCTAGCAATAAGTAGTTATGGATAGCAATAAGTACATTTCCAGATCAAACTATACTGGTCATGATGCATACCAGTGTTGTTAAATACAAAGTTCTGTCATGAAACTCTGGATGGTGCAGGCTGATTGGTGCTTAACTCAATCTGCTTGCAATCACATCATTCTCTATAGGCCACAGCTGATTGGTGTATCAGTAGCCAATGAACTCGCTCAGCATTTGCTGTAGCAGTTGCAGCGCGCTTTCAGAAACCCTCCACCTTCCCCAGCTCCACCTGTATAGTTTTTTTTTTTTATATATATATATACTAAATGTTCATGTATCATATTAGTTTGAGCTGATAAAATCAGTTTAGAAATTGACCAGTATGACCACACACTCCTGACAACAACAACTGTCTGGCCAGCGTTCCTCCAGTGAGTGTGTTTGCAGAAGACATGTTTATTTATGCCACTGGAAACTAAAAGCAAAGACTTGCTCTCATTGCTAGTTTATATGTCTTAATCTTATAAAAGCCTCTAAACTCTGCGGCTGTATTTCCTTCATCAAGATCCTGTAAACTATAAACATGTAAAAACCTGGAGGGCGATGTAAGGACGTACCAGCATATTACCTGATGTTGCTTTTGGCTAATGTGGTGTTCGTTTTGTGAGTGGCTTCATTCATGTGGAGGTTGCACTGGTCATTCATTACATTTCCACCTCCCTCTGAGCAGCTCTTGTGAGTGTACACAACATATCCACAAACCTCACAAAGACGCTGTTTAGTTTGACATCCCCAATTCACCTCTTTGCCTTGACAATTATCCTACATCAACAAACTAAGAGCTCTCTGCAGGGACCAGGTCGCGAATCAGGAGGGACAGACAGACAGCTATTGATAAGAGCACACAGGACGCTTACAGTCCCATATGCATATTTGAGCTTCAGACAGCAAGTGTAGTGTAGGCTGGAAGGCATGTGTGCTGTCAATAACTGTCAAAGTTTAAGTCAAACTGAATGGACAAGCAAAGGTTGAAACTGCACACAGTTTGAAAACCCAATCCAAACAAACCTGATCCATTTTTAACATGAACGTCCTGACCCAAAACCTGCTCAACACCAATTAGAAGTTAAACTCAAGCTGCTCTTTAATAGTAGTCAATAACAACACATGCAATCAACAAAAAGTAGACATTTACAGGGACAGTATCTCGATGTATCTATAAATTAATTTTTCTATAGTCAAATTATGATGTTTTCCTCAGAATCAAAAATAATAAAGATCTAAATTAATTACAGTTAAATTGTATCCCTCTTTTAAAGGGATAGTTCACCCTAAAATAATTTACTCACCCTGGTGTTGTTCTAATGCCGTATGCCCTTCTTTCTTTTATGGGCCACAAAAGGAGAATTTTTTTTTTAAATGTCGCTTTCACACTCATTCATATAATGGCAGTTTAAAAAAAGCGACCATCATCTACTGTTTTTTTTTAAAAGACGCAAAAGTATCACAGAATGATCCCATATACAGTATATTCCAAGTGTTCTGGGGGTGTACAATAGGGTTTTAAATGGCAAAAACACATTTTTCATATTCTCACATATAACAAAATGCTCCTGTATTATGCTTGTTTCCTTCTTGAACCCTTAATGTGCATGTGCTGGGATGTTAATGCATCCTAACATATCCTAAAATATTAAATCCACTGGCAAATTTACATGCTCCGTCCTCATTCAACACCCATTCAAGTTGGTTCAGCCAAAAGAGTCATAAATTCAACATGCTTCTCGATTAAACTTGCTTTTACAAAACAATTTGCTAGAAATGGATGCAAGCCAAGATGCAAAAACAGAAAGGGAATTTTTCAAGTTTCTTAAATGTCTTGTGTTTTTGAAACTTGTTTCATTAAGAGTCGAGTTTTGTGCCATGTTTTTTTTTTTTTTTTTATGGTAATCATGTCTTACTAACTTATTGTGGATGAACTTTTACCACTGAACAACTGAAACGTTTCCACATTTGTTCAATCTTTCCATCAGCATAGACTCATATTCATATAGTCACATTTAACATCACCTCCTGCAGGGTATGCAACCTATTCTGTTTAAATATTTGGTTTCGGGGAGACTTTTTAATATTTTTGAAAGATGTCTCTTATGTTCACCAAGGCTGCTTTTATGATAAAAAAAATACAGTAAAACTAGTAATATTGGGAAATATTATTACAATTTAAAATAACCGAGTATGTAATTTATTCCTGTGATGTAAATTTTTTGCACATTTACTCGTTATAGTCTTCAGTGTCACATGATCCTTCAGAAACCGTTCTAATCAAGGGGGTAATCCAGCACCCGGAAAGCATACCTTCCATGGGGGCCGCCATTGACTAGCAAGCCATCACTTGCTGTTAGCATTCCATTGACTCATTCATTTTGGCGTCACTTTGACAGCGAATAACTTTACATCTGAGGCGTTTAAAGAATCCATTTGTCCATTTATTATTTAAAAAGAAACACGACAATGTATAAAAGGCTCCATTACCTTATGGCCCCGTAGAAGCAGTTTTTGTAAAAATAGGCTAACGATTGCGTCATAACCACGCGACTCTCTGTCGCACAGTCGAGAAATTACCGTATAGACCGGCGGAGAAGCTCGAAGGCAATCGGGAGTAGCCCATAGAGAGTAATAAACTTGCTCCCGCTGCTAGCTCATGGGCAGCTAATACTCGCGCTCTCCGTCTCTGCAAGATTCAGAAGGGAATGATTCAGATTTCTCTCGGCACAGCTACTAGAAGACCTACAGCTGTCAGACAGGTTGCTCACGTCACATCTACGTCGTCAAGCTCAGTTTGAGGCTGCGCAGTGCGCTCGGCCATCAGGAAGTGAGTGCTTCTAATGGGCTTCACTTTTCTCTGTTGAAACCTATGGGGTCACTGTGTCCATTTTATATACTGTCTATGGTTCTAATATGCGGATTTGCTGATCAAGAAACATTTTTTTATTATTATCAATGATAAAACCAGTTGTGCTGCTTAAAAATTTTGTGGAAACTGTGATACATTTGTGAATGTGATTTCGGACGCAGCCCAGATCTACATGCCTTTAATGCATTGAGTTGCTGCCATGTGATTGGCTGATTAGATATTTGCATTAACGAGCAGTTGAACAGGTGTACCTAACAAAGTGGCTGGTGATGGTAAATGGTTGTGTCCGACTTATTTTGCTAAAGAAGCTAAAAAAGTATGTTCTATATAGTATGAGTGTGTAGTATAAATGCAATTTGGACGTACTATTTGTTGTCATTATCATGTGACCTACCAATCATTCCCAAATCCTCTCCCGTGGCCTCATGCCTCATGGGATAGTAAAGTGTCCATTGTATGCACACTTCAGAATCTCTTCAGAAGTAGGTCATCTGGGTACTTTTTGTCTACTCTTTTATGGCTACTGTGAATACGGACATACTATATACAGAATATAGAATTATTGTCTGACGTCTGCTAAACACATTATTACTACTGAGGAAGTATTACAGTCAAGTTCAAAATGTTACGTAAATTTAGTGAGGCATGTCACAATATTTCCACTCTGATCTCTTTTACTGGCTCAGAATCTGGTTGTGTTTCACACAAGAGTGAAATACCAGCTCTGTAAACCCACAGCAAATCACATCCACTGCCAAACATTCATCAGATCTTTCTGAACTCACTCAAAACCCGCCTCAAAGTCTCAGGATGGGCAGCCACAGTAACACAGCATGAGCAAACCCAACATTAATCTGCTCAGGCATCACAGAGAGTATAGGCGGTCTGAGAGAGAGGCTCTGCACCTGGAATATCACATTCTGCCGCTTTATTTTCAGGAAATAAATGACAAACTGAATTGCTTTTAAAAGGGCTCAAGTAAAGTTTAGATCTACAGATATACTTCTGTGTGTATTGTGCATGAGCAGGACACATTTCCTTTTACTGCAATACAAGTGATTAAAATATTGAGCAAAGACTGAGTTTCTTTAAGATCATTTGTAATTAGTAATATTAGCTGTAATAGCTGTAATAATTTGTGCAGAAGTTTGTGTAACCTGGTATCAGCACCAAACATCAAATTGTCCAGTATTCCATATAGAGGCCATGCTCTTTTACAATGTCTTGATTTTTTTTTGGGGGGGCCTATTGGTTTTCATGCTTGAAAAAACATGTTATTTTTCTCATATTTTACATTGTTGTCAGTAACGCTCTTTTTATTTCCCGTCACTAAGAAGCCCCTCCTTCCAAAAGTGCAATGTGCTCTGATTGGTCGGCAGGATCAGCGTGTTGTGATTGGTTAACCGCTTTGAGTGTTTTTCGGGAAATGTCACGCCTTTTAGTCTTACCATAAGCATCAGTTTTAACCTCTATGGTTTCAACAGAAAACTAATGCAACTCAAACATGCCTCGCCTCGCCTCTTTTTTTTGTTTGTTTTTTGTTTGCATATGCCTTGGGTGTGATTTATTTAAATGAGTAATATTGTGACATGTATGTTCCCGAAAGAAAACTCAAGACTACAATCGAGGAGTTCAGAACCAGAAAAAAATCTATTTAATAATTTAATTTCAATAATTCACAATTTATCTTTTAACAAACTTTCTTTTCGTTAATGTTTGTATGATATTTCATTTGTCATGCTTCAATGATAATTAAACTCCATCATATAAAGAGTCTAATTACTTTTCTCTCACAAATTAACACATTAACTTTCATGCTTCACATCACACTGTCTGAACTGAAGAACTGTGCAAAGTAGCAGCACATTGTCATGCGAAATAACTAGTGAAATGATTGTAAATAAATACATTAAAGAAGCATTTTTATTTGAATAAACAAATCAAGAACTATATTAAACCTTAAAGGCAAACCTCTAACCATTTTACACTGAACACGAAACTTAAGTGTGGTTTCACCTCTGGAAATACTACACAAACCCAGCTGTCTTCGCAAAGAGGATTGTGGTTTAGAGAAAATCACCTCACTATTACTGTTGATCCAAACCTACAGTATCTGGATCTAGCTGCTGACATGGAGGTCCTCAAAGAGCTCATACATACATGCTTTTGAGAGTCATTTCCACAAATCTACCCCTAAGCCCACATGAGAAAGAGCACAATCACAAAGAAACTTAGACTTTATTTAGCTGGCACTAATGCCTGGCCATTCTATCTGAGCGATTTAGGTCCACTTCAGCCACTTCCCGTATCCTAAACCCCTAAATCTTTATTCAATTCCACATGAGCCTCTGAGCTCATTATTCAGCAGTGATGTCACTTCCTCTCATTACTGTGCTGGGTGCAGCTAAAATCTAGACGGTAACCCTTATTCTGCAAAAAGTTGGGTTGCACCAGCCGTTTGTAAGTTCTTACTTAAATTTGAACATAAAGTTCACACTAGAGGTTTAGTAGCTGTTTTACCTACTACCTAAATTGGTTGCATCATTTGTTCTTAAAGCAGAACATAGCTAGTAAGCTCTCCGTAAAGTAAAGTAAAGTCTATAAAGAATAGTCAGATAATAGGATGTTTACCTTCAATGAACCAATAGCAACCTTCAAATTTGTGAGCAGAAGTTTCAGTTGATCCGGTTGATTCTTATTTTCCCTCACGTATCTTCCACTGATACTCAATAATGAAATGCCGTAAAAGCATTTTATAAATAAAATTCAGAAAATTTATTTGAAACTAATAGCAATAAATAAAAACTGAAAGAAAAATATAAGAAATTACATTTATTTATTTATTTATTTATTATGATGACTTTATTTGATATGAATATGGATGTGTGCTGTTTAAATCCAGTTAGTGTTGAAGAGCCGTCATTTATTCACATAATGTTCTCTCTCTCTCTTAAAATGTAAACGATTATGAATGTCAACATCATCGTATATGTTTGAAGTACTGACGTTTATAGGGCAAAACAAGGGCTATTGATGCAATTCAATAATTTGCTGTCATTACTCCTGTAAATTCTGTAAATATTTAGTAAATATATAGAGTTATGTTTCAACTAAGTTTAATGGTCCAACACAAAAATGTTTTTGTATAATATTTTACATCTTTACGTTGCAACAAGGCTTGGCTGTAATTTACGCACATCTGGCGCAACCAGCCCGTTTCTTATATGGTTTCTGCTGCAGCAAACCTTTTCAATCACACGCCGTCAATGAAAAATGGTTGGTGTTCAGATAATGCTAATGTATGCATGAGGACACAGCACATGCCTCATTTGAAGTCTTGACATGTCGATCCATACTAGTGATGGGTGAGACGTGCGTCCTGCGGAGATAAATTGTGTGTCATTTATACGCTGCACAAGAGTAAAAACCCCAAAGATCCTATAATGAGATGGGACAGGCTGCAGATGTTTCTCGTCATCAGGTAAATTTTCCACTCTCGTACGAGACACCGATTTGGGACTCATCAAAAAAAAACGATGCGTTTCGAACCAAATCCCTGTCGACACCCCTGATGTTTGCTTGCTTTCAAAATCCAGATCAGGAACGAGAGATAGATGAAGAATGGGGAAAAACTGAGATCACAATCGCCTAGGTCTTCTTTCCACCAAATGCTATATCTACCTAGATCTCATTGCCAGAAAACTGCCATAAATCCACGCTTGGCCAGCAGCTCTTTTTGGCCCTGCACCCCTCAGAGGAGGGATGAATAGGAAATTAGAGCTCGCAGCGGCCCAGGGATCTGACACAGGAAATGGAGCTAGTCATAGAGTTCTGCTTTTATCGTCCTGTAATAAGTTCCAGCTGGCTGCACATTGAGGGTGCACCAGTGCCGTATACGAGATCAGTGCGCACTATGGAATACACACTATAGCCTGGTGGGGCTCCAGTAATACAATCACAGATCAGTTTCGCTTCAGTAATAGGTGTGTTCAATGTGCTTACACTGAAACATGCATACTAATCAACACTGATACCATCAAACGCATTAGGGATGAGTAAAAACAAACAATTTGACAATTAATTGTAATCTCCGTTTGAACAATCTCAATATTAATTCTTACAATACTAAAACAGTATGTTTCCTGTGCTATATTAAAGTGGCATCGCACAAATGCATGCATGCAACTGACTCTACAGCCTTAGCGATGTCATTTACGCATTTATTTGATGAGATTGATATAAGATGTGATGACATATAAATACTGTGTCCCGTGAAATAATGGCAAGTAAACATGCTTTTCTATCCTCACGCTATTATACAGTGCAACCAGTGTACTGCGATTCACAAACAAATTATTATTTAAAATTGATTATTTTTAATGGTTCTAAAAAACATACAGTGCAACCAGTGTAGACTGATTCACTGATAAATTAATCCGTCACACTTTATATTAGAAAGTGGGTAACTTTGGGTAACTTTGTACACTTTTGCTGCTCCTTATGTGGGATATGGGTAAGGTTAGGGTCAGATTTGGTGGTGTGGGTAGGTTTAAGAATGGGTTATGGGTCAAGAGTGACAGATAATTAAAATAATAAAATAAGTAAAATGTAAAAGCATGTATTTACGTAATGAGTGCATTGTCTCAAACTATTCATTTAAATGTTAGTACATGGTAGTTAAAGACACCTACAAAAATGGGACCAATGACTCTTTTAAGATGGTTCTTTTACTGAATCATTCAAAAAGGCTCACTGTTTGAATGGATCTGATGGCTCCTTCATACATGAACTCAGTGAATCTGTTAGCGCAGTTACTGGATCGTTTAAGTTATCATTAAATAAATAATATATTTCACAAAAAAAATCATAAATATATTAATTAAATATAAAAATGTAAATGTGCCTAATATCGAAACCAGCCATGGGGGAAAAACTGAATAAATATTTTGAAAAACAAACCAAATTTGTGTAGTATCCACCATATTATATCAAAATGTAATATTATTGAGGCCTAAACCACACTGATATTTAAGGACAAAAATAATTGAATATTCATTTTCATATTAATTAATATTTTGCTATCACATTTACATGTATTCATTTGCAGATGCTTTAATTCAAAGCGACTTAAAATGAGACATTTTTACAGAAAAGACATTAGGAGCAGGTAAACGAAATGATGAAATAATGAACAGAAAATACTACATAGTTGGCTTTGTAATGTGCACAGGTCATGTTAAAACAGCTAAGCAGAGAGGAAATCTCTTTAAAAACTAGCCCTCCAATCATTCATACTACAAATGTCACCACCTGACAAAAAACATGCGGACAAGAAGACAAACAAGAATAATAAATGGTTGAATTTGAATGAAAGTTATTTTTGGCAGCCAATCGTCCAGCAAAAATCTTCTTGGGATAAGGAAATATCAACGTAATTTCCCAAAGTTGGCACAGCTAAGAAAATGCACAACTATTTTAACTTAAGTAAAGATAATGAGGGCTCCCATTGACACAAGCAAAAGAGAGAACGCTGACTAAAAGCTCAAATCTCAAGACATATGGCTTTACCAGACTCCAAATAAACAACAGACCTCCAAGACCTCTGTTGTAGAACTGTGTGTCCCACTGAGTCTCGGGGTCACGTTTGGTGTCAGGGCAGTAAATTTGTCTGAAGTCAATTTAAAGATAATTGAATAAACCGAGAAAAGAGGTCTTCAGTTTATAGATCATCCACAGTTTATAGACTGTCTCCTTGCTTTCCAAAGTGCTTTCGGATCACTATGCGATCTTTTATTCATTGGCAGGAATGAAGGAGGTTGTCCATGCTGAAAAATAGCATCAATTAAGCCACACACAGATAATCTTAACTGAATCACAAGGGAACACAAACAAGATGTCTTATCAACAACAAACCCTCCTCTAGTTGTTTGAGTTAACTCGGCCTGATTGATAGGAGACAGACTCGTCTTTCCTAACACGATTTGCAGTAATAGATTAATGAATCTCAGCTGAGTGCTAGACTTCCCAGTGAGGACATACATTTACAGACAGTGACCCGACTGGATTGATGCGGCAGGGCGACCTCCGATGAAAACAGTCCTCGACAAATAACGTGACGATGTGTGTTTGTTTGCGCGGGCCGGGGGTCAATGTCAGGGCAGAGATGAGTGATTTAGACAATATCACTTACAGACACGAGGATCAGCACTGGAGTGTTTGGGAGAGGACATAATCTTGCCTGTCAATCCCTTTCGCGCTGAGTAGAAAGGGTCAATACGAGATCAGTGATGAATGTGTTCTCACTAGACACTGTTAACGGTCAATCATCTTCTCTCTAGTGTTTTCATTGACGGGGTGAGAGTGCCAAACAGACACCTGGAGTGATTAACAACTGCCATTTAGAAATGAAAAGCATGTGCGTCCTGTAATGATACATCAGCTATAGAGATTAATTACTCTTTCTTGAAAGCTTTCAAATGCATCTGTGCTTTTATGGCACAGGTCGGACAGCAAGGTCAGCTTCGTATGGTGGGCAGGGAGGGAAGATTCTGGCTGAACGTACTAATTCCAGACATTATCATTTCTCCCTCACACCTCAGCCAGAATGAATTTGGACATGCAATTGACCGTTCGCAAAGACCCGCCCCACTTAGTTACTGTCGCTATGTCCGACAAGCTACGCCGCTCTCACGCCACACCATGTTCTCACGCAGTAAAATATACATTGCGGAGCAGAGAGGAGACTGACAACACGCTGACAGACAGGACGTCTAACCTTTCAAATTTGGTAATTTTTTTAACGAAATTTAAACAATAAATACCGGTTTGTGGCTCTTTAATGTGTCTGTCAGATCGCTGTAGAGCCCCAGTTAAAGCTGCTCGTGAACCGATCATCTCTTCCTTCTAGTTCATTTATAGCATCAAATAAACATGAATGAACATAAGAAGGAATGTTGTTTTAACCGCAGAAAGGCTTCAGTACACTAAAGTTCAATTTTCAAGTTCAAATCCTTCCATGTTAATCTACTAACTCTTCTGACTGCTTTGTCGGACAAAATGGTGGATGGCGAAGTAAGATTGGTCAGATCACCTGTCAATCAAGCTCCCTGCGAAGGGTCAATTCCACGTAGTCTCCTTCAGTATACAAGTAATAAGGAATTGTGGGGATGTTACACACTATTTATGGTGCCAACCTCAAACATGCTGCTTCATTACACTGTAACCTAATGAGGCTATTGTAACCGAATGCTGGAAATGTAACATATTCTGCTTTAGATTAAACTGGGAAGGGTCACAGCACTTGCATATTGTTGTCCTATTGTTAGTATAATTGGTTCTATTGCTCTTTTCATTTGTAAGTCGCTTTGGATAAATGCGTCTGCTAAATGATTAAATGTAATTCATTACACAAAGTTCTTATTGGTTACTTTGGGCCCTATTTTAACGATCTGAAACGCAAGTATCAAACGCGAAACGCAAGTCACTTTGTGGGCAGATCTCAGATCTAAAATGTGTTGGTCTGAAGTAGCTTCATTACTCATAGGTGTGGTTTGGGCGTAACGTGCAATAAACCAATCAGAGCGTCATCTCACATTCCCTTTAAAAGCAGGCGCGCTTGTTCCATGGCGGATTGCTATTATAACGGTGGATTTGCAGGCGCACACAACTTACATGACGGTAAAGGTGATTTTGCAGTATTCAGAATTTAGTTTCCTTGTAATTATGTATGGTTTGCAAAAATGGGAACGGCTGCGTCTGTGTAGATGAGAGAAGCAAAGTGTATGCGCGTTCTGCACACGCTACATTACGGCCAAGCATCCACCCTTAAAATAGCATCTGAATAATGCGCCACTGACTTTAGATTAGGTTTTTCCTGGTGTGTGGTGGAATTGTTTTCTCAAACTGCAAAATAGCACCAGGGGACGGTAGCGCCCGAACAAGCCTCCTCTTTTCGCGAACCGGCCCCGGGAGCGCAAGTTCATTCCCTAATTTACCGACGTGCGTCTGTGGAGGGAAAAGTCTGTGCGTCGGGTGCAAAATAGAAATGATACATGCGCTGGCGTACAAAGTCATTTGCGCTGGCTGCAAGATATGGCCCGTTATGTTATGTACTGGCAATACTGCAGTAGATTAAGTAATTTAATTAAAATCTGAATACAATAGGTAAACCTTGACAGCCACCTAACTAATACTGGAGGACATGTCTTTTTTTCTATAAGTGACTTTTTATAAGTGACTTTGACAGAGCGAGATGGAAGACAGAGAAAGGGGACTGCGCGCGGGGGCGGGGCTTGTCTTCCTGTCACGTCCCTGATTGATTGGACAGATTGTAGGGTTTCATTAGGACTCTAAACACACACCCACTGTGAGATCAGTAGGGAAGAGGTGTTGTTCATTCCTCAATACAATCACATTCACTGAAGAATAAGCCGGCTATTTATGATAGACGGACCCTGCAAATGAACCCCTGGGGGTTGCGGTCTGATACGCCCAACAGTGTTAGTATGCAGACAGTCTCATGTTTCCTATACAGCTTGCGATATTATAACCACTGCTGACATGCACATATTACATCAATAGAGATCTGTGGGTTATTTCTATCACACTTTAAATGGTCTGATGTTCTAGCAACCACACATTTTAAGCTTGAGGAAAGGATCCGCGTCAAACATCACTCGACAGGGTAGGGTTTTTATTTCCTTTTCCATTGCCTTCACTGATCAGTGGATTTCAATTAACCCTGCATTTTATTACGAGTATTTCAAATGATCCAAGGTCTGCGTGGCCCTTCCTGTGTAAACAGGCAGGAATAACACTGCCCGAGAGATTTTCCTCTGTGTCTTTCTCTCTCTGGGACTCTATACCTGACAAGCTGCAGTGTTAGAGATAGCACACTGCTTAATACACAACCCACACTGAGACTCAACCGCTCAAATTGATGCTTCTTTACCACAAACCGCCTCATCCACTGTCGGATTCTGACCCTGACCGACACAACTACAATATACTCTGTTGGAGAAGAGTTTATATAGTTTAGTTAACCAGCTGGTAAATAGCCAAACCCATACGGAGCAACCAGGAGAGACTTCATGACTTCTGTAATATTTTAAATGCATTTTAACTTCCATAATATGAATGTCACAGTCTTGGACTCTAATATTCTGCTCCGTTTCCTTTAGTTCATGTTTTCCTGCCCTGTTATGTTTCAGTTTTCTTGGTTTCTGATCATGTCCCTGTTAGTTTCTATAGTTAGGCTACTTATAATCATCAGCTCAGTCTTATTATCTTACTTCATTGTTATCTACATACTCTCTGTTCAGTTCAGTCCTCTGTCGGTTATTGTCTTTTTGTAATGTGATTGTCTCCTGCGTTCATTATTAAAGTCCATTTTGAATAGTCTTATTCGTGTTGCCTACACCGACAACACAATATTCAGAGAAAGCCTAACACAATTTGACTGGATATGACATTATTGGACAGATTAAATATATTTATTTAAAAAAAAAAATAATAATAATAATGATATATATATATATATATATATATATATATATATATATATATAATTTGCCTGCACATTTGCTAAATGAACACAACACACAACATACTCAATCACAGAGTCTTTGTGTTGTCATCAAAGGCTTATGCTATTTTTATGCCTGTGGGAGTTTTTTTTTTTCATATTCTGTTTAAAATTACAAATTGGCATGTTGAGCGCTCGCACATGAGCTGTTTCCTAAAAACAAACCCACACACAAATATGTGGCCCTTCTCCTCAGCCTACGGCTGTCAGTGGTGACTTGGGGAGTCAGAGGCTGCGCTACCTTAAAATAACACAACAATGCTGTGGAGAAACACAACAGAGGCGAGTATTTCAGGAGTAGAGGACAGAAGCTGAAAGCTGCCATCAGGTCATTCTTTGATCGCTCAGCTATGAAACAAAAATAAACCAGAACACAGTTTCAGACTCAGTTAACCATTAACACTGCCAGATCGCCCCTGTCTTTCCTTTAATCTGCATTCCAATTCTTATTTAAAGGGTGTTCACCCAAAATCATCATTGTCATTCTTTACTTAATGTCATAATAAATTTGTTAAAGAAATATGGAAATATAACAGAATACAGGTTTGGAACATGTTAAATTTGGAAATGGTGAGTATTGACAAAAACAATTTGTCAATTTGTCTGGTGAACTGTTTCTTTAAGGATTATAGACAGATTTATAAACCTTTGGCACATGTTTTAGTCAGATATTCATGTAAAAAGCTTTGCCTCGTGCCATTAGTTGTATTATTACAGTTGTAAACATCTGACATCAGTTTTCACATAAATAGACAGACAGACAGACAGACAGATAGACAGATAGATAGACAGACAGACAGACAGACAGACAGACAGATAGATGATAGATAGATAGATAGATAGATAGATAGATAGATAGATAGATAGATAGATAGATAGATAGATAGATAGATAGATAGATAGATAGATAGATAGATAGATAGATAGATAGATAGATAGATAGATAGATAGATAGATAGATAGATAGATAGATTGATTGATTGATTTTATCCAGATAAATCACACAAAAACTGCACACTGTCGGTACGTCTATACGTTCACTGCTAAAGTTTGGACTGAGAATTTAATTTCTGGTAATTTAGGAAACTGAAATCCAATTTCAATTTACGTCATAGGAAATAGTTGTCTATTTGGATGTTCCTAAAAAACTGAATTGAATTTACCCAAGCTTGCACACATAAATCCATTATTAATTATACATTTGGACATTCAGAGTTTGAAACTGGGGCAATAGGTTCAGCAAAGTACGGTAGTAGACTTATAAAATGCAATAGAAAACTGTCATTGAGTAATAGTGCCCAGAAGTGCTGTGACTAAATGACGTTTTCGTGTCTGTAGAGTATGTGCAGTAAATTTTCAAGAATCTAGATTTGAATCGAGCCAGACCTCCCATGAGCCAGTTTTCTGCTTCCACTCACTCTTTCCTCATCGCCATTTCCCTCTCTCTCCCTCGCTTTCGCTCTCTGACATTGATAAATTGTTCTGCGCTGTGCAGGTAATCCATCTTCTGAGACCCCAGACCCAAATCTTCAGGTTTGAGAGTGTTCTCTGCCTCTGCTCTCGCTTCTCGTTTCCCTCACATTCCCCTCAGCTCAAGGTTACTGTGCTCTGCAGTGCTGTTCAGAAACCCTGCGACTAATTACTTCAACCTGAGAGGTAAAAAGATAGGACGGGAAACACAGAGAGCGAGAAAAGGAAGAGGAAAAGCTCGATATACAGAGAAAGGAGAGCGAAAGTAGAGGCCTTAAAAGCGATCTTCCAAGTTATAGCTTAATGGAAAAAATGACTGACAAATAATTGGAATAAAACCAAATTGGAGTTTAGTGGCTTTTACCAAAGGTGGACGATGATGAAATTGTTTTATTTTTTTATTTTCATGTTATCACTGTGAAGCTGCTTTGATACAATCTGTATTGTAAAAAGCACTATATAAATAAAGGTGACTTGACTTGACTTTTAGTCCATGTCTATTAGCATTAAGATCATCTTTATGCAAGTCTAATTCAAAACATTGAAAAAAAAAAAAATGTTTTGGCAGATATGTATGTAAGATATAGGCTATAATGTTGTTTTTTCCCAGGAAAACCGACCCAAAATAAAAAAAAATTCTAAATCTAAATCTAAATTTTCATCTATCCAATAAAATGCTCTTTAAAATTAAGATGTCATTGGCCCTTTACTACAGTACCTGTCTCTGATTAGCATTAGCAAGTAGAAAAATAATACCTCATGGTTGTGAAATAACTATACAGTACGTCTATTGATGTGAAGATAGTCTAATTTCCCTGTGAATATGTGTGTGATGAACCTGACTGTGTGTTGCTATGTACTGGTCCACTGGTGCATGCAATAGAGATGAAATAGGCAAGGTGACATTGTCCTGACATCCCACGAAGCGCTGTGCTACATCATAATTTGGACACGTGCTAGAGCTCATCTGGAGGTTAATTCAGTTCTTTATTCATAATAACGAGCTACTCTGTTCCTCTGTATGATCTCCAGCAAAGCATGATACCACTTTAAACTTTCACTAGCCTGTCTACATGTCAAAAACCATCAAGGGCAAATAAAAACAGTGTGCATTTAACCCTTCCTTTTACAATGTCCTAGCAAATCTTTTTTAGACCCAACCATGGACGATCAGATCGTTTGCAGTGTAATTTAACCAAAGGCAGTGTATCTCACATACACAAAGCAGTTGTATACACACGTAGACTCATAAAACAGTGTGTGTGTGTGTGTGTGTGTGTGTGTGTGTGTGTGTGTGTGCGTGCGTGCGTGCGTGCGTGCGTGCGTGCGTGCACGTGTGTGTTCTGACCCATATGCACAGGCAGCCAAACTTTAATCGGCCTCAAGTCATGGGTGTAATGTATGTAATGGGGTGTAACATTTCAAACCAAAATGGCTGCCACTCTCCCGGTTATCAAGGTTATGGCCACCTAACATTATCATTTAAGAGTCAACAATACGTATTTTCTATAAACACTTTGGTGTGGACATTGTATGCTTAAATCTTTTCAAGAAACAACTGCGTCCGAAATTGCATACTTATATAGTAGACGAAAAAACTATGTGACAAAAAAAAAAGAAGTAGCTATGTCCGAATTCACAGTACTTACAAAAAAGTGGGCAAAATGACCTACTACTCCCAGCAAGATTCTGAAGAGTGCATATGATGGACGCTTTGACTATCCCATGAGGTCACGGGAGAGGGTTTGTGAATGGAAGTGAAGCAACGCAACTGACGCTGGTAGGTCACATGATAATGACATCATTGGGGATGTAGTACTTTCAGATTACATTCATACTATATACAAATAATACCTACACAAGAGAATATGATATTTCGGATGCAACCAGCTAATTTTGACTATTAAATTAACTTATTACGTTCTAAACATGCTCTGATGATTCTGATGCTCTGATATACTATTTAAAATGACAGAGCACAATTTTTTGAGGGATAAAACTCAGAGAGATGGATACATTAATTTAAATATTCAAATGAATTATTATATAAATTTGATTGATCTAAACTCTACTATCTGAAAAAAATTGTTTAGTATTTTATTAAAAAGGTTGTTTTTATCAGTTTACTTTTTCAAGACCAAACCCCCCAGCTTAGCTGGTCACCATTAGATCAGCTGGAATGTCAGAAAACAAAAGAAAGCTCCAGTAAAATGCATCTCTGCTGATCTAACACCATCTTCGGTTGTTTCTTCCTGTCCTCCTGACCTTTACGATTCTCTCGTCATTCACGGCATAATTAACTGAGCTTTTCTCCCAGTCTGCACTATACCGGTCTCACTCATCCTCTTAACCTTGTTGATTTTGCAGAGGAATGCACTTAAACCTCTTGTAAAACATGGCATTTTAGAATGAATGACTCCATCTGTTTTCTTTTTCCCCGTCTCTTTGTGTCAAGAAGGTGTGCGTTCCCCTTGAACTCAACCAAACGATGGAGCCCCTCCGTCTAACTTCTCTATCTGATCATCTCTCTGAATTCCTTGAGCTGATTACATGCCATGCCAAAAACACTAGTAAGCAAAGTGCCTCAGAGGTTGCATTTTTTTAAAGTTCTTTTAAAATGGGATTTAAGCCTTTTCAACTCAACAAGAGATCATGCATTAATAATTAAAAGAAAAACTTCTCTATTTATTGCCAAGGAGGAGACCATGTCTTCTTTATTAGACAGACAAATGGACAAGGCAAAAAGACCAAACAAGATTTCCTGAATAAAAACTATGCTTACACGACAACAAAAGAATAGTGTTAAATAAATAGACCAATCACAATTCATTATGCAAATTTAGCAGTAAGTGTAACGCTTTTCAATAGGAGATTTTCAAACTTAATTTTGAACATATAAATATAAAAATAAAACCTAAATTCATTAAAATATTAAATAAATAAGTATTTTAATCGAGTCTGTTAAGTGGTTTGAGGAATTAAAAAAAATTCCTAGCTAAAGTAATCTGACCTGACCTAACATTTATTGATTTTTTTTTGTGCACATATTCATTTTCCTCTAGTATTCTAGTGTCATTTTCAGCCCAGGATGGAGGGTTTCAAAGCATCAAAGCAAGAGGTCTCAACATCTACTACCTCCGAGGAGGAAACAGTCCTGTTGTTATGTGGTTGGGCAATTAAAAAAAATGAGTTAGTCGGTAGGGGGGCAGAGGCCTCTTCTCAGGTTAAGAGCAGAACGAATGGCCCTCTCCACATGTGTGTAAAACCAGTGACCGCATGAGAGATCACAGCGGTGTAAGACAACAAGGGTAAAGTGGAGTTCATGCTGACTAGCACTGCTAATGAGAGATAGTTTACATATGGTTTACTGCAACTGTTTATAAATGAGCTTGGGCACACGTGTTAATAAACACTAGGCTTCACATCATGCTTTCTTTATGCAATACACAATAAAATGATTAAAATAAAATCAATACTTCAATAGAGTTTAAGCTATTCAGTATCTGGTAAGATTCAACCCTTTAGGTTGATTCAACACTTGCAAAGATGGATTCCCAAACTTTGGAATGAATTATTTACTTGAGATTTGTACCCTGCGGTTTTAATATTTCAACACATGTTCACAGTTCTATGATCTCGGTTTGGTAACATGATTGTTTGGCAAACACTGCCTTACTTATTTCCCATAAATAGTTTGGTGTTCCAATTTTATCTTTATGAGTCTTTTGGAACATTTGTTTTTTCTCATATTACGTTTTCATCTTCATTTTTTCAGTCAGCAGAGCACAAAGGACATTGCATGGCATTTAGTCAGAAATGTCATAGTAAATAACTGTATACAAAAAGCTTTGAAAAATAAAGTGGAAATTTCAAGCTTTAAAAGGCCACTAAACAAACACAATGAAAAAACGATATGCATTTTACCACTTGCATTGCAAATTAGTCTTCAAAGGTATCTAGTGAGATTTGCTGGATAACAGTTAAGATAACTGTACATACTTGCAATACTTTCCTGGTGAGCACACAATCCTCAGAACTGCAGCTGCGGACTGAACCCTACACATTCAACACATCAAACCATCCAGTCTCCAGAGGTACATTACACAATTCTGTCGAAAACCTTTCAAACTGTTTTCACACAGTGATAAAGCCACGAGTGACTAATGTGAACTAGCACCGCTGATCGCTGCATGTCTTAAAATCACAGATCTGCAGAACCAGCCGGTATATCCTCCTTCAAGGCAGTTCTGCTTTGATCATGGAGAACTTCGATCCGGCTCGGTTCAGCTAATCCCTGTGAGATCGATTGCCCATGTTCATGACGTTTTCTCTGACTTGGTTCTGGGCCGGGATTACAGGCCTTCATGCTTTGGAGGAAGTGCTGGCAGTTATTACGGGGTACAGCAACAACCTGACCGGACTCTTGAAATACAGTTTTGGGTTTCGCTAAAAAACAAACCACCCACTCTGCAAACCTACAGTGGGTTTAAACATCTGCTGCATTTGGCACTGTAAAGCTAGCGTTTATGGGTCATTGATGCTGTTCGACATCATACTGATCTGAGAAAGTGTGAATTACACAGACAAAAATCCCTGTAGTAGCGTCTTCAAGTTGGCATTGGCTTCAACTGAATTCTCTTTAATATTTCGGTTGTGTCTCTCACATTCAATAAGATTAGATAGAGAAACTACTTTTGCTTCTCCTGCAAAAGAAGAAAGCGCAATAATATCTCAAACTGTGCTTTCTGCTATCAAAATATAAACTCAAACATTTCTCATTGGTCTTCCAAGACTAAATCATCTCAGATATTCTATCCATATTAATTTTATAGCTCTACTTTCATTGTATGTGAATAAATATCTCATGTTTTGAGATTTTTAATAGAATAATTTTATAAGAAACATCAGTCACACTTTAGATTAGGGTCCAATTCTCACTATTAACTGTTATCTAGGACTTTTGCCTCAATAAATGACTACTTATTAATAGTAAAGTAGTTGTTAAGTTTAGGTATTGGGCAGGATTAATAGATGTAGAATATGGTCATCCAGAATAATGCATTAATATGTGCTTTATAAGAACTAATAAACAACCAATATCAATAAGCATGCTAATAAGCAACTAGTTAATAGTGAGAATTGGACCCTGAACTAAAGTGTCACAGAGACATCTTTCTTCTGGGTATAAGACTTTAAAGCCTAAATAAGTCAAATACTTGTTCAAAAGAGACTAAAACCCACTAAATTTCAAAGCCTTGCAAAAGCTGTAATACTGTAAAACTGTCTCTGTGTGAAAATAAAACCTTTCAACATTTCACCTACAATAAGAGCAGGTTTTTAAGGCTAACCATTACCTGCTGTGAGACATTCAGGTGTAAAAAAAAAAATAGAAATTAACGGACTATGTTGTTGAGAATCCAAGCAACCTCAACCTATAAACAGCTTTTACTTGGATTGACTGTCAACAATCCTCCATTGTTCTAAGCAGCTATCAGGTCACAATCTGCAAAGCCACAAAATATTATTCACATTCACGTCCAAGAGGAAGTAAACTGTGATGAGCGCACCGAATCCAGCAGGGCCATGCATGTTCTGTTCTCTCATCACTGCGCTGTATTCATATTTGCCCCAGTGACACCATTACACCCGAGACAAAGCCAGCCACCAGACAGGAGGGAGTGCCATTTACAGTAACAACGGCTGCTGAATTGAGCCAACGTCAGCAACCCTTTCCTATTCCTATTAGTCCGTAGTGAAAAAGCGACCTCTTTATATGATAATGCCTTGCTCACCTGAGAGGCATAAAAAGAGCATTCAATGTGAAATATGTATGAAGCTCACCTCACACCCATAATATGTTGCTACCGTGGCAACAGTGCTCTGTTGGAAACGGGAGTGTATGCATGAATGAAACGAACATGCTTCAGTCCAGCAGGTTTAATCTAAAGACGAACCCCAGGGGACGAACCCCAACACAAGTTCTGTGAGCTATACCACTGTATGCTGTGCTCCACTCACAGTCGGACGCGGGATATTCCCACTTCAAACCATCAAAGCGTGTCGCTTGGAAGATGACGCTTAAGCTTTGTTGTTCAAATGTCAACAAATAATCTTTTGGCAACCAAATTGCAAATGATATATGATGCTATGTTATGCTAACAGTTGTTCTGCATGTATAAGATTATTAACAGAGGAACATTTACCATGTTTTACACACTTGACTTAACGATTGTTAAACGGTTCAACTGTCAAAAAATGCAGGAACTTTGAGTTTCTATAGTCACGGCCACAGACCGTTGGCTAAAACACTTTAGACGTTTCGAAGTCGTCATCTGATTGGTTGAATTCTCCAGACTTTTATTTAAAAATGATTTAATTATTTAAAGGTCCACATGGAAACAAAGCCGTCGTGATGCCAAACCCCCTCATGGAAGAAGAAAGCTGCCATGTTTACAACTGTGAAAATGAGCGCTTATCAGGATCAACTAAACGCAAAAATATGGATTTACAAAAGTATGTGAAGTTCAAAGCACCGGTGTTGCAGTAAACCTAACCTACACTTTATCCTCGAATGATTTGCACGCCGGTCTGTTATCGTACGGACATTGCACTAACCCTAAACATGACGTTGAACTGTGATCGGTTGCTTTAGATGTCCTCTTGGGAGGTCCTTGACCAATGAAAGTTGCTATTTAGTCCAGACCTTCTGTCTTTAGTCTGAAGGTCTGGCTAAGTGAGACTATATTTGCTGAAAAGTCCATTTTTATCACCTCCCTCTGTGCTATTGCACTTTTTTTGCAGGAAAAAATTAGACATTATTACTTCCAGAATGCAATGTAAGTTGTTCAGAAGGATCATATATCACAATGAGGTTCTACCCTACAGTTCATGTCTTAACACTCACTAATCACCATGTGGGTGAAGATCCTGCGGAGAAAAGCGCAAACACTCAGTCATGTCTCCTTTAAAATCGCCTCTGGCTTAAAGAGCGTGCTCATGGCCACCCTGCTCTCCCGTGATCCCCAATCCTTCCCATCAGCCCCCCCTCCTCCTCCTCCAGCTTATTTTAATGGGCACCTCCAGGTTACTTGCAGCTGGCAGAACTGGCCATAAAATCTGGAGACCAACAGCAGGTCTGAAACATGAGCCGTGGCCACACTAGATCAATGGTGCTCTTTAAAAACAACAAAATGCTACTTTTAGATTATGACAATTATATTAGGTGTGACATCAACTTAGACGAGGAGATGTAAATGCAGATGTGATGTTTTGGACTAGTGAGGGACAGTTTTTTTTTTTTTTTTTTCAAAAGGATAATTGGTGCAATTATCGAAATGATGAACATAATGGATGCCATATGTTTGTAGCTTAAACTGAAAGCATTGCAACTGTGATCATGTAGTTCTTAACTACCAAATATTTGAGATGGGGGAAGGGGGCATCTATCTATCTATCTATCTATCTATCTATCTATCTATCTATCTATCTATCTATCTATCTATATATATATATATATATATATATATATATATTAATGCACACAATGCTAAAGTGATAACATGGTATAAAATGCTGTACTGATACTGAATCTCTATATCACATTGTTTGTGACAGCACAGCGCCCCCTGTTCTTAATGGATAATTATTGGACCAACTCTGCTTTGGTTTCCATGGGACGCAAACAAAACCACTTATCAAAAACATAAAAAGGTAGGGTTTGTGTGTGCACAAATTATTTCTTGGTGCAAATCATACATCTGCTCTGTTTATACACAGCTCCCGGTATAAGTAATTGAAAATGAACCGTGCTGCATGAGCACACGCCAAAACTTGATATTACGCACACATGCATCCAATTACGCAATGCATTTTACGTATATAGCTATATATATACTCTGTTATTATGATTTAAACTATTGTGGAATCCACACCAAGAACTGCTGCAGTACTAACTTAGGTGTCCAAAGCTATGGATGGTTAATCATAAACGCGCTTCTTTCAGCACTCGTGCTCTCTCCACTAAAGCCACATCATGGTATGACGTGTTTCTTTACACAATCTGTTTCACTTTACAGACTTCGTAATTCAAAACGACTGTTAGTCAGCAATTAAATGCACCCCTTTGGCCAAAGCTGATCATGATCTCACACTCGCGCTGCAATATAGTGGATCTGCAACATGCTGCAGTGTCTCACTCCACCCCTCATGTGTAACACTTAAACACAGTTTAATGCAAAGCTACTGGTTTTCTTTCTCTTTAATTATAACACGTGACAAGGTAACAAATCGATCAATTGTAATGCAAGACACACATTTTATTCTAATAGAAGCACGCTTTAAATCTTAAGTTTTGGTTTCTGTGCATATATAGGCTACTTGGCCTTTCCAAGATTTGTGAGTATGTCCAAAATTACGCACTGCAACAACTGAGTTATAGGACTATCACGTCACGTCAGCATCTGATTTCTTCTGTATCTGCATGATGCATTACCAAGTCAACAACTGATTTCGGAATATTCTTAAATTATTTGGTATCTGCCAGCCTACCTTGCTAGAGTGGGGTCCGGGAATTAGTAGTTTTAATGCCTGCCTCTTCAGCTCCACCAGCCGAGCGTTGCAGTTCTCGCACCAGATCCCCCGTTCAGAACCAGGTGAGCTCCCGCTACCCGAGGCTGGAGAACCAGTGCCGAACCCGGGAGATCCGCCTAAGGAACCGGGCGAACCGGTACTGATTCCAGGAGACACCGTTACAGGTGAGCCGGAGAAAGAGCCCGGGGATGATATTCCTGATCCGGGGGAAGGGGTTCCAGAGGACCCGGGCATGGAGCCGGCACCTTCAGGGACCGGGCGGCTGGCGCTCCGGGACTCCTCATAAGCCTTTCGGTACCAGGTTTCAGGAGAGAATGATGCTGACTTCGTAGGGGATGAATCGGTCATCTGCACGAAATTATAGTATAATGAAAAGCAGTGATTGAAACATTAATGTTTGGATTACATAGGCTACATGATAAATGTTAAAAGTGGTTAAATAATTTGCATATTGACTTTGACATTACAATTAGTTTGTTGTTGCTGCTTTTCCACACTTTATTTATTGCCAAGAATGTGCTCATACTAATATATAAAACAAGTCTAATAGTAATAAATAATGATGATGATAATAGCCTACATCTTACCCCATGTTTTCTACTCCTGGTCCCAGATCTGTCTTTATTCCCTGTTAGAGAGGTCATGATTAAGCCTGCAGAGGGACTGATGAAATAGCCAAACTGTGCTCCCTGTTACATCCACAACCAAAAGATCCCAAAAAATCAATCTCTGGTCAGTTCAGCAGTCCTTCTGAAGTCCAGTCTCAGCGACTAGTACCATGCAGACATCTATCCATCTTCCACAGTGGAATATGAATAACAGATGGTCCAATCTGAAACGTCCAACAGTGGATAAATCCAGTTCTTTCTTTTATGCTTTCTGATATGCTGAATCCATGAGCAGTGCGTTAGATTTCACAGCATCCCAGCACAGGCGCATTTTCCCATGCATGTGGACTTGTGTGAGGCGCAGGCTGTGGATCAGTAGATCAGGCTCTGTTTGAGGACTGATCTCTGCACTGCTCTCACTCCAGAGGAGCGCACACATCTGTCTCTGGGTAGACTGACCACGCCCCTTCTTTGCCCCTTAGCGAATAGCGTGTCCGAGATCTAATGACTGACATGTGGGTGTGTGTTGTTTTCCACACGCGAAACTAAACTACAACTAAAGCGAACGATTTGAGGGAAATTTTCATTACGGAGTCAATTTTAGAGATTATTACTGAATGACTTTTAGGGGGTCGGTTTTTATTTATTAGGCTATTATTTAAAATAAATTCTAAACAGCGCTGATCTGCTCGCGCAACTATTTTTTTTGTTCAACTAAACACAAGAACTATATTTTTATGGTTCATGAATAAATAATGACAACACTTGTGTTTTTGTTGATGCATGTCAAAATACCGATCTTAACAGAAAGTGCCCAAGCAGCGAACAGTTGTCATGGTTACTTCATCAGGTGAACGCGCATATTGCGCGTGGACATATTTACCGCATCACATCTGTGGTTATTTAAAAACGCTGTATTGAAACGTATGTAAACTTATGTGCAAAATAAATAAATAAAAAACATACACTGTAATAGTGGTTCGAGACTTTTAGTTTAAAATGCAAATGCAATCAATACAATGGGAAAAAAAACTGGTTCATACACCAGTAGGCTACAAATTGGTATATTATTTTCTAAAAAAAATAGTAGGCTTTAATTACATCGTAAAAATTATATGATCAATAAGTTATGACAAACATATGTTTTTACATTGATTTAACTCATCAAAATAAGTTAAGCAATATTCAACTTTTTTATGTAATACAAGAATCAACTAATTTTTTAAGACTTAAACACCCAAGTTGATTGTCCTTTTTTCTTTTTCTTTTTACAGTGTAGCCTAAATTAATAGGCCTATATTAAAAAGTGTGCCTGGTCAATTATTGTAAAATCTTTTAAAAGTTTTACTACTAAAGTTTATTTTGAAACCAAAAAACAAACATTTGCACGTCATTTTTCAGTATTTGTGTTTCTTAATTTATCAAATGTTGTTTTGCATTGGCATGAAAAATAAATGGCCACTATTGAGTTCGTTTTTTTCTTAGTTCAGCAAGAATTTGAAGGGACATTTTGT
The DNA here is from genome assembly GCF_949152265.1 of Phoxinus phoxinus. Classification (NCBI taxonomy): domain Eukaryota; kingdom Metazoa; phylum Chordata; class Actinopteri; order Cypriniformes; family Leuciscidae; genus Phoxinus; species Phoxinus phoxinus. The sequence goes on along the minus strand of NC_136888.1, from coordinate 12,557,662 downwards.
GGTAAGTAGCACCACCTACTGCTCACACATCTAAAAACCTTCTGAACCTCCACTCCTACAACACACTACTTCGTAAGAGACATAACTAACAGTAAGAAATAAGTAAATGACCATTAAAAAAAAAAACAGTACTGCTCTATCGGAAAAAGGGTGGGGTGGGAATGAGTAGCAAGAATATGTCATCCCTTCACAAAAACTGCGGTGAACATCTTAAATTGTACGCACATTCACAGACGATATAAATAGGCTACATATAAATAAATTTAGACAACTTAGTGATTGCGATCTGCATGTGAACAGACTTTAAACCAGCATAACAAAACGATCACATATCCTGCCTTCAAGTTGCCTTTAGCACCGTTATAGTACACTACTATTTTTTAACATGTTATAATTTTTATTCATCAAAACTTTCTTTATTCCTCCTGATCAACACAAAGGCCAGTTTTTATGCAAGCCTGTTTTAAATGGTATATGGTTGTAAATTAATATATTATAATTTTATAATTAAATAAAACTGAGCAGAGAATGATTGCATTTACTTAGCAAAGAGTTGTTAGAGTGTAAAGGCACTGCCACGATTTCACTCACACAGTAAAATGATAAAGAAGAGATTTACACCGATAAACCGTTCACATGTTAAATAGACGCCCTCTACTGGAGAAACTAACAACGTGCCAAATACACTGACGGCCACAGAAGTTTGGCCACATGTAAGTTGCCAAAACGAGTCATATGCCTTCATTAGTCTTTTAAATTAGATATATTTCTCGTTTTCATTTTAAAACAGAGACCAATATTAACAGAAAGGTTCCATTCAGCAGAAAAAGAAAGTTTTTCGAATAGGCCTATGATTAGAAAAATATTTGTAATAAAATCTGGGCCTGTTTCTATTCTGTAAAATAGGTTTTGTGTTCTATCAATGTTTTATTTTTAAAACATACATTTTCAATTCTAAATTTTATTGATGGAGCTGAAGGGAAATCATAAAGGCCTTTTTATGCTTCTGCGTCAACTCCACGCCGTCACTCCTACGGCGTCGTGGCCGTTTTATGGTTCTGCGTCAGGTTGTGTTGCATCGCGGTGCATTTCACCGCCAGAACACTAGGGGGGTGGGGGTGTGACCAATCACAGCCCTTGTGGTCTGCGTCGCCTCGACGCGTAGTTACAATTTTTTGGAGGTGCACGTCGAGCTACGGCAGAGGGGTTCGCGTCGACGCAGAAGGGTCTGCGGGGGTACGCCGTCGATATAACGCAGAAGCATAAAAAGGCCTTTAGGCTTACAGCATTGAGACGCTCAAAGCCGCGGTGTGTTTGTGTGTGTCCGTGTCCCATGATGACGACACAGAGAGCGCGCGTCTGTCCCATGACATCACAGAGCGCGTTCGAATAGGGAATATAATCGCGAGACATTCTTACACACTTTGTGGGTTTGTTGTAGTGGTCGAGAGAGTGACGGTGCTTATACACAGCGATGGGACAGGAAGTTTGTAAAGTGAGTCCGATGATTGGCGAGGTGTGCGATCAACATCTGAGTACACCCCCAAAACCCAGCATTAACACGGCGGTTCAACATCCTCATCCTCCCGATGAGACCCCTGTTGATGCTGGTGAGGGAAACAGCCAAGAGAGGAGGGTGATGAAGCGAGAAGGAGGAGAGGAGGAGGAGGATAGGGGGGTGATGGAGAGGGAAGGAGGAGAGGAGGAGGATAGAGGGGTGATGTTGAGAAGAGGTGAGGAGAAGGATATTCAGGAGGTGTTGATGAGGTTGATGATGAGCAAGGAGTCAGGGAGAGTGCAGGAGAGAAGAAAGAGGAAGAAGTGGTGGAGGAGGCTGCCCTCTTTCTTCAGACCTGCCAAAAAACAGCCTGCAAAACAAAAAACTGCAGAGAGCAGCTCAGGTCAGGGTAGCAGTAGTGTGAAGCAGCAGAATGATGAGGGAGAGAAGAGGAAGGTAGCATGGGCAGGAAGAAGTAGTGATGGTAAATGACACGACTATCTTATGAGAATATAAATGACTAGATCTCTACTTTTACCATGTAAAAACTCATACAATCAACAATATCACACACAATATTAAATACACATCAGTACATCCACACCAAAATACACATCGATGTCATGATGAGATCTTTATTCTATGACATGTTAAAAACATTCAATTATTTGTCTATACTAATGCTACAACTCTAAATATTCAGTAGTCTCTATCAATTTATTTAAATGAATAATCATATGAATACAATTTTGAATGTCACAAGACACTCCTCACACTTCTGTGAAATTTTATGATATTTTATCTTTCAATAGACTACATCTTCAGCCGCTACAGTATTGGTGATCAGCTGGGGAAAGGTGGTTTTGGTGTGGTGTACGAAGGGAGATGTTTGGATGATGATCTTAAAGTAAGTCAAAATAAATAACACATTATCAAACCAGCAAATGTTTGCCCTGTCTTATCGTGATCTTTTACTCCAAGTCTTCTTAGTGTATCTTTTCCCCCATTAGGTGGCTTTGAAATATGTCACGAAGACCAAGGACACGAAACGTTTATTAATTGTAAGTACATTACACTACATAAACAATATAAAACATCTCATATTTACTTCAATCACAGACACATTTAATGACAAATCCCTACTTGGGAAACCACCTCCATCTAATAATGATAAAACCGGTGGTTTGTGTTCTAGCCTGATTATCTAAACCCCCTTCCAAATGAGATCGCCCTCACCCTCCTGGCGAATAAAGGTCCCAGCGTGCCAGAGATCATTAGGCTGCTGGACTGGCAGGACCACCCTGATCACTTTGTCATGGTCCTCGAATGTCCCTCTCCCTGTGAGAGTCTGGCACAGTTCACGAGGAGTCACGGTGGAAGACTCGATGAAGAGAAGGCACGGCATATCATGAGGCAGGCGGTTCACGCTGCGAACGTGTGCTGCCTTCGCGGAGTTCTCCACCGTGACATAAAACTGGATAACCTCCTGATTAACAGCGAGACATCCGAAGTCAAGCTGATTGACTTCGGATGTGGGGACATGCTGAGGAGTTCGGCGTACAGGTCATACTCTGGTATGTATTATTGTCACGCAAAGCTGTAGTTTTGCACTTTTACTCCAGTGATGAGTTAAGGGGTAATGCAAACGTAAAACGTACCCATCAGACAAAACATCTTTCCTCCAGGCACAACAGCATACTCCCCTCCAGAGTTTTGTGTCAGGGGGAAGTACTATGGCAGGCAGGCGACAGCATGGTCACTAGGGGTTCTGATGTTTGTGATGTTGTGTGGACGTTTCCCTAGAGACTATGACCTGTTACTGCTGAAACGGAAGCTCTGGTCTGAACCCGGCCTGTCAAGAGGTAAGATCTAGAATGAATAATTCACAATCATAGAAAGCATCTTAACATGATCAAATAGAGTAGATGTAAAGGTTAAGGTAATAATCAGACATCCCTCCCGTCTTCCTGCACAGAATGCTGTCGTCTGCTCGGGGCTCTCTTGCAGGAAAAACCAAGTCTGCGACTTAGTCTGGGGCAAATCCTGTCCCACAACTGGTTTAAGGTAGTGAACCTAAGATCGGCTAAACAAATCATTTATTTTCCCATAAGAAGAATTTGCCTAGTCAAATCTGTTATTTTTTTCAGGTCGTTGCATAAGGCCACTCCAGTTGGCATCTCTCGTGTAGCTTAGCACCTTGCGGGCTGCAATGGGAGACGCTTCCATCCCTCCTCTCGCCTATGCGTGTTGCGGGGTGAGCAAGCCTTGTGTAGCATCTTGCCCCTTGGTTTGAGGGAGCAGTATTTGCGTCTGGCGGTACTGCTCCCGGAGGGATATGTACATACTGTATACATGTACCTTCTTTTGATTGTTTTTCCCATCATAGCCACTCCATTTCTGAGGTTCCTGCCACAGCTGTCCAGATACCAGAGTTGTCTGTCTCCACAATGTCAGAGCTCCCTTCTTGACCACCTTGATGCTACAGCTGGAGGTTTCCACTATGGATGCTCCAGTCCTGTCAGTCTCTGCCTCCTCAATGCCAGTGCTCCCCATCAAGTCCTTCCACAGGCATCCCAACAGTGTCGTTGCCTCCACAGATGTTCCTGCGAAGGCCCAAGCCAGAGCCGTCTCTCTAAGCATATCTGAAATAAAAAGTTTAAAATTTTAGAGACTCTATAACCCAAAACAATTTATGCAGGTAAGTAAAAGCGAGAAACGGTAAGAGTGTGCCTTTTGAATTTGTACCTCATTGTGATTGAACCACCAGATGCTGCTCACTCACGTATCATCGAGTAATGGAGAGGACATGATATCAAATAACAGGTTGTATTCCTTTAAATCTATGTATAATGTGAAATCTTTAACAGCAAGCAAGCACCAAAAGGCATCTCAGCCAGTCTGGTTTTAAAGATCGCAGTCATCTCCGTCCAGGTTTGAGCCTTTACTGCCTCAGAGTTTCTAGTAATTCCTTCAGTCATCAGCCATCTAAGCTGTTTTAGTTCAGAATCTCCCGTCTCCAAGCTCCCAGACATCTGTCATGGCCTCCAGGGCCCAGAAGTGCCAGTTAATGCCACTTCAGAGGTACCATGGCCATTCGAAAGCCAGAACTCGTCTGTCTCAGAAGTGCCAAAGGTTCCTGTTACGGCTGTCACAGAAGGTGCCTTCACTTGCCCCCATCTCCAAGCTCTCTACAATGTCACCTCGGTCCCAGAGCTCCCTGCTGCGTCGGTCCAACCTCAGAGATTCCTGCTATGGCCACTGGCACTCCAAAGGCTCCTGTTGTTGTCTCAAGGTCATCTCAATCTCAGATATCCTTGTCTCCAAGTTTCCTGTTATGATTCCTGTCATGACTGCCAGGTCCAAGAAGTTCTTGTCACGGCTGCCTCAGAGGCTGTTCAAATGCCAGATCTCGTCTGCTCCAGTGGCAGGGGTTCATGTTATGGCTGCTCCAGATGTTCCTGCCACAGCTGTCTGGGTATCAGAGCTCCCCATTTCATCCACCCTGTTGTTAGAGCTCCATTTTGTTTGTTTTTCTGGGTGTCCGTCCTGCCAGTAAAAGCTAATCTGAAATAAAAAAAAAATCAGAAATTCATTTTTATATTTCATAATTTTGGAGACTCTTTAACCCAAAGCAACTTATGCAGGTAAGTAAAAGTGAGAAACAGTAAGACTGTTTTAACAGAATTGATTTTACAGGAAGTGCCTTTTGAATTTGTACCTCATTGTGATGAAACCACCAGATGCTGCTCACTCACGTATCATCGAGTAATGGGGAGAACATGATATCAAATAAGTTCAAGTTCAAGTAGTTTTATTGTCGTTCATTCATATACGATTATAGTATACTACAAAACGAGATGACGTTTCTCCAGGACCTTAGTGCTACATTAATAATCACAATCACAAATCACAATAAGCTGCACAGACTAAATAAAAATTGCACATAAAAACGTGCAATATAATAATTTACTAAAAGACAAGACAGTAGGCACAATAAAAGACAAGCAACGCCAGAACAGTTCATGATAGTGCAAAGGTGTTGTTGTGCTTACTAAAGTGTAAAATGTAAACATGCCACCCTATGAATTAAAATTAATAGACATAGTTCTCTCAAGTGCAAATCCGGACATGTGCAAAAAGTTCAATACCACGTAGTAAACACACAGAAGTGTGTGTTTATTTTATCAGTTCTTGGATATTTAAAAGTCTAACTGCTTGAGGGTAGAAGCTGTTACCCAGTCTGGTAGTGCGGGCCCGAATGCTCCGATACCTCCTGCCAGATGGCAAGAGATCGAAGAAATTATATGAGGGGTGAGTGGGATCTCCCACAATGCTGGTTGCTCTGCGGATGCAGCGTTGTGTGTATATGTCTTTGATAGATGGAAGAGAGACCCCGATGATTTTTTCAGCTGTTCTAACTATCCTCTGTAGGGACTTTTGATCCTCAATGGTGCAAGTCCCAAACCAGGCAGTGATACAGCCACTCAGGATACTCTCAATAGTCCCTCTATAGAAAGTTGTTAGTATGGGCGGTGGGAGGTGTGCTTTTCTCAGCCTTCGCAGAAAGTAGAGACGTTGCTGAGCCTTCTTGGTAATTGAGCTGGTGTTAATGGACCAGGTTAGATTCTCTGTTAGGTGAACACCAAGTAATTTAATACTCCTGACAGTCTCCACAGGGGAGCCATCGATGTTCAGTGGAGAGTGGTCCCTCTGTACTTTCCTAAAGTCAACAACCATCTCCTTAGTTTTATCAGCATTCAGCGACAGGTTGTTGACTCTACACCAGTCCGTTAAACGCTGCACCTCCTCTCTGTACGCTGACTCGTCGTTCTGGCTGATGAGACCCACCACGGTCGTATCGTCGGCGAACTTGATGAGATGGTTCGAGCTGTGCTTTGCTACACACTCATGAGTTAGCAAAGTGAACAACAGTGGGCTGAGTACACAGCCTTGTGGTGCTCCAGTGCTCAGTATGGTGGTGGTGGAGATGTTGTTCCCAATCCGGACTGACTGAGGTCTCCCAGTCAGAAAATCAAGGATCCAGTTACAGAGGGAGGTATAAAGGCCCAGTACTTTCAGCTTCCCGATCAAATGCTGAGGAATGATTGTATTGAATGCTGAACTATAATCGACGAACAGCAATCGGGCATATGAATCCTTTTTCTCTAGATGAGTGAGGGCCAGATGAAGGGTGGTGGCGATGGCGTCATCGGTTGAGCGGTTAGGACGATACGCAAACTGCAGTGGGTCTAGTGTGGCGGGCAGCTGGATCTTGATGTGCCTTATGACGAGCCTCTCGAAGCACTTCATAATACATGATGTGAGTGCAACGGGACGGTAGTCGTTGAGGCAAGACACCGAAGACTTCTTAGCTATGGGGACGATGGTGGTTGCCTTGAAGCATGTTGGAACGACGGCGCTGCTCAGAGAGATATTAAAGATGTCAGTAAGAACATCCGCCAACTGGTCTGCACATCCTCTGAGCACCCTGCCCGGAATATTATCTGGTCCAGCAGACTTCCGCGGGTTGACTCTGTATAGGGTTTTCCTCACATCAACCGAGTTGAACTTGAGACAGAGCACCTGATCATTGGGAGCAAGGGTGGTCTTCCTCGCCACCACGTCGTTCTGTGCCTCATATCGAGCATAGAAGATGTTCAGCACATCTGGGAGGGAAATATCCCTATCACAGGCAACTGATGGTGTCTTGTAGTTGGTCACGGCCTGGATTCCCTGCCACATACGCCGCGTGTCGCCGCTGTCCTGAAAATGAGTTAGGATTCTATGACCGTGCCTCTCTGATAGCCCGGAACAGTTTTGCCCTTGCTGTACTAAGGGCCACTTTATCGCCTACTCTAAAGGCGGAGTCACGGGTGTTCAGAAGGGAACGCACCTCCGCAGTCATCCATGGCTTCTAGTTAGAGCGTGTAGTGATGGTCTTGGAGAAGGTAACATCATCAATGGACTTGCTAATGTAACTGGTCACCGATGATGTATATTCTTCCAAGTTGGTAGAATATAAATAACAGGTTGTATTCCTTTAAATCTATTTATAATGTAAAATCTTTAAGACAAAGATGTGAAATATTACGAATCATTATTGATTTGTCCTGATTATGTTAAAAAGAACAAAATGTTTAAAAATGCAGTATAATTTATCTTAATGATGTGAAATGTAGAGACATTTTAACAAAACATGAGGTTATTTATAAAATGTAACTTTTATAATACTCTATTGTTTTACTAAACATTTTTCTCAGTAATCTATGTACTATTGCTAACTTATTTATTTTCTGTTTGTCACACCAAAGGAAATTGTGTCACACAATTGGACACAATAAATAAAGCATAAGACAAGTTTATGTTTGAATGAGTTCTTCTTCATTTTCTTTTGTCTTTGAAACAAACTAAAAAAGTGCAAAAGACAAAAGTTATGCATTCTTAATTATATTTGAACAAATTATTAAAAATTAGTTTATAAAAAGTACTTTTTAGTAAAAAAAAAACAGGGATCTCACAAATGAAAAGTGCACTTTGCTATAACTTTGTCTATTTCAAAAAGAAAACAAAATCATATTTTTGACCAATCCGTTTTTAAATGTACTAGAAAATCGGTTGAATTCTACATCAGGGTATTGTTTAAAAACAACATCAGTTGTCAAGTTTTTTTTTTTTTTTTTTTACAGTAATGAAAATAATTTATATAACAGATTAAAAATCAAACTTGTATTAACAGATAAAGAAACAGTAGTTAGTTTCCATACAAATCTCCAGCACATATCAAATGAAATCTGTTGCACATAGCTTGAAATTCATGAAACATTCCGCTTTTCCAGGACCCCTATGGAGCCATAAGGCCAAGATATTTTTATTTTAGGAAAGATGACAAAGACAAATCTGATTAAATTCACGCAGTTAGGATACGGTAAATTCCGTGAATTAATTATTTACAATGATTCATGTGACTAAAGTCTGTTTTAAGTTATTTGTCATGTCTCTTTAAAATGTAAATGTAAAAAAAAAATTTGCATCTAAAGACTGCTAAGCGCATGACAATGCTTTAGCGGGAAAAAATGGCTGGATTTGTGACATTGTCACTTGTAACTGAAGTTAAAAAATGAAATAAATTAAACAGGTCATCTAAGGTCCTTTTGAAGTTACTGACTCCTTTGTCACTGCTTTATGAGACATTATGAAATAATTATTCATGTGTCACTGCTGAATCTGACAGTGAGACCCTCCAATGAGTTTGGGAGCCATCTGGCTCATCTGGAGACATTTCAATGCATTTTGAAGTCATATGCTTTTTTGGGTCTTCAATTGCCTTATATCAAGTCACTTTTATTTCTATAGCGCTTTATACACAATTGTGTCAAAACACAGTGATGAACAGGAAAATAGCAAAATCAATTATGGAAACTCAACTATGGAGATTCAGCAGCTCTAAAAGACATTAGTGTCATAATTTATCTGACATACTGGTAATTTATCTGATATTTTGGCTTATATGTAGTCGGTCACCTGCTTCTTTTGCCATGGTTGTCCTTTTGGGTCTGCTGCTTTGTAAGCCATATAAAAGAATAGTAGCTTATATATACACAGTGCTTAGCAGTGAACACACCCATGCTAAAGTTGACTAAAAAGAGGAATAAAAAATCATCTTTTGGAAATTGAGCATGGACAATACCTAGAGATTGGGCAATACCTAGATATTGGCATGGGGTACTTTCCATAAGATCATCTCTCAATGCAAACCAGCTATTAGGCTGACTGAAATAAAACCATGCCAATCTCCAGGTATGGTGAAGGGTTTGTGATGATGTGGGGCTATTTTAATTCCAAAGGCCAAGAGAACTTTATCAGGATGCATAGTATCCTGGATCCATGAAATAACTGGCCTTTAAAAATAAAAATCTGCCTGCCTCTATGGGAATTTAACATAGGGGTGTCCTGACTTATGCACCCTGTATTTTAAGGAAGAACATTTATTTATTTACGATACATTATTCATTCACAAAGAAAATTGGTGTCCTTAAAGGTTGGAGTTTTCCTCATTTTTTAAATTAAGGCATTAAGATCATGGTATGGTATGTAGTTATAAATAAATATAAATATATTTTACATTGCAAGACTAACCACAACCCAATTTTTACAGTACACTCTAAAAAAAGTAGTAATAGAACCGTATCGTCCAGAAGAACCCTTTATATGCAGAAGTGGTTCTTTTTGTTAAGAGTTTAGGATTCTTTATTCCCGCCTTTTTGTTTTTCAAATCTGTAACTGTCAGAGCCACCTCACTACTGATTTTCTGGAGCTCAGCCATTCAATTGCTTAGACTGTCAACACACTCTCAACAGGTAAATTATTTATTTATTTAAATGTCTATTGTCTATACATTCTAACTTTCAATATTGAACTTGTTTCCTACGAATCATGTCTTTTTCTCTTTTTATTTTAACAGAACATGTAAGTGTGACCAGCTCTGTTCTGCTAAGGATACTTATCTCCTAATCTCCATAAGTAACAGAGATATTGAATTGTTTGTTAGATTTTTTTAAAAATTATTACTTCATGCATAAACATATACCCAGTCACAAAAAACTAATAAACTCATTTTGGCCTTCATAAAACATAATTGTTTTTACATAAACAACTGGAAGAGACACACTGTATTCTAAACTCAATTGTGTATTTCAGATGCTGTCCCCATCGTCTGCAGAGAGAAACTGCCACTCAAAATACACACATAATGATGGACGTAAAGACATCATAGAGGATTGTGAAGATATTTCACTGGAACTTGGTCTTCATTACATAAATAAAAAGATTTTAAAAAATTATTAATAATACTAATAATAAACTATTATATATATATATATATATATATATATATATACATAAATACTTTTTTTTTTTTTTTTAAATAAACTATTATTAAAAAGGTTATTCATTACACCATCATTAAGTTCATAGTTCTTTATGGAATCTTATTTAAAAAAGGGTTCTATTTAGTTCCAAAAACGGTTCTGCTTTTGTTACAAGCAGAAGAACCCTAATTTGGTACTGTTTAGAACCATTTTTCCTAAGAGTGTACATTATTTATTATGGTAACTGAGAGGATTTTGCTTATGATAACTTCATTAATTGTAATTGTAACTTTATAAACTCTCATTTATTTGAACTATTCGCTCCGTCAGCCATCATCGAGAGTCATCAAAGGTCATCATGCTCACAAAGTCCTTGTAGAGAATTACATTTTTATCCGGATCAACAGCCGCAGACAGCATTTCATCCATCTCTTCTTGTGTGAAGGGCTCACCTTCAAAACAGAAAGAATCATTTTGTTAACTGAAAACTTCCTTGTGTTGTGCATTCCTTAGCTGTGTCCCAATTCAGAGACTGCATCCTTTAAAGGCCTACCAACTGTTTTATTAAGTTATATTTTTGGGCATTTTTACCTTTATTGGACAGGATAGTCAAGGAGAGACAGGAAGCGATAGGGGAGGAGAAAGGACCAGGAACCGGGACTAGAACTCGGGTCGCCCGAATCGCTGTTGTCCACAAGGCTACGGGTCCGACAGAAGGCCTAGCAACTGTAACAGCTGCCATTGATGAGCGGCAGTAATATTTATACTGGATTTATACAAAATACTGGTCTAAAAACAACAGGGTTCAGAACCTGTCTAAATCAACGTGGTCCATTTATGTACATAAGGGGTACAAAGGGTAAAAACGATCTATAAAATCGAATTGCATCTTAGTAAGATACAGTATGTCAACATTTGAACCGCTTTATAGTTTGTTTGTTTGTTTGTTTGTTTTAAATTTGTATCATTAGATATTCGAGCAAATAGAAACCCAATACTTACTGTAACTGTAAGTGTAATTCAGCATTTCAAAAAAAAAAAATCCGGTCGTCACCGGCACACAATGAATCTTGGGATAGACTGTGCCACGAAGCAACCTCCTTCTTTTTCTAAAGCCTTTGAAAGATGCAGACAGCTTCTGAATTGGAACACAGCTTACAATTGTTCAATTGTGACATTGCACATTGATTTCAAAATATCAAAAGCCTATCCTAAAATCCCAAACCACTATTTTGAATAGTCTCATTGCCATTGGACATACTATACCTTCTTGTGTTAAATATTTGGTCAGTTCCTCTGGTTCCAAGTGTCCTCTTTTCTGTTGATCTAAAACCTTTAAAAAAAGACAAACAGCACCATTCCTTTAAATAAATCCATTAGTCGAAGGTCTCCATCTTTATGTATCCAATTAGAAATGTATGTAGAAATTTATGGAAGCTTGTTTCCACCACAAATAAATAAAAATGTAAAAAGATAATTGCTACTTTTTAATCTTGTTTCCTTCACAATTGCAAATTTTTATCTCACACTTCTGACTTCTTTTCTCACAGTTGTGAGATCATTGTCTCAGTGCAATTCGGAGGGGACTTCATATCTCACAATTCTGATATTATAACACGCAATTGCGACTTAATTTCACGCAATTCTGATAAAAAAAATTATAATTGCAAGTTTATATCATGCAATTCTCATGATATAAACTTTTTTTCCTGTAATTGCGTGACGTAAACTCAAAAATTGTGAGATAAACTCGAATTGTGAAATAAAAAGTTGAAATTACCTTTTTTTTATTTTTTATTAAGTGGTGGAAACTGGTAAATGGACTCCCGCATTTATATAGCGCTTTAACAGACCCATGGCCACCAAAGCGCTTTACATATTGCCTCACATTCAGCCATTCATACACTCATTCATACACCGAAACTCCATAGAATTGCTGAGAATTTCACTGTTTTTTTTTTTCTGAAGTGTAACCAAGGTGAATTCAAACAACAAAACAACAATAACAAAATGTTAAAGTGTCAGAGCATGAGATACCTCAAAGGCCTGGAGGAGCAGGTCTTCTGGAATAGGACGGAACCTGCAATAAAGAGAAAGCAGAGCTAAATGGGGTTGCATGACTACTGGTTTCTGCAAGTCGATTTCTTATTAAAACAATACTGGAGTTACTCGACTACTCGTGGTTCATGCTACTGTAACATGAAATAGTTCTTATCAATAAATGTATATAAATTCATACCCTAATGCAACAATTACATAAGTAAACTCTCAAAACATTATATTTATGACATTACATATTTTAATTTTCATGTAACAGAGTAAAGCCAAATAAATAGCCGTTCTTGGCTTTCATTTCAGATGCAATGTCCGCTTTTGGCGGCCGTTCACATATGGCGTTTTTTGCGCGTGCAAATTCGTTATTTCAACGCCTTCGTTACATATGCGCGTCAAGAGATGAAAAGATTTCAACTTTTCAGAATTCCGCAAGCGAAACACAGCTCATGTGACAAAAACCAAACGATCAGCTTCGACCTTTTCACCATTTTGAATTAATTTATGGTTAATTAACGCTCGAGTAGTCGATTGTTTCCGACAGCGCCGACTAGTGGTTGAAGTAGTCGATCTCTCGACTAGTCTGTGCAAGCCCGCCCTGAGCTTTTTAATGTGGTTCATCTTTAGCCTGGCTCCGCCCTCCTATGTACTTCCGCTCAATTTTCATTTTCCTTCAGTACTACATCTGGGATTGTGGTATATTCTTGGTTTTCTCCAGTCAATTTATTACGGGTCCAATCAGCGAACAGAGGGAGTGGCTGAGGTTGAGCGCTAGTTGGAGTCGTCATACGTCACGATCAAACGTTAGCGATTGGTTATGGCAGATCCAGAGTGACTCTGGGCAGATCCAATAGTTTTAAACTTCAACAGAGTTCCCGCCTTCAAGGAAGTTAACGCTTGTCAATGGAGAGAGGACAGACTCTCTGTACAAATTAAATGTACGAGAGTCTGGTAGAACCAGGCTAGTTCATCTTTGCTTTACAGTTTAAAACACTTGATTTAAGTTTTTTGTTAAATCCCTATGGGGTAAAGTGAATAGGAAAAGTACTTCTGTAAAGAAGGTTGATGAACAAGTGGTCAGTCACTGTTGTTCTTTACTGTAAAGAAAACTACACTGCTGTAACAACATATTTTAAGCATAAGTATAACTTAAAACATTTTAGTATAACTGTAACATATTAGACACAACATCAAACCAATCAGACATAGAAAATAATCTGTCAGTTGCATTAAAAATAATATTTTTTGGCAGGGACATATTTGCTAGACCTGATCATTATTTTGGTATAGGCCTATTATCATTATCAATATTAAAAAGTAGCATTAAAAAGTTTATTTTAACTCATTTATTTGTAATTCTGGAGAAAGCTCAAGATGATTATAACTGATCCTTCACTCTCAGTGCCAGTCTTACTTGCGCTCCAGCAGGATCTTAGTCACAGTTGGAAGAAACTTCTCATAGCGCACAAACCCAGTGGGCTCTTCTTCTTCTAGCTGTGGAAGAAGTCACAAATCAAAACTAGAATCTACTCAGCTTGAGAGTTAATATCTAAATGAACCTATGTCTAACACTGAAAAAACAAGCCACTGACCTCAGCAATGACATCATGCAATTCAGCTTCTGATGGAAAACAGCCCAGTGAGCGGATAATAGTGCCTATTTCTCTTTATTAAAGTTAAAAATATCAGTGTTAAACAAGTCATTTGATCATTTGAATTTGAACTTAGTAAACCTCTAAAGTGTGACAGGAAGCAAGGAAATTGACATTTTAAAACCTTAAAATGTTACCTGACATCAACAGTCTTGTTGGATTCATGGTCAAACACGTCAAAGGCATTACTTATCCTCTTTTGAGTTTCTGTTATAATAGTTTCTGACAAAAGGAAATTATGTTTCACAAATATGACGAAACAATGGAGTAAACATCCTAGTTACTTCTGTACTAGTATTCATTTACTCTGTATTTTGGACAAGAACTGGACAAGATTGTGCGGTCTGTTAACAACTGGGTCTTTTAACGTTAGCTACTTTGCTGCGTTAAGTTAACTGTTGGCTAGCTAACGTTATATATTCGAACTTTGCACAAAGCATTTCGGGGATGACAATAGCCTCTGTGCACAATGGGCGTACAGTAGTAATGGCAAGTGAGCTACAAACAACACGCAAGAGTACAAATGCTACTTGGTAAATTGTGCATTTTGAATCTATAACATTGTTACCTGCGTTGTACTTGTCCGCCATATTGTTCTGGTTGCTAGGTAACGTGAACACACTAACTTAAATTACCCGAGACGTCATTACTCATTTGGTGTTTAAAAAAAAAAAAAAAAAAAGGTTTCTAACGTTTATAACGCCTTTAGGTAAAAAACCCGGGGGGAAAACGTAATTGCAGATTGTGTTCTCTGCCAATATTGATATATTGATATAAGCATAGCCTAGCCTACTATCTTTTATGTGCTTTTATGGCGTTGAACATAAAGTATACTACAATAATAAATTATTCCGTGGCAGTTACAAATGCTTGATCAGAAATATCTGGGATCTGATCGGTTTTTTTTGTTGTTGTTGTTGTTTTTTAGAAAAATGCCATATTAGTCACAACACCAAACCAATCAGACATAAAAAAAAAAATTCATTTAAATAATTTCCATTTGGCAGAGGCAATCACTTTTTTTTCTCTTTTTTTTGTTTGTTTTATCTTTTTGTAATTATGCAAAAAACTCAATATTTCATAATGTAAAATGTATCATATAGGCAGCCTTTAAGGAAAAACGAAATAAAATTATACTACTATAATAAATTAGTAATATTTAATATTATGTTACTATAAACCCCATATAAAACGGTCTATTTATTATTAGCCTTATCGGTACTATATTCATATTTATTTATATATTTACTTAATTTATTTATGTGAAAAGTGACTGTAATTAACTCAATACTGATATTATATCCTAATATTTACTACTTTTCTAATAATATTAGAAAACTATTCTAATAATTTGCAGTTTATTCTATCATTCACAATAGCAGCCCAATATAGTGATGTTTACGGTACTTTGCTCCTCTATTGTGTGCATTACGGTAGATTATATAAAGCTGAACTGGCCCCGTTCTGCTCCGACTGCTGCTGCCCATCAGTGACCGAGCGACCGGCCGCATCAAGCGTCTCTGGACAGTCCGCACATAACCTGCTCTTCCCCTTCATATTTCACACATCTTGGGTATAACGTCTGGAAATAAAGGATCGAGGCGGCAAGATGAGCGCAATGGACGTGAAGAAGCTGAAAGTGAACGAGCTGAAGGACGAGCTGAAGAAGAGGAGTCTGTCTGATAAAGGGCTAAAGGCTGAGCTGATGTCCCGGCTGCAGGCCGCTCTGGATCAGGAGGCGCTGTCCACCGACACCAACGGCTCGGAAGGACTCAGCTTCATGGGCGATCAAGACCTTGACGAAGATCTGGCTGGAGAGAGCATGGATGCTGATGAGGAGGATGAGGAGGAGGATGGAGAGAACGCGGAGGCTGAGGAACAGCAGGATGATGACATGGAGGAGGAGGAGGATGCCGGGGTAGAGATGGATAAATCAGATGAAGATGAAGATGTCCTGCTCAAAGAAGATGATGAAGAAATTGAGAAATTTGATGAGGATGATGTGGCTCTCGACATGGGCCCTGGCGAGGGTGAGATTACACGATGAAGCTTGTTCAATTCATATTTCTATATGCATATTTGTGTTGTGTGATGCCAGGATAATTCATTCTGACAGTATGTGCATTCAGGATTCTATGAGATGCTGCCACTGGTGTCCCATTTGTGTCCCTTTGACTTATACTGACACTGAATACTAATAGACAAAAGAAAAGAAAAAAAAAAAACACTAATATTTTTTTAAACTTTTATTTAATATATATATATATAGGCCTATATATATATATTTTTTTTTTGTATCACTAAGTAATTGTATTTTTTACATTTAAATACACTAATAATTTATTTAAATACTCGACCTATATTTATGGTCAGCTATAATATTTCTAGTTTTTAATCATATAGGCTAGATGAAAAGCTTGTCAGATCAAGTTAAACAATAGAATCTGCTGACTCAGAAGATACTAGTTCTGTTTTGTCAAGGTTTGCACAAAATATTTTCTTTTCAGTTCATCAGTAACCGATTCAAATCAAATCAAATAAAAAATTTAGGCATAAACAGGACGGTTTCCTAAGAATGACCTTTAATAGTGTCCGACCCGTCCGTTGGTTTGTATAGGTTGAGCAGTAGCTCTCGGGATCGCTGAGCTGTAACAGGATGCTGAAGTGGAGATATTGAAGGACAAAAGCTCCAGATGGAGTCTGTGCTTAATGATCTCGGTTCATTTGTTTTACTCTGCCTGCCCTGGAGTAGTGAGGAGGAGGACCTCATTCATTCAGGACACTGTTATTCTTTGTCTTCATTTCGCACAGTGCTTCCCAACCCTGATCCTGGACTGGAGTACACCCAGACCAGTACACATTTTGGATGTTTCTCTTATCTTACACAGCCATTTCACATCTTGAAGTCTCTGCTAATGCGCTGATGAGTTGAATCAGGTGTGTTCGATTAGGGAGACATGAAAAATGTGGGTGTCATGAGTTGGGGTTACTCTGTGTTCCAAATCGCCCCCTATACCCTCATTCACTATTAGCCCACAAATAGATCACTGGAGGGAGTGAATGAAAACGGTTTTACATAGTTTGTCCATGCTGTTTAATAATCATTTGAAAATTAGCAAACTAACGGCTCCAGTAGAGATTTATCTTGAACTCTGTCATGGAAACTATGTATAAATTAAACAATTTAATAATCAATTAAAAAGTAATTTATACCTGTATGATATTACTCAGTAACCACATTGGATAAGCGGTTTGGATAATGGATGGATGGATGATTCAGCTGCGGCGCCATCTTCTGGTCAGACGTTTGTACACTCGTTATTACGGTGCATCATGGGATTGAATGAGTGCACTCGATAACGTCCACTATGGTTTCGGACACCACTACAAATGGCTGTTCCCTTAAATAGTGCCCTATTTAAGGGTATGGGGGTGATTTCGGACACAGCCCAGGACGTTGAACTTGATTTCACGAAGTAAAACATGTCCCTGGATCAACAACGATCAACAACGTTCCAATCAACCAATCAGATTTGAGGAGCAAGTTTACAGTTTATGTCAAGTTTAGGCTTAAAACCAGGGTTAGGTGCTTCTACATCAGTGTTATTTATTCACCTATCATTTCCCTCTGATTTTAGGGATAACTTATGGGTAGGGTTAGGTTTAAGGGTAGGGATAGGGTTAGGACAACATTTTCGGACAGGAATATTATTCCAGGGTCAACAAAATATGTTAATCCAGGAACATGTCTTACTTGTCTTACTTACAGGGTTGGGATTGGCAACCACTGATTTAGCAAATCAAGGGTACTGTTGGGTTATGGCAGGGGTGCAAAACTGCAGACTTTAGCTTCAACCCTAATTAATCGCACCTGATCCGGCTAATGAAGTCCTTCAGGCTTATTTGAAAACTACAGGTATGTGTGTTAAAGCAGGTTTGGAACTAAGGGTATGTTTACACGACAACGATGTACTAAAAACTGAAACGTTTTTTCTTTGTACATTATCAAAATGAACACCTTTCACACGGATCCGCAAAACGACTAAAAACGCTGTGTCATGCATGCCAGGCCAGTAGATGGCGATGTCACTTTGTAAAGAAAAGGACACATATTGTAAGCATTCTTTTACAGGGCACTCGCGCCAAACTCCCATGCCTAGACTAAAAATGTAATATGCATGCCCACAAATTTCACAAATTGCCGTTTTTGTAGTTTACGCAGAGACAGTAACGGTAACCCGTTTCAAAAGTTTGCATTGTCAGGTCCCCAAAACGCCGTTGTAGTGTAAATGAACGGTCAAAACGCATACAATTATTTCCGTTTTTTATTTTTCAGTTGAAAACGGTGTCGTGTAAATGACTCCTAAACTCTGCAGGGCTGTGGCGTTCCAGGAACTGAGTTTACACCCCTGGCTTAGGGGTTTGTGTACTTATGCTGCATTTACATGCTATCGGAATTATCATAAATACCAGTTTTCAAATTGGACATGAACATAATTACAAGTCGTATTTACCACTGGGATGGTCGGAGATAATTTTGGCGGAGGGGAGAACGATTGCTGCTATGACTGATATTCTTTATCAGTTTTTTTCCGCAACAGCAACATTGTCTTGTTGTTAAAGTAGTGCACATTCACATATATATGAATAATAATTTTAAGCATATTGTGTGTTTTATACACAGCGAAAGCCTTTATTTGAATGGAATTCAATAATAATTCCACAATGATTCCTATTCTTTCCGACAACAAAGCACGTGAATGCGACTTATGAAGTGGGAAGTAGGAAATTTCCCGATAGCACGTGAAGGCAGCTTTTAGGTTACCAAAAAAAGGGCATCTATGATAGTCGTTCTTTTGTTATAAAATACTAGTAGTTGTCCTTTGAATCAAAAATAATGGATTTCTGAATGATGTATGGTTGTTTGCATATTCCTCTTTTTCATTTTCTGTTTATTTTTTGTTTTGTCAAGCACAAGTTGCACACAGAGGGAAAGAAGTGCTTGTGCGTTTTGCCCATTAGTATCAGCAAATATGCCTTCAAATTTTGCACACACTGTAACACTTTTCTTCAAGATGCATGCAATGTGAATGAAAATGTGTGTTACTTAGCTCAAAATTGCACAGACTGCAGTTGTTTTGGCAACAACCTCCTGTCTTTACCCATTTAAGTACTGCGGTGTACCGCTATCGCTCCTTGACTTTAAACATGTGAACTTATTATTAAATACACCTTTCTTTTAAAATACTGGTCATTGCAACTCATGCATAACCGAAGTAACTATAAATCCTTCAGTAATTATTTGGACCATCATGTTACATCATGATGGGTCCAGCAGGGAGGTAAGCCTCCTTACATTTTATTGTTTTATTTCCAAAGGGGATGCGGACAAAGACAAGAATGATGAACAGAAGAATAAGAAGGGTGTAAAGAGACGCCGAGATGAACATGGAAGGGGCTACTTTGAATTTATTGAAGAAAGCAAATACAGCCGGTAAGAAATGTGCAGTCGGCCTCTGGTACTCCTGAGGTACCGCTGCACCTTAAAGATTTATGAGCAGTTTTGGCAGTAAAGAGCCAAATCTGACATGCTGTTCCTCATCAGTGCAAAGAAACACACATTTTTACTGACACTTTTGAAATTATTTTCAGCCTATAATAAGGGCATCTCTGTCACCTCAAGTGGTATTTTATTTTCTTCTCCTTAGGAATCTTGTAGAGTTTTTGTGTAGGTCAGAGCTTGGGCTGTTAAAAGAAATGAAAATATTCTATGGGGTATTGATGCATGTCCACTCCAGGAAATAAACTATTCATATCTATATATTCATATTTTTGTATTCCGTATCGGATGTTATCTTTAGAAATTATCACTATAGTGATCGGATGTATATTGTGTATTCTTCCTTATCATATGTATAGTTTCTTATGTGTTCATGTTTATGCCATTTAATTGAATTTATACGATGTGATGGTATTGTCTTTTCCAAGGAACTGTACTGTATATTATCAATATATATACAAAATATATATATATACTGTATATACATAGTGCTGTCAAATCGATTAATTGCGATAATCACATCTAACATAAAAGTTTTTGTTTACATAATGTATATGTGTGTGTATCTATCTATATACTGTATATATAACACATATATATTATATTTTAAAAAACGTTTGTTAGATGCGATTAATTGCGATGAATACATTTTTGACATCACTTATATATTCATTAAACACCAAAAAATAAATGAGAAACATTTTTATTTTCAAACTGTACGTTAAGAAATTAAAAGTTAAAGTGTTTTACCTTTTAAACCTAGTCCGAGCAGGTTTATTTATTTATGTTTGTGCAAACTCACCTAATTTGTGATCCCATTTTCTAAAAAACGACTAATGTTTAATTGAATTGTTTATTTTCAAACTCTATTCTAACAGCATTCATGTGCTAAATTGAACCATTTATTAATTTAACAGCGTTAACACGTTTTATACTTGCAAATGATCTCAGTTGGAACATATTTAAAATCCAAAGGAAGTTCAATGGGATCTTATAATGGCTCTGACTTTGATCGAATTTTATTGAATTTCCCTCAGGGCGAAGTCTCCCCAGCCCCCTCTGGAGGAAGAGGATGAAGAGTTTGATGACACGACTGTATGTTTGGACACCTGTACGTATAAAGAGCTCACATACATTCTGAGTTGAATTCATTTAATTAAAAAATACTGAATATTTCATCGAGCAACATGTTTTTCTGTAAAGTGTAAATGTTTAGTGATACAAAGTCAGTTGTCCACCTCTTATTTTCCTCAGACAACTGTGACCTGCACTTCAAGGTGTCCCGGGATCGCTATAGCGCCTCTTCTCTCACCATGGAGAGCTTTGCCTACCTTTGGGCAGGGGGGCGAGCGTCCTATGGTGTGGCAAAGGGCAAGGCTTGCTTTGAAATGAAGGCGAGAACACTGTCTTAACCTCATGTTTACTATTTATAGTTGTCCTTTCATGACCTTAGCCTTACTTTTGCATATCTTTGCACCAGATTATCGAGAAGATACCTGTAAAACACATTTCCAGTAAAGGAACTGAGATTCATGATGTCCTGGTGGGTTGGTCATTGGCAAACAGCTCTCTTCTGCTAGGTGAGGGTCTTTGTGTTGACTTCTTACATTGGAATATATTATAGTTGAACTATTAAATTCATGATGTAGTTTGAGTGTCCCTTTACCTTACATATTCACAGGGGAGGAAGCACACTCATACGCCTTTTCAACTAAGGCCAAGAAAACCAGCAACGGTGTGACAGAGGACTTTGGAGAGGCATTTGATGAGAATGATGTTGTCGGATGCTTTATTGTAAGTATCCGTGTGCTTATCCAGAATGAGTGTTTAACCACTGTGCAATTACTACTCTTGACCACTATGTGGCACCATGTGTGCATACACTACTACCTTTAAAGTCCCCGTGAACCGGAAGTAGCAACTGATTTTTCTTCAGTGTTGTGACGTATTTTCCAAGATTTTGAAATGAAAGTGTGGGTGTGTTGTATCTGTGTGCTTATGGTCATAATATTTAATGATTGCTTGTGTTTATTTGGCAGAATTTTGATGGGGAAGAAGTGGAAATGTCCTTCTCCAAGAACGGACAGGATCTGGGAACAGCTTTCAAAGTCAGTAAGGATGAGTTTGAGGGGAAGCCGCTCTTCCCTCACATCCTCTGCCACAACTGTGCGGTTGAGTTTAACTTCGGCCAGCGTGAAACCCCGTACTTCCCCCAACCTGACGGCTTTACTCTCCTGCAGCAGATCCCTGTTTGCGATCGCATCAGAGGACCAAAGGGGCCCGAGACCAAAGAAGACTGTGAGGTTGGTTTCTTAGCCATTACATTTTTCTTCTATAACATCATTAAAAGTCATCATGGAAATCTGCTGTAAATCTTCACAGGTCATTGTCATGGTCGGACTGCCTGGATCTGGAAAAACTGAATGGGTAACAAAGCACACAGAAGCCAACCCTGGAAAATACAACATTCTTGGGACAAACACCATCATAGAGAAGATGATGGTGAGTGTTGATTTTGGTCAAATATTAAGGTTCCATTTGTTTTACTTTAGTTAACTACACTAGTTAACATGAACGAATAATGAACAATACTTCTTCAGCATTTGTTCATCTCAGTGAATGTTAATTTTAACATTTTCTGCAAACATTCAACAAAATATATTGCTCATTGTTAGTTCATGTTAACTAATGTTAATGAATGGGACCTTATTGTAAATTGTTATTGAGTTGTTGTTTTTATAGTTATTATTAAAGTCCCCCTGTAGTCAATAATAATTGTATCCCTTAAAACTCATCTTTGATCACCAAAATGACAAATATAAAGTTTTTTTTCTTGAAAAAAAATCTTCATGCCTAAAAAATAGCTTGAATGTAACTCTACAACCTTGCCTCGTTTAGTATATGTGGTTCTATGAATATGCAAATTATCCCCGCCTCCACTCACTCACTCCAGCTCAGAGATCCACTCGTTGATGATCACACGTTGACCTGATTGGTTACAAGGTAGTGTGTGACGTCAGAAACACCAGCGATTTCAAACTGCGTTTTCGAGACTGTCTTTGGTTCACTGCAGTTTTAAAGAGAAAATACTCAGCAATGGTGTTGACTTATGAATTTGCACATGGTTTGTCTTAAAGCATATTAAAAACACTACATAGACATATAAACAACATTAAAAGCTTGATTTACACCACAGGGGGACTTTAACAACATAACTGATGTTATTTTGATGTTGAAATTCAGATTTCCAGTTTGAAACGACAGCTGAAAGATGTCACAAAGCTCTCAGCGATATCTCAGCGTGCTCCTCTCTTCCTCGGAAAATTCATCGAGATCGCTGCACGTAAAAAACGCAACTACATTCTTGACCAGGTGACGTGGAGTTTACAAATACATCACAAATTACTAAAAA
Organism: Phoxinus phoxinus; assembly: GCF_949152265.1. Lineage (NCBI taxonomy): Eukaryota > Metazoa > Chordata > Actinopteri > Cypriniformes > Leuciscidae > Phoxinus > Phoxinus phoxinus. The sequence goes on along the minus strand of NC_136888.1, from coordinate 12,534,621 downwards.
ATTATTATTATATCATCTGCTGAAAATACAAAATCTTAAATGTCTCCATTTAGACTAACGTATCGGCACCAGCCCAAAGAAGGAAAATGTGCCTATTTGCCGGGTTCCAGCGTAAAGCTGTGGTAGTCTGTCCAACAGATGAGGAATATATACAGAGGACTCAGAAAAAGGCAGAAACAGATGGCAAAGATGTACCTGAACACGCAGTCCTAAAAATGAAGGGTAAGATCCTTTTCTCAAGCCATACTTGATCTAAGATGTGTGCAACTGTGTTTTATTACTTAGATTTTGCATTAGCTTTTATTTTCATATTTTTATTTAAATTTCAGTTTAAGTTTTAGTCAATTTTATTATTTGTTTTGTTTTTCATATAAAAACTAACCTTATGCCACACCTGCCATTTGGCGGTGACTTAAAGCTACACTGTGTAATTCTGTGTAAAGTTGATTCTTAGCAAAAAACACTTTCAAACTTATATGTGATCATTAACGTATAATTACTTCCACCAACTAATCAAGTATTCTCGTAAGCGTAGAATCTGCCATTTATAATACTTACGAGCCACATTAAAATACATTAGCCAAAGAGGGACATACCTGGAAATTCAAGCTTCGCCTTTCGCGTTTTTACACTCAGTGGCACCGTGACGAATGCGAGGGGGAGATTACTCGCGACTGCCGGCAGATTTGAAATAATACGGTCACCGTAGGAGTGAAAACGCCCTCAGAATGGGAGGGGCTAGAAAGTAATATTCAGTTGGTAGTCTTATACAATTTCACCGCTAGATGGGAGTAATTCCTACGCAGTGTAGCTTTAAGAAAATTGACAAGCTATAAATATATTTTTTTTTACCAGCCATGAAAAGCAGATTAATCCTTAATAAAGTTACAAAAGTTATTCAGCAATGAGTTATTGTTCTTTGTCTTTTGTTGTTTGATTAACATTAAAAACACAGACAGCTGCAGGAATATTAGGCTGCTGTCACTTGCTGATACACATGCGTTTTCTTTCTCAATTGCATTTGTTCACTTAAGATAAAACTGACTAAGGATACTTGACAAGACAGGCATTTTGACATACTTTAGTTTGAATGTGTCTGTTCAAGAGCAAGAAGGCGTGAAAGAGAGCTCAATTCAGTTTTTGAGTGCTGAGTCGCGGATTTCTAGGCGTACGCTTCAGATGTGATTGCGTGAAATTGGCAAGGCTTAAACTTTAGTGACAATGCAGCACTGGCCCGTCAACTGTCCTTTGTTTATTGCAAATAAAGTGACATGTATGAGTAGGGCTGGGTATCGATAATTTTTTTTAGATACCGATACCTTGACTGCGATACCAGTTCCTGAACGATAATTTTTTCGATACCAATTGTATGGAATCCGTTTTAACAAGATCACATTACATATTACCTGAAAAAAATACTTTTTTTCAGTTTGTTGACTTTTTTTACACACTCAATGACTCATATAGGCCACTGGGAAATGCACCTTTCATTTGGATAACATAACCAGAGAGAATTGTTCAGAGAGTTTATTCCATGCACTGTCAAGTGCTTCATTAGATTTATGTGTTGCCGGTCTTGGCTGCAATTATCTTATCGCAAATATTGCATTGCGCGCTGTTGGATCTTTTACATCTATGGGGGTCGGGATGCTTACACACTACAGCCTCACGTGTAAGCCACATCTCTGGGCGTAAACTAGTGTTTTTCCTTGATGCCTCGCCACAGACAATCACCAGCACTTGATTCCCTTAGGTATTGAAATTTGGTGCAGAACAGCAAGAATTTTTGTGTGTTTAAATGTTTTTATTTGGTATTACAGCTGAAGATCGTTGTAATTACACAATTTTTTTAAGAATTTTTTTTATACTCAATGGTATCGAGGCAATTCGGTCGGTGCCTAAAAAGTATCGAACTCGATACCCTGCCCTATGTATGAGTAGTGATTTAGCATTAAACATTATGTTACTTGCGGCTAATTCATTAGAATGAAATTAGATCATGTGATCAAACCTAATAGTAACAAAACTTTATTTCATTACCTCATCCATGAACATGATTTGAGTCCCGTCGGATTGATTTCCATCAGCAGTGGAGGTGAAGACGACAACTCCCATCATTCCACGCTCCTTCACGGCGTCATCAAGCTACGCCTTTGTTGTTGTTTTGAATATGCGATTTCTAGCGGTGAAACTTATACTGTATACTTTACCTTTAACAGCCACAACACTGTTGTGCAACTGACAAAACTCGCAAGATGAACACTATAATCTTTTCCAGGAATATACACGCTGCCTGTGGAAGGTGAGTGCTTCACTGAAGTGGTGTATGTCGAGCTGCAGAAGGAAGAAGCGTCCAAACTTCTTGATCAGTACAAGGAGGAGAGCAAAAATGCCCTACCTCCTGAGAAGAAACCCAATCAGGGAGGCGTACAGCTTAAGAGGGGAGGCATCCGAGGACGAGGAGGCAAAAATCTGTTCAACCGTGGCGGAGGACAGGGTCAGAGAGGAGGACGAGGAGGCTTTCAACACCGAGGCAACTTTAGGGGTGGTACGCCATTTCACTTGTGCTAAATGTTTGTTTTTATTCCTTATATAAACTTATTTGTATAGAAGAACTTTAAAGACACCATGAAGCAGCACCTCCATAATTTGACATACTTTGGAATATTGAGCAGGAAATAACACTTTTGTTTTCGGATTGTTTGACAGTGCCTGGACCGCGTGGGGGGTTCAGCAGACCACCGAGAGGCTTCCTTCCTCCCCCTGCCTTCAGAGGAAGTTTCAACCGGGGTGGTTTTAACCGCGGTGGTGGTGGTGGGATGCCTAACAGGGGCGGTGCCCCCAGGCCAGGACATGGGCGTGGCAATATGGTTAACATGGGTAACAGGGGAGGAGCCATGCACAGGGGCAACATGGGACGAGGGGGAGGGGCCAACCGAGGAAACTTCAACCAGGTGAGAAGTCATTGATGATGTAGATCATTGTTTGTTGTAAATTAAAATGTAGTTGTTGCAGCCTGAACAACTTGAATCCGTATGCCTGTAAAATAGGCAGCTAATGAATGAAAAGTAGAATTTAAACTAAAGCCGCTTTTCCACTGTCGGGACGAATGATTCTGAGAATGGTAAGGAACTGTTCCAGTTGTATTTCCACTTAAGCCTGGTATGGCATGGCACGGCACGATTACAAACTGTTCTTGATCTGGAATTCTTGGCACTTCAACCTTACAAAAACCTCAGAAGCTTACAATGATTTCAGTCAATATTAGGGAGTTACCATGCTTTTCACTTTAGAATACTCACACAAATAATTAGTAATTCCTTCTAAAGGATTTGATAATACCTGAGTCATTACTAGTGGGTTATCATGACCTTCACTTTAGAATTAATTACACATTTTGCATTATTCACTTATGAACCTGTACATAGTAGTTCTTCATCCGTCCTCTGGGACGTGTGAAAATAATAGTAGTTACTGATTAGTGAACTACCTCATTCAACTCAGCGCCATTACTTACTAATTAATTAATCAGAGTTTCTTGTTAGTAACATTATTCTAAAGTTTTACTGAAATATCTGATCATCCTCCATAACACGGTCGCTATTTATTTACATCTCATATCGTCTGTAAACTTTTGCATTACCTGGGCACTGACTGATGCATTTGTATTTTACATTCCAATGAGCTCCGTTATCAGCCCCACAGTGGAAAATGAAACCATGGCATGGAATGGAACAGTTAAGCAAAGAGAACGGTTTGGCCCGATGGTGGAAAAGCGGCTTAAAATGCCACCCCAATATGAACCAGAAATCACAAATCTGCTGTTTTCACAGAAGTTCAGGGGTCGAGGAGGAAATAATCGAGGTTTTAAAAATGGCAACTTTAGCATGAACAAAGCACAAGCTTTCAACCAGAGCTGGCAACAAGGGGTGAGTTACTTGAAAAATATGTTAAAACAAGAAATGGTATCTTGCATAAAGAAAATCAAGCCTTTTTTGGACCATCATTATCAAAGATATTTTTTAACATTTTGTTAGTTTTGGTTCATTTAGAGGGATAGTTTTCCCAAAAATAAAAATTCTGTCATTAATTACTCACCCTCATGTCGTTCCAAACCCGTGAGACTTTCATTCATCATCGGAACACAAATGAAGATCTTTTTGATTAAATAAGAGTGATTTCTGTCCCTCCATTGACAATCTGCGCAACTACCACTTTGACGCTTCAAAAAATTCATAAAAAGATGTAAAATTCGTATTCGTAATTCTTAAAATTAATCCATATGAATCGAGCGGTTTAGTCCAAATTTTCTGAAGACACTCGATCACTTTACATGATGAGCAGATTGAATTTAGCCTTTAATTCACATGATAAACACTGATCAGTGAACATAAACAGAAGCTCAACCAAACCTGCAAGAACAAACCTCTTGCTGAAGCTCAAACGCGCTCCGTAACACGAGAATGAACCTCATTGGTTCTTGCTGAAGCTCAAACGCGCTGCGTAACACGAGAATGAACCTCATTGGTTCTTGCGGAAGCTCAAACGCGCTGCGTAACACGAGAATGAACCTCATTGGTTCTTGCTGAAGCTCAAACGTGCTGCGTAACACGAGAATGAACCTCATTGGTTCTTGCGGAAGCTCAAACGTGCTGCGTAACACGAGAATGAACCTCATTGGTTCTTGCGGAAGCTCAAACGTGCTGCGTAACACGAGAATGAACCTCATTGGTTCTTGCGGAAGCTCAAACGTGCTGCGTAACACGAGAATGCACCTCATTGGTTCTTGCCGAAGCTCAAACGTGTTGTGTAACACCACAATGAATATGTGAATAAAAGCCTAAATTCAAGATGTTTATCATATAAAGTGATCTCATCTCTTCTGAAAATGGATGAGATAGGAGGGATAGAAATCACTCCTATTTCATCAAAAATATCTTAATTTATGTTCTGAAGATGAACGAAAGTCTTATGGGATTGGAGCGACATGAAGGTGAGTAATTAATGACAGAATTTTCTGGGTGAACTATACCTTTATTTCCAATTGTTATTCTAATTAGATCACTGTATTACAGTAAAAAAATAAAATAATTTAATCATAAATAAATATTTATGTATACTTAAATAATATATTATGTACATTTGATAAATAATATGTCATGAAAATAATGTAAAATGTGCAAAAAATATAAGTGGTCCTAAAAACATATTCAGGCTTCCTTCTTTAATTATTTTTTTCTTTGTCTTCATCAGTTCTGGAATCAGAAGCCATGGAGTCAACAATACCATCCTGGATATTACTGAACAATCGCTGTGATGGACTGATATCACATAAAAGCTTTAACTTCAGAAGTCATTCATTTCATCTAATGTCCTTTAGTTTTTGTACAGATTTGAATAGGACATTGAGGAGAAATGACTCTGGAGCTTTCAGAGCTTCACAGGTTTACCTGCTGTTACAGTCTTTTTTCAACTAATACTTAGGGTTTGTCTTTGACCGCAGGTTCGTATGACAACGTGGTTCAATTCAGGAAACTCAGTATAACTTCAGGGTGGGATGTTTGTCTTTTGACAGCTTTCAGGGTTTTACTTTTAATTAGTCTTGTGTGAATCTTTGTGTAGCAGTAAAGCTGTGTAAGATAAGAATACTATTCTCGAGGCACTTTGCAGTCATATGAAGTGAAACAATATTTTTTAGTTAAAAAGAACATGAAACATTTAATGCATAAACTAAGATACCGTAACCGAAATTTGGAGGAAGACTTGTCTGGACAGTTTTTGCAGACTGTATATTTCAGAAAAGGGATCGAAATAATTGGAAGTTTCAACTGGTTATGTAATTGAGTGGTTTTGGAATAATGGCTTTATTGGATTATATCGCTGAATTTTGAAAAGTCTTGATTTAAAAGCAGTCTGCCGTCTGTACATAAATGAATTAGGTGCTAAAGAGTCTGTACCTCTAATTCAAATTCTGTCCAGTGTAGAAAAGCAATGCCTCTTGTCTTATCATGTACTTGTTGTCATTTGAACCATACCGCAGTTTATTTATAAATGTGTTTTTTTTTTTTTTAATCAATGGTTTCAATGTGTTTGGGGACAAGGCAAGCAAAGCTGCAAAAAGCCATCAGATTTTCAACATTTAACCTTTTTTTCTGTCAGGAGCAATACAGCATTACATACAAACAGCATTTTCAATTCTTGCCTCTAAAAAAAAAGTGAATGCAGAATAGAGGATTTGTATTATTGTGGGATCATGATATTATTTATGTGTAGTTTATTTAAGAGATTTTTTTTTCTTCCAGCTGTATTTTTACAAATGCAATTTATTTTATTATTTTATTGTGAAATGTGGCTTACTGCTCTTTTCAGATTTTAATCTAAGTTAAGTGTCATAATATATTTTGGACTTTTTGTAAATTATTTTACTCTTTAAAAGTGCACATGGTTTACAATTCAGTTGCAATCTTCTTTAATATTATCTTAGATAATTATTATCTATTATCTTATTATCTATTACCTGTAAACATTTGTAGTTGACTTCAAAATTATAGTAATTAAATAACACTACTCGAATATTGGACTCCTCTTACTCCATGAAACAGTGATTATACAATTATTTTATAATAGTTCTCTCTGTATTAAAGCTTTCAAAGGATGTCAGGGTGCCATTGTGGACTGTTAACATTAGACTGATTTTCTAAGGCTTTAATGGAAAAAATGTGTAATTATTGTAACCTCAAACAAATGCAATCATCCACGCAGACATACTTGAAGGTTTCTTTCTCATCTGTAATTCCCACAACAGAGGTGTTGTTGCATAACTATGAAATATTACCAATAGGATGATTCTTTAGTAACTGAAATATGCATATAGAAACTTTTTTTTTTCTTTTTTTTTTACTGCTGTAGATAATCTCATATCAGTGTCATTAAGATCTACATTGTCCCAGACTTCTGATGCAAATGAAATGACTAATATGTTTTTAGATAATTGTTGGCTAAAAAATATGGCAGATATTAGGAATATTATAATTGTATTACTTTAAAAGTATTACTGTTTTGTACTAGGAAATTATTAATGGCATGTGATGTAAGACATAAAAAAAAATGAAGGTGACTTGTTTTGATGTTGTCTTTGTTCAAGGTATTTGGTCAGGTTAAAAAAAATATATAGTATTTAGATTCTAACACTTTGTAATATACACATTTTTCCTTCTTTCTTTTTATACCTTGCTATGTTTTGTATTTGACCTTTAATCAAGAAGAAAAATATAAAGATGAAATGAGTAACTTATTCCATGAATTCTTTTTGAAATAGATTGTTTTTAAATGATAATAAAGTTTGAAGATAATCACTGGCTTACATTTGCCTATCTATCTATCTATCTATCTATCTATCTATCTATCTATCTATCTATCTATCTATCTATCTATCTATCTTTTTGCCTATCTGTCTATATATCTGTCTGTCTACTCAATTTAACAACTGGCACATTAAGCACTGAGTGTTGCAATAAAATTAAGCCAACTGAGGACTAGAATTTCAGGCTCAACTTATCCGATAGTCATATCCATGCAGAAATATAACACTCAAGTAAGTCTGTGAATATTTAACTCTGTTTATGTATAGCTCTGCCACATGAATGAGATGTAGTTACACTGAAACCAGAGACATTCGTGCCAGGCTGTTTGCTGAGTCAAGCACAAGCCCTTTGAGGAGAAATATCACATTGCATGTCTGTTTGTAAAATATGCAACAACAATAAAATAAAATAAACCGTCGTCATATATTGAGTCTTTACGTAAATACGTGATATGTATTTAATATAGTGGTCAGTAATAAATTAGATGTGAAACTTTTATTTTGAAACAAAACGACCGGAAATGACTCACTAGCCAGTGGGAAAGTAACTCATGGGGGGCAAATACACGAATAATCTTCTTCCAGGGGGCGCAAGGCGGCTCAAACAGTCCAAATCCCCATTAAACCCTATTCAAATCTCAGGACGTTTTTAATCTCATTAGAGAAATTGTACACAATATACATTACAAGCATTTAAATCTATTAAATCTACGGATTTTGACCTAACATGCAAATGCAAATCTGCGTAAATACAATCTCTAAAAAAAATATCATAAAAAAAATCCTTATCAGATAATCATAAACTATTATCATTGGTCCATCCTACCAGCGTGGAGAAAAGTAACATGTACCACGTGACATCCGGTCTATGCGATAAGTTACTTCAATGGCGGTCTGAATAATAATTCATTTAATACATAACTGACAAAGACACTGAGAAGGTAAGTAAGTATTGATCTGAAAACATAGAGTGAATAATTAAAATATGACAACTGTCATTTAGATCGTTTATCATTTGCTCATATCTCAAGCGAAGTGCCATTCTATCCTCTTTTATTTCTATAGCAGAAAAACATCCGCCCCTTGATTCATCATCACATAAGCTCAGGAAGAAAGAGTGGAGGCAGGAGTGTGTTCATACATCTGCAATGGCCATTGAGCTGCGCTCTGGTGTCAAATATGGCTCGTTTTTGTCACTCGCAGTGGTGTTGGTGGCGTATTGGTTCCGATCTCCGGACGGTTCGGTTCTGGATGAGAGGCTAGACGTGCTTCTGTCTTCATTGCTGCGCGCGGAGCGGAAAGTGGGCATGAGCGACGTGTCCAGACCGAGAGTGGCTATAGGTACGGACTTTTAAGTGCACTTAACAGCATGCAACAAATTATAATGATCATATGCACCCATGGGATAGATTCTGCAAGTTGTCAAATATGTCATTTATATAAAAACGTTACTTTATATGTATTCATTTTTAAATAATCGCTCTAAATATTTAAGAATAACCTTGAATAAAAATAGCAAATAAACTTTTAACTAATTTCCTGTAATAATAATACTATAATATTACGTTGCATGTTAGATTGAATTCTTTTGAAGTAACTAAGCAATGCATATGCATGCAAATGTGCAATGAGAGTAGCTATTTTATGTAATAAAGTTGTATTTTTAAATCAGTAACTCATTTAATGTAATCTGTATAAACAGTACTAGTCAAAAGTTTGAAGCATTACTATTTTTAATGTTTTTGAAAGAAGTCTCTTATGCTCATCAAGCGAGCTGACATCAAAAATACAGAAAATAAACTAATATTGTGAAATATTATTACAATTTAAAATAATATTACATTTGAATATACTTTAAAATATAAGTTGTTTCTGTGATGCAAAGCTGAATTTGCAGCATCATTACTCCAGTCTTAAGTCACATGGTCCTTCAGAAATCATTCGAATATGCTGATTTATTATCAATATTGGAAACAGTTGTGCTGCTTTATATTTTTTTTATAGCACCTGTGATTCTACTTTTTCATGCTTTTTTCAGGATTCTTTGATGAATAAAAGAATAAAAAGAACAGCATTTATTCAAAATAGAAAACTTTTCTAACAATATAATCTTCACTATCACTTTTTTTTATAAATTTAACACATCCTCGCCCTCGCTGAATAAAAGTGTTAATTTCTTTCAAAAGAAAAAAATTACTGACCCCAAACTTTTGAATGGTAGTGTATGTTGTCACAAAAGATTTCTATTTTAAATACATGCTGTTCTATTTGAACTTTTTATTCATTAAAGAATCCTGAACAAAAGTATCACTGGGAATAAAATAAATTTTAAGCAGCTCAGCTGTTTCCAACATTGACATTAAAGCAAATTAGAATGATTTCTGATAATATCTTTCTTTATCTGATAATATGGCTTGTTGTTTTGCTTCTGAGGAATTTTATCTTAGGATCAGGCCTGCGCTGATGTTTTGCATGTTGGTTTTGCATCTTGTCTTTGCTTTTTTTGAAATTGTTGGTAAAAACAGTCTCTATAATAACGTGTGCAGTGCTTGCAAGGGAATTTTTTTTTTTTGACAAGTGGTTTAAGCCTTATGTTTACCAAAATTCTTCAGTCATTAACCTGAGATATAACCCAGTTCAATGTATTTGTTGCTTAAATGACGGTCAATGCATGTGAAAGTTCTTCTCTAGACTCTCGATTGAATCTTTGTTGATTGTGATGATGTTCAGTCAGTTTTGTCAAAGTCTATCTGGGATTGCACAGTCATTATCTGCTTTTTGAATCCGTGATCGATGCCTCTATCAGTCTGTTGCGTTCTGACAAACAACAGCTTCAGTCTGTAGTGACGTTTGCTTTGGCGAACTATGCCGTATAATGCATCCAATCCATTCTTTTCAGATATTCTATGATGACCTATGATTGAGAGGTGTGTTTTGTTGGATGGTCAGGTTCAAAGATTGAATAAGTGTAATATTATATTACTTAACATGTGATTTCACTGTCTCTTATCAGGTTTTGGCGGCTGTGTGGATATCATTGTCGATGGAGTGACTCTGCTAAACAAAATCGGGTTGAAGGCGACAGACCAGCCCCTCCACCACGACTACATAGAGAATGCGGAGCAGCTGGCTCAGAGTTTCGCTTACTTTTTCTCCCCCGGAGCCGCTTCGGAGTAAGTTAGAGCCGTTCAAGCATGTTCACAAAGCCCTCGGGACTGTAGAGATTACACAATAAAACGTAACGCGTCTGTTTTGATTTATTCGATTTTAAGACTGGAGTCAGAACTTCCGTTTCGTGTCAGTTCATATTTAACAGTTGGAATTAAAACTATCTGGTCCCATGATGAATTTAGTCAGTTCCCCACAAGTTCACACAGTTAGCCACAGATGTAGTTCATCACATTAACTATGAACGACTAACGTTACAAAACCACAAAGTGTCACAAAACTAAAACAATAAGTTAAATATTAATTAAATAAAATTTTAATGCTTAAATGCATCAGACCATCTTCGTTTTGTTGTGCTGGCAATATGGTTAAGCTGCATACAGCAAGAGAATTCACACTTGCGAGCGTAACGACAGGCCTCTCGAGATAATATTGCAGTTATGTAGTGCTGCTAAAGCCTGCGGCACAGTAGCGTTTGGAGACGCCAGTGCTTCTGGTTGACATATGTTTGGATTGATGTGTGAAATTCTCCTCTAGCTTATAATAACCATCAGTCATAGTGGAGGTTTTATTTTCATTCTTTTCAGTTAGAGAGGCTTTTAAGCCTCTGGCATCAGGGTTGCCAGGTCTGCGCAAACAACAACAACAACAACAACAACCAAAAAACTAGCCTAATATAGCCAATCAAAAATACCGGTAATAAAATGTTCTAAGTTGGGGGATGGGTCGGAGCACAGAATTTATACTTATAATAATTTTAACAATGATTCAACTTAAGTCCAACCATTAACAAATTGTTAGTTTATAATTAAATGCAGTAAAAAAAAAGAAGAAGAGAAGACATTTATAATGTTATGGAAGATTTTGATTTAATAAATGGTTTAATAAATTTAATAAATAAATGTAATGAATGCAAATAAAGGCTGTTTATTGGACTTTCTATTAATCAAAGAATCCTGAAAAAAGTATCACCGTTTCCAAAAAAAAAAAAAAGGCAGCACCACTGTTTTCAACATTGATGATATTAATAAGAAATGTTTCTTGAGCATCAAATCTGATTTCTGACTGGAAAATCTGACTGAAAATCTGAAAAAAGACTGGAGTAACAATGCTGAAAATTCACAGGAATAATCACAGGAATAAATTACATTTTAAAATACAGTATATTCGAATAAAAACCTGTTCTTTTAATATGTAATAATATTTCACAATTGTACGTTTTTTGCTGTATTTTTGCAGCCTTGGTGACCACTTGGAGACTTTTTTCAAAAATATATATTTTTTAATGTTTCCACACTTTTGAGAGGTATATAAAATGGAAATAAGGTTTTTACAATGGCAAAAATTTAGATGGCATTGAAATTCGAACTTGAAGCAAGGCTTAAAAATGCATGAAGCGGATGGGTTTTTGTAATGATGACTCACATGAGCGAAACCGCCATAGAGACCATAATACAACCGGTATATAGCTCACCCCTATATATCTTTCATCAAAATCAAAACTGAATAATTTTCTCAGCATCTGAAATGACTTTCAGCTGACCTCAACTAAATGCCATCTAGTTTTATGTTACTTAAATCTTGCCAGTTGTTAAAAATGCAGATAATGTGGATGTACTAGTTTGCATGCGTAATAATAGGAAATCCTCCACAGCAACCTTACATTTCTGCTATGAAACGCCTACTTTCCACAATCCAACTAATTCCTGATGGCTTAAAAAAAAAATCTCTTTGGATATCCCGTTTCACTCAGAAATGTCACTTTACTTAAGTAAATAAGTTGTGAATGCTGTTTAATGTTTATTGTTTATTTTTGGAAGGTCAAGTATCTAGATATTGTTGAGCAAAAAATATGAGCTGTATACTATATGGCTGCCTATGTACAGTAAGAACACATGTGAGGTCAATACATCCAGAGTAAATAATGAATAAACTGGCTGCTGTTGAATTTTGAGTTTGTTTCTACACAAATGTGTGTTCTTGTGTTATTTAATTTGTTAGCAACCATTCATAATACTTTTTTCCCATCCAAAGTGATATGGAAAGAACAAAAACCCCTCAGTTGCTTGACTTGAGGCTGAATAAATAGTGTAATTACAGTGTTTGTTATTCTGCTGACAGTTTTCTTTCACTCTTTCCCATAGGAGGTTTGTGATGAACGACACGCTCTTCAGTGAGCTGGTAGAGGCTTCTCGAGAGCTACCAGGAAACAGGTGGTCAATAGGAGGAAATGCACCTGTCATGGCCAGCAGGATGGCGCTGGAAGGATGTGATGTGCTTTTAGGTGGCAGTTTCAGCATCGATTTCACTGATATCCTCTCACAACGCATCACAGGTGCAGTAATGAGCTTATTTTCAGCTTTGTGCTTGAAAAGCTTTTTCTATTCAATATTGTAAATAACAACACTTTACTGCCCCTATTATCAGGGGTGCACATCACTTTTTTGGTCTGGTTCTCAAGGGAGCACCTGGAGATCCTGCTTGGTACTCGCACTTTACGCTGCACACTTGTCCTACAAGCTGTCGTCCTCACTTTCCTCCTGAGTGCTCTCCTCACTATCTTCTTTTCTCTCGAACATTGTAGATGATGATAATGATGATGATGTTTTTTTATTGTTTTATTTTATTAACATTAATGACACAGACAACAGCAGGAATATTAGGCTGCTGTCACTTTAACCGAATGCACGGATTGAATATACTGATACACATCAGCTTATCACGAATATACTTAAACATCACTTATGACATAACCGAGAGAATACTTTCCGAGATGGGAATGTTGACATCATTTTGTGTGTATGTGTCCGTTCAAGCGCAAGTAAACGCGGAATCAATTCGGTGTTCGAGCACTGTCTGAACATGCCTCTCTCTCGCTCTCTCTCTCTCTCTGTGTGAACAGGTACATGCGCGTGAGTCTCGATTTTCGCCTCCTCATCCACGTTTATATTGCATTGTAAATCGGCAAGACAAAACACGTCCAAATTATAAACTTCACTCTACGATGGTTAAACATAGCAGTTAATCACATGCGTGCCGATCCGTGGGGCCTGATCCGTACGGATCACGCATCAACTGTGATCCGTTGCATTCCTAATAATTAATGAACACACTTATCATAATGATTGCTATCTTACTAGAGATGGAGAAGAAAAATCCTACACCAGTAAGTAAATGTGTCCCTGAGGCTGTACCCAAAAATGTTGGTACTCAAAAGCGCTTCCCTCCACGTTTTCTGCAGTGCATCGTTTATTTTTATACCAGTTATGTGCACCCCTGACTATTATGCTATTTTAAAGGCTCCTAATTCTGTTTTGGAGGTCTCCTACAATACATCAGGGCAGGGGTGTCCAAACTCGGTCCTGGAGGGCCACTGTCCTGTAGAGTTTAGCTCCAAATTGCCTCAACTTCTTTCTTGGAAGCTTTTTTGACTTTTAGGCGATATTAAATATAATATTCCTGAATAATTCAGCAGGTACAGTACATACCCTTTCTCCAAACTCTCCGCTGCGCGCAAAACAAACGCTCACACACACGTTTCACACGCTCACACACACTGTCACCATGTAATGCACTTGTTAAAGGGTGTACTTTTGCCAAAATTTAACCTAGGCTCTTTTTGTTTATCTACCCGAGTTAAACTTTTGTGTAAAAGCATAATTAGAATGGAAACGCCACTTTTAAGATTGACCGTATTTTCGTTTTAGGTCAAAATGCCTTTTGAATTGGAGTACATGGATTTATCCTTCACTTTGATCTTTGAAATTCTTTTACATTCACAAACAACTTTATTACACACTACTCAAAAGCATAATAGGTGCACTATAAAATCTTAAATGGGTGGTTGATTATGATTTCACTTTAGTTAACTTTAGTTAGTGTGTAATGTTGCTGTTTGAGCATAAACAACACCTGCAAAGTTACAACGCTCAAAGTTTAAAGAAGTTTAAAGTTTTTCTAACTTTAGTTAGTGTGTAATGTTGCTGTTTGAGCATAAATAACATCTGCAAAGTTACAATGCTCAAAGTTTAAAGAAATTACTTTTAAGGACTACAACAAACGGCTGGTAGAGACTAGGCTACCGTATTTTCCGGACAGTCGCTCCGTAGTATAAGTCGCATCAGTCAAAAAATGCGTCATGAAGAGGAAAAAAAACATACATAAGTCGCACTGGACTATAAATCGAATTTATTTAACATTTTTTTTAACAAAATCCAAGACCAAGAACAGACATTTAATCTGGAAAGGCAAGTTATTCAGCTACACAATAGCATATAGAACATATACCTGGGGGGCTGAATAGGCTAAATTAACATAAGCCAGTGAGTCCAACAAGTTACCGGTAAACAAGTTCACCAAGCTCCCGCGATCTCATTCCACAACACTGAATCATGGGGGTAATCCATCAGAAACTGAAGCTTCCCCCGGGCGCCACCATTGTAGCAGAGCATCACTTGCTGTTATCATTCCATTGACTCCCATTAATTTTGGCGTCACTTTGACAGCGAATAACTTTACATCTGAGGTGTCCAAAGACTCCATTTGTCCATTATTTATTTCTAAAGAAACACGACAATGTATAAAAGGCTCCATTACCATGTATCTTACGTTATGGCCCCGTAGAAGCAGTTTTTGTAAAAATAGGCTAACGATTGCGTCATAACCACTCGATTCTGTCGCACAGTCGAGAAATTACCGTATAGACCGGCGGAGAAGCTCGAAGGCAATCGGGGGGACATGGAAGCATAAAGTCTGATAAAGTCAAGAGAAAAGCCCATAGGGAGTCATAAAGTTGATTCTGCTGCTATCTCATGGACAGCAAATACTCACGCTCTCCGTCTCTGCGAGGTTCGGAAGGGAATGATTCAGATTTCTCTCGGCACAGCTACTAGAAGACCTACAGCAGTCAGACAGGTTGCTCTCGTCACATCTACATCGTCAAGCTCAGTTTGAGGCTGCGCAGTACGGTCAGCCATCAGGAAGTGAGTGCTTCTAATGGGCTTCACTTTTCTCCGTTGAAACCTATTGGGTCGCTGTCTATGGCCCTGTCCCAAATGGCACACTTCATATGCACGTTCGGTCTTGTGAACTTACAATGGCTGCCGCGTGCGTGTGTCCGTTAGACTGTAGGGTGTCCCATTTCTCATTTTAGCTCTCAGAAGGGTGCTCTGCGGTCGATTTGCGCCCTCGATGCGCACTTTTGCCGAGCCTGCACTGATGCGGACTCCACAGCAGACTTCTTCCCGACAGTCAAAGCGGCGTTACGTCACGAAAGTGCGGACTCAGAGGAAGACTGCGAGTGCTTAGGGTGCCATTTGGGACAGGGCCTATGTGTCTATGCACTGAATCCATCGAATTCTTCTTCTGTGTCGCTTCTGAACAACTCCGCCAATTAGAGCGCCCTCTCGCGGCTGTAGACGGTAATGTTTTCTCTTGGTTTATCTCAGTCAGTATGAATTAGTTTTGATATATAAGTCGCACCTGACTATAAGTTGCAGGACCAGCCAAACTATGAAAAAAAGTGTGACTTATAGTTCGGAAAATACGGCACATGACAATCCTCCCGGGTTAGTGACATCACTAACATACATTTACATAAACCACGCCCACGGGAACGCGATTTATAGATTATCAAGAAGACAGAATATGCTAATCAATGACTAGAAGATAACTACACAGCTACATAAATTCATCAACTAACCATTCAGAAATGTCCTGTTGTTTCTACATGTTGTCACTTCTTGAGTCTCTCCACCATTGTCTGACTCCTCCGGTTTGAACATAAAAGGCTAAAAGTTTTTGAAATGTTCAGTGCATATGTGTGTGAGGTAAAAGGACACAAGCTGTTGTAGCTCCGCCCCCTGTGCAGGGAGCAGCAGCTCATTTGCATTTAAAGGGACAGACACAAAAATGGTGCGTTTTTGCTCACCCTCAAAAAGTGACAATTTTAACATGCTATATAAAATATCTTTGGGGTATTTTGAGCTAAAACTTCACATACACACCCTGGGGACATCAGAGACTTATTACATTGTGTGAAAAGGGCATTATACCACTCCTTTTGATTTTAGAAAAAATTACCAATTTTAAAGTGTATTTTCTGCTTGCTTCAGCTTTCTTCCATGTTTTGTATTGCATTTAATTATTTGGTCTCTCCTCAGTGGCTGGAAACACTGTGGATGAGCCAGATATCCACCTGATCCTGGAGTACCCCACAGGTGCCACATGGGGGCCATACACTTCCCGAAGGGCCAACAGGTGGGCTTATATTGGGCTAATATACTTTAAGATTTTTTTTTTTTTTTTTTTTTTTTTTATCTAAACTACTTTTAATCTAGACATTTTTGCTTTGCATGTAAGCGCTTTTCTTGTATTGCTGTAGGTATATCGTCCATAGTGATGACCATAATCCATATTTGGACTCCATGGAGCAATTTCAGGAAAAGCTGAATGGCTTCAATCCGGATTTGCTCGTAGTAGGAGGGTTGCAGATGATGGACAACTTCCCTTTCAAAAAGGGTAAGTGAATGAAGCTGTCTAAAATTAACTTTCATTAATAACATTGACAAACATTATTGCATAATACTTAAATCAGTATTTAATCTGCTTTCAAATAATAATACTATAAAACATACTAATGTTCAAATGATTGTGGTCAGTAAGATTTTTAAAATGTTTTTGAACGAAGTCTGTTGTGCTCACCATGACTGCATATATAAAATACAGTAATTTTTTTTACTAATAATTACAAATATTAGGCTATTGCGCTTTAAAATAGCAGTTTTACATTTTTGCTATATTTTGAAATGTAATTTATTCCTCTGATGGTAAAGCTGAATTTTCAGCATCATTACTCCAGTCTTCAGTGTCACATGATCCTTCAGAAATCATTCTAATATGCTGATTTGCTGCTCAAGAAACATTTATTATTATTATCAATGTTGAAACAGTTGTTGATGTAAATAAAATAGAATAAATATTTAAATATATGTATTTGTATCATTATAAATAGATTTATATTCACTTTTGATTAATGCATCCTTGCTGAGTAAACGTATTGACCCCACAGTAATGTATATTTTATTTAAACTGCTAACCAGTTAATCATTATGTTATGTGTATTAGTGAACTGATTAATGAAAAGTTATTATAAAGTGCACATATAATGGTCTGTAAACCGTCAGCCTGTATGTGGATCAGTGGTGGTTTGGAGCTAAACTAACCCTGTACTGTCACATGGTGAGATTAGCATGTTTTCCCAGCTGCCCTGGGAAAGTAGACTGACTGTAATAACTTGTAGCGCTCAGGGATTTTGTTTGCTTTGCATATCTTTTCTGTCTGCCATAGAGGGGAATTACTATTAATAATATTCACTGCACATCTTCACTGCTCGCATCATAAACGGACTGATTTTTTCAGTTTTCTAAGTTGGTTATTGGTGTTTTAAGCAAGTAATATTTAGACCCAAAGGCAAAAAATGCTTAATGGAACGTTAAAAGTGTAGTGTGTAACTACACTACACTGCACTGTAAAAATAAAAAATAAACTGTAAATAAAACAAAGGAATTATTGGAGAACATTTTATAAGAACACACTATTTTAGTCTTTCTACTTCAATGTGTTACTTGCCGTTTCTTAGTTATTAATTGTGAAGTTTACAAGCGATTTCGAAGTGAAATTTGATTCATGGCAACTTTTTCAGTGTGTTTCGAAGCTGTAAATAAAGTAAAATTATTGAATTATGAAAATATTGAAATATTATTTCAATCTTTCTACACCAAATTGTTTTCAGTGTAATTCAATTTTAATGTTCCATTAAGCATTTTACATATTACAATCAGGGTTTTTGCCATATTGGTCAAAGTCCCCCTGTAGTCAATAATTGTATCCCTTAACTCATCTTTGAAAAAAAATGATTCAAGCCTTAAAATAGCTTGAATGTAACTATACGGTCTTGACTGGTTTAGTATATAAGGTTCTATGCAATATGCAAATTATCCCCGCCTCCACTCACTCACACCAGCTCAGAGATCCACTCGTTGACGATCACGCATTGACCTGATTGGTTACAAGGTAGTTTGTGACGTCAGAAACACCAGCGATTTCAAACTGCGTTTTTGAGACTGTCTTTGGTTCACTGCAGTTTTAAGGAGAAAATACTCAGCAATGGTGTTGACATGAATTTGCACATTGTTTGTCTTAAAGCATATTGAAAACACCACATAGACTTACAGTATAAACAACATTAAAAGCTTGGTTTTCACCTCAGGGGGACTTTAAGAGATTCTGTAATAACCGTGTCTTTCCTACAGGAGAGCGCGAGGCTCTGCTGGGGAGGCTGGCGCAGATGTTGTCCTCCGCGTCCCTGCAGACCGCCGTACATTTCGAGATGGCCAGCTTTGTGGATGAAAGTCTGCTGTCTGACCTTCTAGAGTTTGTTCTTCCTCACGCCGACTCTTTGGGCATGAACGAGCAAGAGCTGCCCAATCTCTTGAGCCTTTTCCGCGGCAGCAACTTGACCGTGCTCTCCGACCCCAACCCCCGCGTAGCTACGGTGCTGGACCAGATAAGAGAACTCTACCGCCTGGTAAACCAGCGCCACCGCGAGGCCGGGACGGGTCGGCCGCTCACCCGCCTTCACGTCCACACGCTGGCTTTCCAGGCCATCATCGTCAAACGCGGCTCCCAGTGGAAGAACACCATGTCGGCCACGGCCAAAGCCTCTCTGACTGCCAACCGGCACGTGTGCGGCTCGCCGGACATCGATCTCAGTAAAGCACGGCTGATTATGGATGAATCGTTCTCCATTAGCAGGAGAGAAGGGAGTCAGAGAATTCCGCTTCAGGAATCTCGACCGGTTTCCTGCTGGGATGAGGACGGCTATGAGATTTGCGTGGCTCCTGTGCTGGTGTGTACAGAAGTCTACCAGACTGCTGGAGGAGGAGACAACATCTCTGCCGCTGGGCTCGTACTGCAGATCTGAATACGAGACGTCTTCATCCCACATGCTTGGGTTTTATTTTGTGATTTTTGTTTTTTTAATTGCATCTTTTTATTATTATTTTTTGGGGGGGGGGGGGGGGGGTATGGGGTTTGGAGAGACATTGAGAAACATCGTGTGCAATACAAACATTGTGTCCGGCTTATATAAAGTTGGGTGAATTTCACAAAACCTGTCAATAACATGTCCACGTCTTATTTCACCCTTAAATCAAAAATAGAAATGAGAGGTTTTGCTTTTTTACCATATTAATTTTTTTCAATATTATTTTCTTGACAGTTCACTTGCCTTTCATTTGTGCTGATTTCAATTTAAATTGAACCACAGTATTTTTTATTGTAGTACATTTAAAAAATACTGTAGTAATGAGAATATAATGAAAATCACAAGAAATGCGGTGTAATGGATGCATTGCATAAATGAAAATGTGCTTACCGGTAATTGTCATGAAAATAATGTCTTGATGGTTTGTTTTCTTTATGCAAAATCTAATTTCTCACTTTGATTTTTGTGTGAAATATAATCTGGACACTTAATTGTAAGATTAGTTTTCCCACCTATATTTCCTACCTTCAGCTTACAAATAGTTTTCTTTCTCGTTTAAAATATCTTTTTTCTCATCCAGAAACTTTGTCTTAAAATGGCTTCGTAATCATTCACTTCACGCACGTTAACCCAACAGGGGCCAGTAATCTTGAAATAATATGCAGAAGAATATTTGAGCGCCCAGAGCTTTTTATATTATGACTGAAATCAATCAATGCAACTGCACAATAATGTCAAGAAACACAGAAGAATTTAGCATGATTGAAGTGTAATGGGGTCCACCCATAATACCTAACTTTGCTTTATCCTTATTTGTCATACATTATTAACATGCTTATTTAATGCTCGACCTATTTAAAGCACATGATTGTATTTTTTTATATTTTTTTGCATTCCATAGCATCATCATATTCCACTTAAACAAGTCAGTCTTCCGCTCTTATTTACAACACAATGTCTTTAGCTAATTTGTCTGAATTAAAGCACATGTTCTTTTTAATTAAAGGAACATGGCTTGATTTCTTACTCTAGGGAAGGGAACGTTTATGAGGATGGTCATTTTAGCCTCGTCATGTTAGAAATATCGAAGCAATACATGGGGTGCATGTATTTCATGAAACCTGACAAGAACATGTCATACTTCACCCCAAAATCAAAGAAAGAAATGTTTTACAGTAATTACAATTGAGAATAATTGGAATTACAAGTAAAACATCCATACCATTGTCATGAAAATAACATCATGAAGCAAGTCTTAAAGAAAAGGTGCGTTAGTAATAAATTCCCCTTTTTTATTACTTTTTTTTTTTTATTTTAAAGAAGAACCGGAATATATATATATAAATGTAAATGTAAATATATAGATACATAAGTAACTCGTCTTCAGAGGGGTCTTAGTAAAACAATAACGTCGCAGTTGAGAGCAGAACAATTGCCAGAAAATGTCAAAAACAATGAACACATGAAGAAAAGTTTTATTTTATTTCATTTTATTTTTCACCTGATTACTTTAGTTATGTTTGAGTTGTGTTTTATCAAATGAGGAACTATCCTTGCAATGGATGAAGTAGCCAAAACCACTTATTTCCACTTATGAACATGTGCATAAACCACATGCGTGTTTGTTTTTTCGGGAGAGGGATTTGAAGAACTCATAGCTGTTGGTGTCTCTTTTAACAGATTCAGAAATATCGAAGCAAGTTTGGGCTCTGGCTTCCTTTCAGTCACATCTTCCATCAGTCACACTGAGTGCAAATTATTACCTACCTCCTGTGCCTATGAAAATATATCCAGCTTACCTGATGTCCATCATGATTATATTGTATACCTAGAGTGCTTGCCTATGCTAGTGTAACCCAATATCAGACAGGAGATGGAAGTTAAAGATGTCCCACCCTATCAGGATGTGTGCATTAAGACACTCTCCAGCTGATATATGAAATATGTCTCAGGGATTACAGTAGCCTGGATGTCTATGATCCGCAACACTTGAGTAAGAACCAATTTATCTGTGACAGCTGGTGTGATTCTGGTCTGAGCCTGTAATGTACCGACCAACCGATGGTCCAGTAGATTTGGTGTGACTCTTTAGTGTGAAAAATAGCAATGGATATTTTGTTGTGAATGTGATTTTTGTGTTCATGTGTCGATAATAATGGTTGACGCATGTCTAAAGCAATTGTAGCATTGGAATTGTTTGTTTGGGAATGGTGATAGTAGGAGTTTTGTGTGTTGTCCTGCATACGCTGGAAATGAGTTGTTGTGAAATGCCTTTTTCTCTTTCCTTCTTTTGTCTTGGCCATGTGCGGTCTGTGAGCAACAGCTGTCCTGAAGGGAAAAGACTCATTTTTGAATGACTTCTTTGGATTTAATAAAATATTACATTCCATTTATGATCTCTGTTGTGTATTTTCAATTATTTTGTGGACATTTTAATTAGGATATTTTGGGATGGTTGAGGACATAGTTACACCTTTAGTTTTTGCACAATAATGTCAAGTGGAAACACAGAAGAATTTAGCATGATTGAAGTGTAATGGGGTCCAACCATAATACCTAACTTTGCTTTATCCGTATTTGTCATACATTATTAACATTTAATGCTCGACCTATTTAAAGCACATGATTGTATTTTTTATATACCATTATATATATTGCATTCCATAGCATCATCATTTCCACTTTAACAAGAGATTGAGCAGTTACACATCCCAAACATTGAAACAAGTCAGTCTTCCACTCTTATTTACAACACAATGTCTTTAGCTAGTTTGTCTGAATTAAAGCACATGTTCTTTTTAATTAAAGGAACATGGCTTGATTTCTGGATGAGGACATAGTTACACCTTTAGTTTGCTTGCACGTAATTAATGAATGTTTATACAAAGGGCCTAAAACTAACAAACTTTTAGCCACACATTCCAATTGCCAGTGACTTACCTACCAGCTAATTTACCAGCTAGCAGCTATAAATATTTTTTACTGGCCATGAAACTATTTTTTACAAAAACAGTCATGACACCAACATTTTGGATACCAGTAAAAATTCAAAATTTCAGGTTCCAAAATTTAATACAGTAGGCTAATGAAAAATAACATTGCAGAGACTTGTTTACGCAGAGCAATTAAACGCAGATTAATCCTTATTAAATTTACCAAAAAAAAGTATTTAGTCAAGAGCAGTGAGTGATTTTTCTCTGCCTTTTGTTGTTTGATTAACATTAAGGACAGACGTCAGCAGACATCTAATTTGTAATGAGAAAACAATGGAAACTACTAAATAGAAGAATTTCATTAGTGGTATCAGACGTGGATGCAAACCTCAACTGGTAAGATGTATTTGAAGCCCACTACAAGATACAAATATTTACAAGTTTAATGTTACAAATTACTATGTGTAAAAAAAAAAAGATACATACACAACATTATGTATGTAAGACAATGGCCTTCACATCTCAGAAAATAACATTTCTTTTTTAGTATTCCACTTTTATTGTGAAAGACTGCGGCTCTAGCCCTTCGAGAGCATCTGATTGGTCGATATTGTGTCCAATCACAGAGCTCGTTGATTGCAGGTGGCAGAGGGAGAGCCGAAGCGCTGTTGAGTGAATCTGCGGCTGCTAATGCTGAACATTTACTAAACGTTTATAGTTGATCACAGTCAGTCAAAATGAGCTCCATTGGAACCGGGGTGAGTAGTTTCACTACTAAAAAGTTTATCTCAGTATTTGAATGAGATCTGATCCAGAAAGTGCGAATAAGGACGGAATGCGTGTATGTCTGTGTCATTCTAAAGCTAAAGCTAATAAGCTACTGCTAGTGTGCAGGATCTGTATTAGTGTGTTTTATCCAGTTCCAACCCAATTAAAGTTAATAAAGTGTTTTCATACATAAGTAGCTTAAGCTATTTCTATTTACGTGGTTTAGTTGTGCGTTTTCTGCACTATTTTGCCCCTGCTGAGTCACTCCTCGATAACAATGAATGATAGCAGTTCAAATGAAAAGTCACTGAGGAGACAAAGTGAAAGTAAATTTGATGTGCACTGCGAAAGCTGCTTTGCTACATTTATTTAGCCTCATCGATGCACAGTTTTGTCTTTATTATTGCAGGGATTAAAAACTATTTGAATTGTTAGTTTTATATGAAATGAACTCAAGCGATGATTTTGACAGCGGTTCTCTTCTCCCCCATCAAGTATGATTTATCCGCCTCCACCTTTTCACCTGATGGAAGGGTATTTCAGGTGGAATATGCCATAAAGGCTGTAGAAAACAGCAGGTAATTAATGAACCATTATTACTCTCATTAATACACATTAAATAATTAAACATTTTAATATGCTGCTCTGAAAGGCTTTACCCCATTCAGTTTAATGTGATGATAACACCTATAATATTTGTGTCTTGCTTTTGATGTCTAATCAAACTGAGAGTTCTTATTAAGGAAATTAATTTAATAATTTTGTGCTAATTATTTTTATTATCGTTCACCAGCACAGCAATTGGCATCCGCTGCAAAGATGGAGTCGTGTTTGGCGTAGAGAAGTTGGTGCTGTCCAAGTTGTATGAGCAGGGCTCCAATAAACGCATCTTCAATATTGATCGGCACGTTGGAATGGTGAGAACATTGAGCACGTTGTTCATTAAACCGATTCTCATCATTTTTCAGTCATTTATCCTCTTCACTAACTCGTAAAATATTTAAGTTTTACATACTTGGATTATGCTGATGTCAGTGAATTATTAGATTGTGTCTCCTAAAATGCTACGGTTCCTTAGGTGTCTTTATTGTACTTTAAAAGCAATTACATCCATGTGATTATTTGGACATTGTGCATCCTAAACCTTTACACTAGTGGTCAAAAAGGTTGAAATAAGATTCTTTTCTTTTTTTTTGAAAGAAGTCTCTGATGCTCAGCAAGGCTGAATTTATTTAATCAAGAAAAAAAAATCAGTAAAACAGTAATATTGTGAAATATTATTACAGTTTTAAAAAACTGGTTTCTGCTATATTGTAAAATGTAATTTATTCCTGTGAAAAGCTGAATTTTCAGCATCATTACTCCAGTCTTCAGTGTCACATGATCCTTCAGAAATCATTCTAATATGCTGATTTCTTCATTTGTTTGTCTGTTTATTGTTATTAAACATTCTTATCATTATTTTCACGGAAAATTAGAAAACAGCATTTATCTGAAATGGAAATCTTTTGTAACATTATAAATGTCTTTACTGTCACTTTTTTTTCCCTTTACTGCATCCTTGCCTAATAAAAGTATTAATTTCTTTAAAAAAATGTTTGTCTCCCAATATTTGAATGATAGAGTAAATCTCTGCATGTATATGAATCCCTGTCTCTGTCTTCTAGGCTGTGGCTGGTCTTCTAGCAGATGCTCGATCTCTCTCTGAAGTGGCCAGAGAAGAGGCCTCAAACTTCCGCTCCAATTATGGCCATGACATCCCACTGAAGGTGAGAGAGAGAGTAAAGCAAGAGATCACCCAAAAATTTGCTCTGTACCTTCATTTATTCACAGTAAATAATTAGCTCACTCTAAAATGATTCAAATGTGTGTGAAATGAGATTCTGGTCATTGATGTACTCCTCATATTATCCAAACAGCATCTTGCAGAAAGAGTGGCCATGTATGTTCATGCTTACACATTATACAGCGCTGTGAGGCCTTTTGGATGCAGGTAGGTCTTCTGTACATTTTTGATTATATCCGATTGGAAGAGCTTTTTAATATATATTATTAGTGTGTTTAACATGTTTATTTTTCTTTAACCTGTCAGTTTCATTCTGGGATCTCATGATGAAGATGATGGTCCACAGCTCTACATGGTTGACCCTTCTGGGATTTCATACGTAAGAGATCTATTATCAGCACTTTAATACTTAAAGGGATAGTTCACCCAAAAATGAAAATTCTATCACCATTTACTCACCCTTATGTCGTTCCAAACTAATAAGACTTTCATTCATCTTCGAAACACAAATGAAGATATTTTTAATGAAATCTGAGAGATTTCTGTCCCTCCATTGAAAGTCTGTTCACCCAAACCTTTGATGCTTCAAAATGTTCCTAAAGAGATATTAATTGAACTGTTTAATCCAAGTCTTCTGACACGGTAGCTTTATATAATGAACAGATTGAATTTAGTTTTATTAACATATGTGGTGATGAGGTTAATTTTTGCATGTTACGCCACACGTTTGATCTTCCGCACAAACCAGGTTTGTTCTCGCGCATCAAGCAGGTTCGGCTGAGCTTTTGTTTATATTCCAACAAACAATGTTTATATGTGAATAAAAGACTAAATTCAAAATTCAATCTGTTCATCATTTAAAGAGATCCCGTCTCTTCAGGAGACTTGGATCAAACTGCTTGATTCAAAGAGATTCGTTTCTTGTACAATCTCTTTATGAACGTTTTAAAGGGGGTGAAGTGAACAGACTTTCAATAGAGTGCTGCAGGTATGACATCAGAAGAACCTCGGAAGTCTAATTCGCTGCTGGTTCCTTTGAGATTTTCCTATGTTTTTTTTTTCTTTTTCGATTTATGTGTAAAATAAAGCCTGTGGTAAATATAACTTGACTATACATTGATGTTTTGTTCTACAACGTAAATTACACACACTCATAGTGAAAATGGAAATTTTGAAACGGTTATGTTCATGTTTGAAAATTAACAAGTAACTAGATAATACAGTTTGGGGTGTGATTGTAGAATTGTAGAATAAAAAGATTGTTTACATTGTAGAATAAAACGTCAAAGTATCAGTCATATCTAACAAAGTATTAGAAATGACTGACAGAGATCGTAAACTACTGAAGACGGATAATGTGAGCGCTGTGTGAGCTGTGTGATCAGGCGCTGCAATTCTCTTCTCAGGCGCCGGCGTTCTCAGCACCGCCCGTCAAAATAAAAGTCCCGCTTCCAACACATTGGCCAATCAGAAAAACTTATCTGCCAATATTTAAAAAAAATGCTAAATATCGGCCGATATATCGTTCGACCACTAGTTCTGACCTCATACCTGGACCACTCTTTTGAGGGACAGAAATCTCTCAGGGTGTGTTCACATTTGCAGTTCAGTTCTCATGGTTTGTTTGATCCAGACCAAAAAAACAAAAACATTTAGTTCTGGTCCTCTTAGTGTGACATTGGCATTTTACAGTGGCCCTCCAGGAGCGGAGTTTGACACGTGCAATAGAGGGACATAAATCTCTCAGATTTCATTGAAAATATCCTCATTTGTGGTTTGACGAGGAACAAAATTTGTATGGATTTAAAACAACATGAGTGTGAGCAAATGACAAATGTTCGTTTTTGGGAGAAATATCCCTCTAATGCACACTTCCAGCCTTTGACACACTTTGGCCCAAATGGAACCCTAAGCCCTCGCAGTCTTTCTCAGAGTCTACAGTGTCGTGACGTAATGCCTCTGATACCCCTTTTCCACCAAGGCAGAGCTGGTGCTGGTTCGGAGCCAGAGCCTAGTTTCAAATCGGTTCTTTGTTTTCCGACCACCAAAGCACCAGCTCCGAACCAGTAAAAGTGGTTCTTAAGTAGCACCAAAACATTGCTGGGCTAGAAGTAAGAACCGCTTGCGTCAGGGGCTGGGGGCGGGGTTATCGTGACCAACAAGACGAAAAGAAACTTGTGACCGCCATTTTTTAAATAGCTGCTAATCGAGCTAATAGCTGCTCGATTGTAATCTCCGTCTATGCAAGTTACGGCGAGCTGCACGAACGCGTTTGATTCGCCGTGTTTGGATGCCGATGTAGGTTCGCAAAGCCATGAGCATGTAAGACTTGTTCGAGATGCATCGGAGCGGCACGGACCGATCAGAGCTCCGGGAGTGTTTGGAGAGCATACAACTCCTTGTGCTTTTGGATCGCTTTCGCAGTGCTTTGATGTCATGCAGCGATCGGTCTGCGAGAAGCCGAACCAACTCGAACAAGCCTGGTGTGTTTTTGTTTGGCGCTGCCGCGCTAACGTTGCTTGCTGGGCAACATGAGATGTATACACAGTGACGTAAGATCTGGCTCTGTTGTGGCTCTCTAGCATGTGGAAAGGCAAACCAGTTCTTAGAAGACCCGTCAGTAGAACCAACTCCGAACCGGCAATAGCTCTAGCTCTGAACCAGCACCTGGTTCTTGCTGGTGGAAAAGGGGCATGACTGTCGGATAGACGTTTTCTGCAGAGCTCGCTTTCGTATGGGCTCAGCAAAAGTGTGCATCGAGGGCTATTATGGGCTGCAAAAGCACCCTTCTGAAACCTACAATGACAAATTGGACACCCTACGGTCTTGTGGACTAAACAGACATGCGCACAAGGTGGCCATGAAACTAGTTCTGTAGCCAAATGTAAGTGCAACTGTAACAGAACTTTAATGTTACCTTTGTGGTCAAGCTGGAGTGACCACGGATGGAAAAGCACCTAAAATGTGTCCAGCATACACGCAAACTCCATAATTAGTGCAATAAAAAGTGCAGATTGTACATTGTTTTCATTAACCTGAACTTCCTGTACATGCATTTCCCTTTGTCATTAATGTTTGGTTTTGTGTTTGTTAGGGTTACTGGGGATGTGCTATTGGAAAAGCCAAGCAAGCTGCCAAGACAGAAATTGAGAAACTACAGGTATGTTATTTATTATATAGACCTTATGCACCAGAGCAACAAGCGCGTAGCCATCTTTAGAATTTTGTGTGATTTATAATTTTTCTATTGTTGCGGTAGCACGGTATATTATTTACATATCTGCATTGAAGAGTAATTAGCTGGTGAAGTGAATTTACTTATTGTAAAGTTAATGAAAGTTATCATGAGCATTGTAATGTTTGAAGCGGATGTCATAAGTAGACCGGGAAGATTTTAAAACTAGCGGATTCATTCATTAATCCGTAAGATCTTAACTTCATGCTGTGGAAATACAAACCGGAAGACGAAACGAGCAAAAAACAAAATGAGTGCAGCGCTGAAAAGGGGAGGGTATATTCATCATTTTGTAAAGAGCTTCAGATAAGCACTTACATTTTGCCTTACACTACTGTTCAAAAGTTTGAGGTTTGTAAATTAATACTTTTATTTAGCAATAATTAATCAAATTGATCAAATGCTGCTGTAAAGACACGTTACTAAAGATTTGCAATTAAAATAAAAGCTGTACTTTTGAAATTTATATCCATCAATGAATCCTGAAAATATTAAAAGAACCACAACTGTTTCTATCATTCTAATAATAATAATAATAATAATAATTCATTACATTTATATAGCGCCTTTCTGGACACTCAAAGCGCTTTACATAGAAGGGGGGAATCTCCTCAACCACCACCAATGTGCAGCATCCACTTGGATGATGCGACGGCAGCCATATTGCGCCAGAACGCCCACCACACACCAGCTTACTGGTGGAGAGGAGACAGTGATGAAGCCAATCAGTATATATAGGAGGATGATTAGGAGGCCATGATGGACAGTGGCCACTGGGCAAATTTGGCCAGGATGCCGGGGTTACACCCCTACTCTTTCGAAAGACATCCTGGGATTTTTAGTGACCACAGAGAGTCAGGACCTCGGTTTAACGTCTCATCCGAAGGACGGAATATGCTGATTTGCTGCTCAAGAAACATTTCTTATCAATGACATTGATAAGAAATGTTTCTTGAGCAGCAAATCAGCATATTAGAATGATTTCTGAAGGATCATGTGACACTGAAGACTGGAGTAATGATGCTGAAAATTCAACTTTACCATCACAGCAGAAAATTACATTTTAAAATATACATTAAAATTTAAAACCGTTAAATTGTAATGTTTCACAATATTAATTCATTTTTTGATTAAATAAGTGTAGGCATAAGAGACTTCTTTAAAAAAATATTACAGAGACTTTTCGTCCCTATATTTCCGTCCATCTACAAGTGTTCATAGTATCTCCAGGGTTGTAGTACAGAAAGTTTCATTTACATCTTATTGTCTTATATTTGTCAGCATACACTCCATTAGATCTTTACCCCTAACAGTACAGCTGTGGTGTTTAGTGGAAGCATGTTTGGCAGGCTTTCTTTGAAACAAGTTCAAACTAGAGTCAACTACTTCCAGTACTGCAGGGACCACATCATATACAACTCTTAAAGAAGTAACCGCATTATGCCATCAGAAGATTTGTCATTTCAAATCAATCACACAATACTAGACTAGATAGCAAGCGATTAAACGTTTAAAGGTTAAATCCTGTCATTTAATTTATTTCAGATGAAAGGAATGACCTGCAGAGAACTGGTGAAGGAAGTGGCAAAAATGTGAGTGTTTTGTTTCTAACTTAAAATGGAGAAGACCTCAAAATCGAATGCATCATTCATAGCCAACACAAAAGAGCAGTAGAGGTCCACGGAAACAAACCTGTCGGACTACCAGTATTGAGTTTTGTCAGCTGAATTGTTTTCTTATCTGTTAGGTTCCTAAGTTTACAATAATGTTGGCTACTAATGAACAAAGTTCCCACACCAGTTTGTACCAGTCAGTTTAAATTACTTTTATCAGGCATTAATGGGTTACTGCATACACACTTTAAACGTTAAATCATCTTATTGAGATTCCACTCCAAAAAATTCTCACCAGTATACTTATCATTTAGATCAGAGTATAAATAATTCACAAAGAAATTCTTGTCTGACTTTTCCAGACCTAAAAATGTAAAACAAATCTGTTTCCAAGCTGTCCATGATTGTGGGAGTCCTGAATAAAACATTTATAACATGGCATATCTAATTAAACATTTTATATTTATAACTATTTGTGTGTGTTGTTTTGTCATCTCTTCTCAGTATCTATATCGTTCACGATGAGGTGAAAGACAAATCCTTTGAGCTGGAGCTTAGCTGGGTTGGAGAAGGTAATGACAGCTTTTATATTCTAGTACTCAAACTATTGTGAATTTAACTTAAACAATCAGTTTTTTTTTTACTCCTATCTGACAGACACAGATTTTTTTGCACACGTGTAAACACAAAAATCAGCACAAGATCCGATTTTTTTTTTTTTTTTTTTGCATCTGTTCTGAGCCTCTTCCAAATGTGATTTTTAATCGGAGATACATATCTGATATCTGAACATCTGACCTATGTTTAAACGCATATATCCAATTCCCCTTGCCATTCCAAGCCATCACAAGGCGAGAGTGACACGTTTGCTCACAAAGATAGCTTTTTAATGTTGTATTATGAAGCAGATATTTTTTTTTACTGAGGTGGAATCTTTATAGTAAAGAAATTGCACACACACAGAAACATCCAGGAGCATAGAAACTGGTTTTCAACATCTGCCCTGTGAATTTTTAAAATTAAAACGGCTTCGTTACAGAAAGCTACATTATATTTCTCAGCAATGAGATTAAACTGCTGTTTTTGTAAATAGAGTAACAACATGTAGGCATCTCTCTCCCTCCTTCTCTTTAATTCCTTCAAATAAATAATCTTACTGCGCTACTAAAATAACAAATTTAAAATAGTTATTTTCTGGTCTATATCCGTTCAAATGTTCCATGACAGCTTTTAACTTATCCATGTTGGCAAATAATCATGGCCACCCACCCGACATGAATTGTAAAATAATTTTAGTACGACCATTCAAAACCCAAGGGTCAACCATCTCACATAGTAAAGCGATCACCGACATAATTATATTGGCGGGGATAAAATGTAAACACAAGCTATCAGATACCAGTCTTGTCTAAAGTGAATGTAAACAAGCGGGACCAAAAAGAGACGAATATTGTCAAAAGATCATATCTGACTTTCAGTGTAAATGCGCCTTTACTGAATAGGAAAATATTTGTAATACTTAACTTCCTTTCAGTTTTCCTCTGCCGCATTTGTGTTCAGTGCTGCATTTCTCACAAAACCCCTTCCATTGTTTTGTTGTATATTATATTGTAATTGTTTTCTGTCCATTTGTAAGGTTGAACATTTTTTCAAATTAAGATTAATATAATGGTAGTATTGCTTATTATTACACTTCTAGTACCTTTTAGATGTTGGCGCGTGATTCAACATGCCACACTTTTTTTTATCCCCGATTTAATGCATCTACAGTAAAAAAAAAAAAAAAAAAAAAAAAGGAATGGCTTATTAATATGTATTTTTGTACCTCTTGTTAGTCACCAAAGGAAAGCACGAGCTTGTCCCGAAAGACATCAAAGAGGAGGCGGAGAAATACGCTAAAGTAAGTAACTGTTCCTCTGGTAATAGTTATAATATAACAAAAGCTCTATTCAGCATTGGCTTATTGTCACATTTCTGTCCTGACAGGAATCCCTGGAGGAGGAAGATGACTCTGATGAGGACAACATGTAAAATGCGGTGTTGCAAACCTCTCTGTTTTTCCACTTCACTGACTGTGTACCATGTTTCAGACATTCTGGCAACTCTCAACTTGACTGCAGACAATAAAATGTTTTTTATGTTTTCTAATGGACTAATGTAGTCCTATGTTTTGTGGGTTTCAAACTTAACAATAAATACGATTTATAAAACTGAAAGCAGCTCTGATTCAGAGTCCTAAATTGGCATAATAACCATTCATTAGTTAGGCAGCAAGTTTAGACAAAGGATCCACCTTCTCTTTCAGAAAACCTGTGGCGTCATTGATTGATTTCTATGCACACCCTGTCTAGAGAATGTGTATATTACTAGGTTGGACATAAGGCACATTATGCATTCTGGTGTGTAAATAAACAGTTCATCTGCTGTTAATGGTTAGCTTAGTTGTGCCAGCCACTAGCATATGGAGCCTCAAAGCAATCCCAGTACATTATAATTTACTTTTTAAAATTGCCACCCATGACATTGTAACCCAAGCATGCATGATATAGTATTGGAGTTAAAACAAAAGTGACTAGGTCTTTAACTTTAAGGAACAAACTTTCCATTACAGCAGTTCTGAGTAACATACTGATATTATTTAGCACTGTGATGTACACTAGCAGTCAAGAGTTTGGGTACAACCTTCATTATTATTACTAATTTACACATTTTAGATTAATAGCAAAGCCATCAAAATTATGAAATCACAGAACGTAAGGGATGAGAATGCTGTAATAAATCAAAGTTTAAAACATGAATTGTCTCTCAGGGTTTCTACAACTCTAATGTAAAGTATTTCAGCAGATTACTTTTGATCAAAGCTTATGAAAAAACAATCCAAACTAGATTAGCAGTGCATATGCAATTGTGGGAGCTTTGTGTCGTTTTTATGGCCTTTGAAGCCAAAGCTTTGCACGTGACCTCTATTTTTAGCTATATGTGTTGCTGACTACCTCTTATTTGGAGAGTAGAGTTTGAAATTAATGTTGCTTTAAAACGGTCCCATAGATTTGTTATGGAATGGGTGGTTATAGATTAATTTACAAGCTTATGCATAGGCAAACTGAAATATTTATTGATTAATAAAACAATACACACAGATATAATATACAACTAGATCAACACTGCACAAGTATAGATTATTTTCTGATCCTGTTTATACAATAGATACCTCTCAAACATAAGATTCTACTGGTCCAGTTGCTGATGTTACGTTATGTCTATATCAACACTGAATCAAACACAACACATAGTCCTTAATATCCATCATAAAAAAAGCATTAACACTCAGTGAAAATCGCACTTCTGATTCACAATCACAATGCTTCAATATAGTTAGAGTAAAACGAGCATTTCAGTGACAATCTGATGCATAATTTGAAACCACGCAGGTGGCATTAAATTAGTATCTAACGTGACACACACATGCTTACTATGACGCTCTGTTCCGGTCACGTGGTCAACAAAACCCATGACGCCAGACGCTCTTACAGCCTCGACATAAAGACGCCATTACCGTTGCCTTCAATTGACCTTTTCTACACGACCGCATTAAAACTACTAATTGGTCAAATATTTGTAATACAAATCACATAAAGAACCAATTTAATTTAAATCGATGCTGAGGTTATTCGATCAGATTAGAAAAGCAGGCAGAAAAGTCACGGGGCTCACCGCGAAATCTCACGGGCTCCGAGTCCAGAATGCGAAAATAATTACGTTGGGTACAAAATGGCGAATGTTCTCTTCGCTTCGACATGCGCAGACTGAGCAGAGGCTTTCCCTCTGAAATGAAGCTCCGTTCCCATACACCCTTCCAGCCAATGGGCTTCGCTGACGGGACGCATCTGACTCAATTCAACCAATCAGAACCGTGGACAACGCAGAACAGGAAACAAGTAGCCAATCGGGGACCAGGATGGATTTGTTGTATTCGCAAAGAGTGCGACTCAAAGAACACCAATGAGAAAGCGTTATTCGCAGCGCCGCTTTCGTACTGCGCAATCAGGTTTCGCGCTTCAGCCTAGCCAATAGAATTTCGCTTAGCAGTCAGCCAATCGTAATGTTCTTAATTTGCTCACAGTGGCCCCTGCAGCCAATAGGGATCCGAGAAACACAACCTCAGCTCAACAGCTTGTTATTTCGTCTATGCCTTTGCAACCTAGTCGAATGCTGAGCTGAAGCAGTCATATAGGAGCATGTAAGTACACATATATATTTCCACACAACATTCAAACAGCGATTTTGCGTCAGTAAACCCGTATATTCAAACGTGTCTCATTTAAACCCGCTAGTCTGAAAGTAATCCAGGCATATTTGCCGTTTCCCCGTGGTTTCCAGCGAAGGTATTTAGGCGACGAAGAGAAAAAAAATTGAATGGCAGAGCCTAGTCACATCTAACGTTAGTCGGCTTGTTTTCTCACAGATTTTACCCGACGACTTTTACTTAAACTAACCACTCAAAACCGATCACTTTATAGTCTAAAACTTATAACTCAGTTTGAAGGGAAAAGTCGCCTCACATATTGTTGCGGAACTAACCCGAAGAACTATTTAAATCGCCATAACAGCTTCACTATATTTAGCTCAACCGTCACAATTTGATTGACAGGCGTCAATAACCATCATAACTGTCAGTTTGACGTTCTTCGAACTCCGATAGTTCGGTAAATACAGTGTTAATTGAGGGAAAACGGGGGTTAGTGGATGGTGGAGGGGCTGACATGGTGCAGGACGGTGTGTGAGCTATGATGGCGACGTGACACACACACACACACACACACACACACAGTGAGTGAAGCGGGAAGGAAACACGCAGGGTTTGAAGGGGTTATGTTTTCCTTCAGTGACTCCGTGCTTTGTATTTACATCATCAAGATATCGTAAGTGGCTCAGATTGGAGGTAAAGTCACGGTGAGGCAGTTAAGGCTTTGTTTTGATGGGTTGGTCTTGTTTATTTGATCATTTTGAAAGGGATAAGGACGAGAAGTGGCTAGCTGCGTTAGCTCCTTTAGCATTTTCTCTGTTCTGTGTGTTTGTGTTGTGCTGTCAAATTCTTCACACACATGCATATGACACATTTTTTTAGCACATGGCGCCAGATCGTGACTGTTTTTTCTTTCTGCTTGTGTGTTCTGTTTCAGCAGTCGAAACCAATCGAGCTGGACTCCCTCAAATAGCCATCAAGATGAAGGTGAGTCTCTGCAGTTCTGATAGGCGACGCCTCCCTAAATGAAGCCCAGCAAGCATCTGGAACAACACACTTAAATGAATAAATCAGATATGGATGGGTTTTTTGTAGAATAGCTGACCAGGGATTATCAGAGAAGCTCAGTAGTTCAATGATTGAGGTAGTCAGTCTCTATACATGCTTTCTGGATAACCAAGATAGTACTTTTCACAACACTTATGTGCTATTACTTTAAGTATTCTTAGATGTTTTTGTTCATGCTTTTCATAACTGTGACCATGCAAAGAGCAAGTGTTGGTATGAGTCTGTCTATGCACCTTAATAATATTTACACTGTTCACAGGTAGCAGATGAACCTGCCTACCTGACTGTGGGGACGGATGTGAGCGCGAAGTACCGCGGTGCCTTCTGCGAGGCAAAAATCAAGACTGTTAAACGCATGGTGAAAGTTAAGGTACGTTTAATCTGTCTGATATAAGCATGTATTCATTATGCAAAGTCAATTTGATTTGTATAGCGCTTTTCACAATACACATTTTCAAAGCAGCTTTACAGCAATTCATTAGCTTAATGTTTAGATCATCTTAATTCCTTAGTCACAATTTAATGATATAGTTTATATTTTGCGATGATGTAAACAATTAAGTTCTTTAGGTTTGCTATTTATTATATTGCTTTACCTGAGTATACTGTATGCATGTGGATAAAGTTGGATGTAAAATATAAGCAATTTTAAGTATTTCCCCAGGTAACAATATTGTTAAAATTTTTTGATAATAAAACATCACGCAGTTGAAATTAGCCTCATACTATATATATCACTGTGAAATGTATACTTTCAAAACTTTGTCCCTTTTAAATAGTCCTTGGTGTGTGTTTTCAGCTAACAGTCATCTTTGAGCTTTATATATATTTTTTTTTAAATGTGAAAAGTGAAAAAGTTCAGAGTTCACATGCGGCTTATGTCAAGCCAGTGTCAGATGACATAGAGGATAAACAAAGTTTTCCAAGTGTCATGTTCTGCTGGTGACAATGCAGAGATTTGTTTCTATAAAAGGGTTATGTTGCTTTTATGCAGAAGTGTTTGGTGCATTTTACACTGCAAGCTTCAGTAATGTAGCATGCCAAAGGAAAACCTCCTAATAATTCTGCTTTGTGAACTAACTCTGCAGACCATTCAAACTTCGGCTGTGCAGAACGTCCATCTTTTCAGATAGAGTAGTCTTAACAGTAAGCTTACAAATGGCTTAATTTTGATCAGCACCTATCAATCACAAGTATGTTGTTTTAGGGTTAATCCACATACTGGCTTTTTTGCAAGATCTCATTGTACGTCACCAATGTTTTGTTTTCTCTCAAGGTCTTGGTTTGTGGCGGTACTTTAACCTATTGAAACATGATAGCCTTGAGTAACACAGAGCAACACATACCTGAAGTTTGTGTTGCACATTCTCAAGTTTTACTGCAAGGAATTAGTTCCTCTTTACTACATATTGTATGTAGACGCTCATTAAGAAGCTTGTTTGAGAGAGATCATGAAGAAAATGCCGTCTGTTACACAACCAGATTACTTCACCTTCACTGAGCTGTATGGTTACTGTCTTACCATCCATGTCACTCACCTTCATGCTTCGGTGCTCTTTTTCTATATTTTTTACCTTTTGTTTTGTTTGTAGGTTATGCTTAAAGGAGACAGCACCTCACAAGTTGTCCAAGATGACCAAGTCAAAGGACCCTTAAGGGTAAGAGAGACTTTTTTTTTTAGACACTAACTCCAATTCAGTTAAATCAGTTTTCATATAATGCTTGTTATAAATGTTTTGTCTTGCACATGCAATATTTACTAGAAGGTACTGCTTAGTTGTAGCCATGTTCACAATTAACTTTTCCCCACAAATGTTATTATATGACTGGAATATTGTTTAAAGAAACGGAGCACCTTGTGCACTCTTAATTATGAGGCAAAATATATATTGTATACATTGTAGCTCATAGACAATTTTTAACTCTAAAACAAGAAAAGTTGCAGAAATGTTTTTAACTGAACTCTGTTTGAAATTCGTCCTATTTGTGTCACAGCAGTTTATTGCACAAAAAGTTAGGTAGTGCAATGATGTGTTCTACATCTCTGGTCTCAGGTTGGCTCAACAGTGGAAGTGAAGAGCCCAGAGGGTGGACTTAGCGAAGCTGTCATCAGCAAACTCACAGATGCCAGCTGGTACACTGTGGGTACG
Source organism: Phoxinus phoxinus (assembly GCF_949152265.1). NCBI lineage: Eukaryota > Metazoa > Chordata > Actinopteri > Cypriniformes > Leuciscidae > Phoxinus > Phoxinus phoxinus. The sequence continues at coordinate 12,497,245 of NC_136888.1, read as the reverse complement.
TACAGACACAGCTGACTAAATCTCCCTAGAATTGCACATATAGTACCACTCTTAGGCCCTATAATTGATCTTCAGTAAACTAAACTTGTCGTTTACATTTTAATGTTTTTTTTCCTCCCATGGTCATTGCAGTTTTTGATGACGGCGATGAGAAAACCCTTAGAAGAACTTCACTGTGTCTTAAAGGCGAAAGACATTTTGCAGAGAGTGAGGTAAATGTGAAAAATATATTGAGTGTGAGGATATCTGCATCATGTGTCTTGTGGTTAACACTTTCCCCTGTTTTTCTCACTCTCTCTCTCTCTCTCTCTCTCTTTTCTGCCTATTTCTCTCTGTAACAGACTTTGGACCAACTGCCCCTTACTAACCCAGAGCACTTTGGCACTCCAGTCATTGGAAAGAAGACAAATCGGGGTAGAAGGTCTTCTCAGGCAGTGTGAGTATTTGCAGTCTTTTCCTCTTTGTGCTATCTAGATGTATGAAGTGTATATGAAGATCATTATTAGATGAATTCCTCACAGTTTACAAGTCCACATCATAGTTTCTTAGTTTTACATGCTCATTTTCCCACTTTCGTTCAAATCCCTTCTTTATTTTAAACTTTTGCTAATGTATATTTAAAACTTCTGTATGTAAATGATCTCTGATATAAGTGCAGTGGCTAAATTCATACTGAGCTTGTTATACACTTCAGAAACCCGGTTCACACCGCCAGCGATTTTGTCGCTGTATGTCATAGTCTCTGTACCGTGTAGTCGCTTGTTGGCGTTCCCAGTGCTGTCGCTCTGTTATTGGTAGACTGCACGTCTGACCATATCTATAGAAAGTGCAATCACAAGTTATATATAAAACAAAGATATCATTCTAATTTGACTAGGAATTAAGGTTAAAAGATTTAAAAGTAATATTATGCTGTTGGAGAGTGTTATATTAACCACAGCATTGCTCAGTGCATTAAATCATTAACTAGAATAACGATCGATCAATCAACAAATTAAACCCACTCTAAAGGTGCGTTCACACTACAAGCGACTTTGTCACTGCTGGTCGCCATTGGCTGGCGGTTAGGACGCTAGTGGGCGTAACCACTACTGGTAGCTTAGTAATGTTTGTGAGTGACATTCACGGATGTTACTTCATGTTGTAGACAACAAATCTGTTTTCATGCTGTTACAAACAAATATTTTGGAAGGAAAAGTGTAAATATAAATGGAATCAGTACATATAATGCATAATATTAAAGATGAACGAGAAACAGCGAGTGCTCTTTGCCTTCGCGGCTGTTTAACTGCAGCAAACGGGTAAATACCGGTCTATCTGGGCTCACAAAACCATTCAGGCTCGGAGTCAGCACGGCGAATACCACTGTATGTACACGGAGATATATCATAAATTATAGGACAGTTTCTGACTGCTAAAATGAGCTTCTCGTTCAACTTGCTTCGGTCAGACTCAGCACTGAAGAGTGACGGATCACGCGCGCTCCACTGACTTCACTCCTATTGGTTGTCGCTCCCAAAATTCGCTCTTCATTTGTATAACAGATCTCAACTTTGTCGCGTCGCCAGACACGCCCCATCTGGTTGCCAACGGTCGCTGTCGCGGGTGTCGCCGGAAATCACCCACTCCCCATTGAAATGAATGGTGTCGTTTTGTCGCTTGTAGTCTGAACGCACCTATACTGTCAACAGTTACAGTCTTGTCCCTAATAATCAACATAATGCAAGGGAAACTGTAAAATGAAGCAGCAGTGCTAAACTTGCATCATACAATTACAACACACAAACTATGTATGAATTAAACTCACTAAGACTGTCGACAGTTTGTTTTCCATGCATCATTTTATTATATCCATGTATGTGGTTACACAGTCAAATCATATAAAACCGTGAAATCACTCGAACTCTGTTCTGTCTTGCCTGCCGTCGAGACTGTGACGTGAGGTTCACTGACACACTTCACTATTGGTTGTTGCTCGTGAAATTCGCTTCTCATTTGCATAAAGTTGAAATTTCTGAACTTTTGTTGCGTGTCTCACGCAGCTTGGCACGCCCACATTCTGTCGCCAACGGTCACTATCGCTCTTGTCGCCTGAAGTCCCAGCCCTCCATTGAAATTAATGAGATCGTGTCGCTGGTGGTGTGAACGGGGCTATAGTCTTGTTTTGCTATTGTTACAATTAGATCCTACATCCTCAGTCAGTGTTTAAACTGATGATTCCCAGTTTGTTTTTGAGGTTGAATGAACATTATTCTAGCTTTTTTTTATTTCCCTTTCTATTTTATTTCTATCAGGGTTCGTATGGTCATGAAAAACCTGGAAAAGTCATGGAATAAAAAAAAAGCAATATCCAGGCCTGGAAAAGTCATGGAAATTTGTTTCAAAATATTTATTTAATAAAATATATGTTTAAGTGATAATACGGGTTAAACAAACTACAATACTTAATATTCGTTTGATTGCGGCAATCCTTCAGGTTTGTTTTTGCGGCGTTTAGCATTGTAACCAATCACACACGTTTCTGTTGAGCTTATGAATGTGATGGGCAACCAATCAGAGGCGTTCAGATTAGTCATTGCTGAAACGAAGAGTTTTGTTCAGTGCACGCGCTCTGACTGAAAGTCGCGAATTCTCCCATCATAAACAACAAAGTGCAGATTCGATGTAAGAGATTCATGCAGTGTAGTCCGCTTCCGTAATTTCAACGGGAGTGCTTGTGAGTACTTGAACTCGCGCTAGACCGAAGTTATGGATGGCTTTACTATCGGTCACATTCGCTGCTCCCTTTCTGTATACAGTTTATTCCAGTTAATATAATTTATTCATCATGCTGATAAGATTTAGTCTTAATTTCTAAAATAATTAATGAATGGTTCTTAGATGGTTTTATCTGAAAATGACATGCATCTTCCCCAAACACTTTTATGTATTCTATTAATCTGCATTAATAATAATTATTACAATATCAAGAGCATTATTTGACAATAATGACCCTGTAATGGAACATTTTATCATTTATGAGCAACATTAAACGGTTTGTGTAAATAAACATTTATGCTGTTTCAGAGGGTGTAAAGATGGCTTTTGTTAAATGATAAAATGTTATTGGTAAGTTGGTAACAGTCTATATAGTATTCTGATCTAAGTAAGTAATTAAGTATTTGACACAAAAGGGAACAAAAGGTAATCATAAAAAATGCATTAATGAAGGAGGGGAAAAAAGCCCCTGGAAATCAATTGCAAGGGGCCCCTTAATGGAAAAGTTAATTTCTGACCCTGGCATGGGGTAATGGCTGGCAGTTGCAGTTTGTGCTTGGTGTAAATTGCATAAATTAAAAAGTAAACTCGACCGTTTTGGGGGAATTCAAATAGGGATGTTATCTTGTTGTTGATTGAAGGTTATCCAGTGAGATTAATGGTAAAAAGTAGGCAAAGCGGTTTTAAAACCTTCTTGGTTACCACATTTTTTATTCCAAAATATACCAGTTTGTCTCTGGTACTGCCACCTTGAAAAGTTACTGTCTGTGTTTACTGGACACTTTTTTTTACTTATTTAACATTGTTGCCTCCCATGTATGTTAATCTGTTGCTACACAGTGTAGTTCTGAGGGTCAGACACAGTATCTAACCGTCTTACTGGTGTGTCAGCGTTTACTTTTTTAATAAACCACATAGCTTGTCATTAATTAGTTGAGATGCTGTGATTTTGAAATTTGAACATGGATTTTTATTCTTATTTTACATGTACAACATTTCATGGAACGTTAGTCATTAAATTTCCATGACTTTTGAGGCAAATATTCTTGATAAAAATGTGTACGAACCCTGTCTATTTTATTTATTTTCCTACACGAAAAAATACAGTTTTCTGGTCATTGTTTTAATGTGAAAAGGGAGCATGTTTCAAACATTAGTGCTCTGTTTGATGAAATGCAGTGCGGACGATGAGAAGGAGTCTTCATCGAGTGAAGATGACGACGACGACAAGAGAAGGCTTAATGATGATCTTTTGGGGAAAGTTGCTTGTGTTCAGAGTGGGTCTGATAGTGATTCCTGCCACTACGTCTTGGTGAGTCCTTCATTCATTTACAAACCTCTTTTAACTTTTGGATTTTAAATCCAGCTAGAAAGACGAGTTATGTTACCATCCACATACTTTGTGAAATCGCATTGATAAAATGGATGGAAACGTCAAGATGCACATACATTCTAAAAAAGAAGCAAATATTTTTATAAAAAAATATGCCCATAAACTACAATGGAAACAATTTTACTGAATAAATTAATGCGCATCAAAAAAGTCATGTGACTTTGCGCGATGGGTCGGCATAACTGAACTAACCAGTGGGCCGATCTCGTTGCACAGCATCTAAAATGTTGTTTAGGTAATTCTGAAGTGCCTGAGAAAATTCTGGGTTACACTTTATTTTAAGGTGTCATTGTTAGTGTAATTATATATTTAAGTACTGAGTAATATTATTTAACTACATGTACTTACTATAGAGCTGGTAAGTCCCGCCCCCTCCGTAAAACCCCGCTGGACCTCAAAGCTGAAAAACCGTCAATGCAAGTGAATGGGAGAAAATAATTATTTTCTGGTCCCGTTTGAATTGTGCCATGAATGTGAACATATGTTGTCTGTGAATTTTTTTATATAATCTTTCATGTCACAAGTTTGACAGTATATGGTATGATTCGTCGGCTAGCAGTTGTGGAAAAGACATAACGAGAAAGACTACATGTCGCCTATGTGACGTCACCCCATAAAGTTGACTTACCCGTGGTTTTCGCCAACCTCAACGATTTTGTCCTCTCCCTGAAAGAAGGCGGTGAAGTGCACCAAAGACACAGCCATGTCTAGCGGGATCCGTGAGCTAGAGCCGTGTGCTAGTGGTGTTGACGTTTCAAACGCGTCGAAAGCAGCGAAAAGTTGTAGTCCACAAAGTGCTCTCACACAAAGTCTACCCGTATCAAACTTCTACCCGCTAAATTGTAGCATTCTTCACACGAAAGATTATATAAAAAATTCACAGACAACATATGTTCACATTCATGGCACAATTCGAACGGGACCAGAAAATAATTATTTTCTCCCATTCACTTGCATTGACGGTTTTTCAACTTTGAGGTCCAGCGGGGTTTTACGGAGGGGGCGGGACTTACCAGCTCTATAGGGTTAGGGTAGGATTAGGATTTGGTTGAGGGTTAGTTGCGTGTAATTATGCATAATTTACTGTTATTACTAGGGTACGGACTAGGGCTGAACGATATGAGGAAAAGCTGCGATGTGCGATAACATTGTTTAATATTGCGATGACGATATGACTTGCGATAAATGTGATTGTTAACTATACTGTTCCCATGTCTTAGTGCTTTAATAGGTTCTTTGCGTGATAGGTCAAACGTTTATTACCTGCCTGGTTCAGAATACACGATTTTAGCGCGATTTTGGCACGATCCGTTTGACGTATGGGTGTCGTGGAGATTCGTAATAACGACAACGGACGTCGGGACGCAAGATTCGATCTGTGTGTCTGTGCATGCGAGTGAATGTGTGTGTGTGTGTGACGGCACGCGATGACTGGTCGGAAAGCAACGTGTAGTCTGACATGTTCTTTGTCCTGGACAAGATTTTAGGAGTCAAAAACGTGTAGTGCTAATCTGAACCAGGCATTATTCATCGTGTCAGGCTGTCTGTTGCGATGTGTTCATCGCGGGAGTTCATATCGCGATGACGATGAAAATTTGATGTATCGTTCAGCCCTAGTACGGACATGTAACATATGTAACAAGGACACTAGGGGTGTAACAATATATCGTGCCACAATATATCGCAATACAAAAATGCAACAATACGTATCGTGGATAGTGACAATATGTATCGTGGATAGTTCACCCAAAATAGAAATTACTGTATAAGAAAAAAATAATGTTTTCAGAGTTTTAGTGTCAGTACTACATTAAACTACTATATAATGTTGATTATAATGTATAATAATGCAATGGTCAGCTTCAGAATCATGAATATTTTTATTCTGGTGTCACCATTGTCCTTGAATTACAAGCACCAAGTCCAAACCTGTTCATTTAAACCCACAATGTAATATCAAAGTTAGCATTTTAATCAACAGTAAATTTTTTGTTAACCTTTTATCATATGTCTTGGGAGTATCGCAATAATATCGTATCGTGAGTTCAGTATCGTGATATATATCGAATCGTGAAATGAAGGTATCGTTACACCCCTAAAGGACACTGTAAAATAGTGTTACCAAATTCTGCCTTCAAAGTGGTTTAGTATAATTACATGACTGCGTTCCCAAACAGCAGACATCCACCCAAGTTAACATGTTATTGCTTTTAATTTGCACGCTGAGGTGCAAGTAATTTATTATATACGAAAAAAGAGCTACAGTGGCTTTTACTGCAGCAAATTAAATTTTTCTTTGTTATTTGGTGCCAATTTATCAGGAAGTATCGATTTTGATCTTTTTGTCTCGCTGTATGGAAGCGCTGCTTTTTTTGCAAATGTTTTAATGCGTATTCCAATTTTGTGCATAAGTTAAATTCGTAAAGAGACTAAACATGGTCTATGCTCGTGAGAGTAGTATTCTGAACGTATGCGATAGCTTTGTATGGGGAGCAGACTGAAAGTTGTTTACTGATGATGTTAAAGTGTTTGAAACTGTTGTATGGAAAAGATTGTGCTCAGTAAAAAAAAGTGGCACAAAAGCTGTATATTGGTTTGGAACAAAATGAAAACATATGTGACCCTGGACCACAAAAGAAAAAATTATCTTTTTGACCCATACAATATTTTGTTGGCTATTGCCACAGATATACCCGTGCGACTTATGACTTTTGTGGTCCAGGGTCACATTTAAAAATGGAGCCAGTCTTGAGATGTTGTATTGCTGCTGTTGGAAAGTACTTGTTGCAGTTTGTTGTTTCGGGGTTGCAAAGGTTGTTTTGATCATTTTTCTGAAACCGACCTTTGACAAAAATGCACTGGCTGGCAACTTTTTTTTTTAAATGTGCTAGCGGGGAAAGAATAAAGATCTTTCTGATTGAATATGTGTCAATGAGGACTAAAGACTCTGAAGACTGGCAGTTCTAATATTAAAATAAACGAAAACAGTATTCTATACAGTTAAAGACTTGCTGTTTTCACTTTAAGATCTTTAATATTTTCTTCCTCTTTAAAGGTGATCTCTCCAAGCTGCAATGATGAACTAACTGTCAAAAAGGACCAATGTTTAGTGAGATCATTTGCTGATTCCAAATTGTGAGTAGCATTGAAAAGTAGCTTTGACATTTACAAAACCCATGAAGTAAAAATGAACGTTGTAGCCTTTATTTCATCTGATAGCTTTGCTCATTAAGCAATTTCATGGGATCTGTAATGGAGGTGTTTTGCTTTTTAATGTGATTTATAAATTTTCTTTAATAAGACGAAACAGAAACATTTTCATGTTGTTACTATTCTATTTCTGATTTATCACTGTTTTTGTTCTGCAGTCACACCGTGGCACGCAAAGATGTTCAGGAAGTAAACATTGACACCCTCTCTAAACCTGAATACTCACTCAAGAAAGGTATGAGACCCAAGATCAGCTGACCTCTAATGACTTGACTGTTTCCAGGTCACAGTCTGATCTCTCATACACTCTTTCTTGTGTCTGTGTTTTTTCTGTTACCAGGGTTTGAAGCAGCACAGCTCTTTCTACAAGCCAGACAGGTCCCTGACAGCTGGAAAGTGGACTTGAGCGAGATTCTTGAATCCTCCAGCAGTGATGAAGATGATGGGGATCGGGATGGGGAAGGCAAAGAGGGTGAGGAGGAGGAACAGAAGAAGCCAGAACTAGAAGAAGTAAGACTCCAGTATTTCTTTATTTCTAATTCTTTACATTTTACCCCAGAAATAGGTTTTCCCTTAAAAGCAATTTTCCAAATGTTGAAAAAAATTGTTGGTGTTGCTGGCGAATTCAGAAGTTGGTGATGTTGGAAATTTGCAGTCTTGTTTTTTTTTTTTTTTTACTCGTATTATGGTACTTTAGTTTATACTCTTGCTTGGACCTTTGTTTCTTGGTCTCAGTGATTGGCATGTAGTTTTGCAGTGATTGCTCTGATGAAAGGGGCTGCCAGAGCTGGGCACCAGACGTACTGAAGCAATATGAGGCCATTCGAGACCAGTGTCAACTGAATGAGAGCCCCAGTGTTGGTATTTATGTTGATTTGTGAAGACATTCCATCGGCCCTTTACATCTCATGTTCTCGTACACCTTGATTAAGCCCACTGAATGGTCTCAGCATGTGGGAAAGCCCCCAGGCTTCGGACAACAATGTCTCATTCTTCCTGCTCCCCGAGTTTGGACAAATGGCCATTTGCTTGGTTTTCCGACACGTTCCCATGGAAACCGCTCGTTCCTTTGGTTGTGAAAAGGCTGCGGGATTGGCTGAGGCCCAGTGGAGGTGTGCCAGTTTTGATGGTGGGCAGGGCTGAGCTCATCTCAAAGAGTCTTCTTTCCCCGCTGGAAAAGGTCCTGCATGTTGGACAATTATAAGGCCAGCATGTGAAAAGATAAGTGTAAACATTCTTGGAAATGATGGGTTGCTGTTCTTTTTAATTAATTGTTTCCTCAGAAAGCCTGGACTAGAATTATGTTTAGAATAAGGATGTGCAAAACTACATTGTTTGCATTTTTTTTTTTACAATCAACTAGCCTAGTTGCTGACTAAACGGTCTTAATTTTAGTTCACCCATAAATGAAAAAATAATAATTTACTCAACGCAACTACCACTTTGTTGATTCAAAAAGTTCATAAAGAGATCATAAATCTATATGAATCGAGTACCTGTTGTTTAGATTTTTTTTATAGTTATAAAAATAATTTATTTAGAGAATAGATACTACCATTTAAAAACTGAACGTGTCTGCTAAATGTATTGTGGGCCAAACGAGATTCGCAGCACAGGAGTCAGATTTATCACCATTAATTTTATTAAGTTATGTTTAATATAAGCAAGTTTGTTGTTTTGCTGTTGTGTTTTTCATTAATAATAATGAACCCACCATTCAAGCAAATACGAGGGAAATTGCGCTAATTCGAAAGCACGGCTTGGCCTATGCGATATAAAAGCGAGGTTTAAAAGAGGGAAAAACTCCAAGTGACCAATCCTGATTGGCGACGTCACTACATGCATTCTACCAGCATGGTTTTCTACCAGAATTCCTGGTCAAGAACGGATTGTAATCGTGCGGTGCCGTGCTGTACCAGACTCAAGTGGAAACATGACTGGAACCATTTCTTGAACTGTTCGGCCCGACAGTGTAAAAGCAGCTTAAAAATGCGGTTGTGACTTCAGCTGTTTTATTCAATGAACATATTTAAGCCACTACTTTAATCATCTGAATTAACAGAACCTTTCAGGGTTCACACTTGTAAGCAATTGCTGTATCCTAAAAAGAAACTGTGAACGCAGCCATTTTAAACAGCCTTTCCTAATTTGGCCTTCACTGCATAAACCTTATCTGTCATAACAATATTTGTTATTATCATTATTTAGGTAAAAGTGCATACATCAATTAGTTATGGTTATTATTTATTGGTAAATTAACCAAAGGATTAATGGTCTATTCAGAAAACAATAGAGCCCGACCGATAAAGGATTTTGAAGGCCGATACCGATACAAATATTTGTTGGTTTTAAAATCCGATATTCCGATATATCGGCCGATATTTAAAAAAATAATAATAATTCAGAAACGCGCAACAAAACATTAACAGATTTCCCTAACATTAGTTATTTGTAGTAATAAACATACAAATAAAATGATTGCTGCTACAGCCACAACTATTACTACCAGTATTATTATTATTATTACTATTGAGAGTAATAATTACAAAAAAATAAATAAAAATGACATTATTACTATCATCATCATGACTTTTATATTATCATTAAACAAGATAAAGGTTTTTATCAACCTAAAAAACAAACATTTTTCAACCTATTTTTAGGACAAAAAACCTTGTCTTATATAGAGAGCCTAAGTCCCTCCCCTTCCGGTCGACCACCATGGGACCTTATTTCGGAAAAATATTGTATGGTAGTCAATGGCGAGAGACAACAAATATTTTGATCTCGTTTGAATTGTGCCCTGAATTACACATATGATGTTTGTCAATTTAAAAGATACATTTTAAAGTCAAGAAAGTCGCAGTTTGATGTAAAACTGTTGAGGTATAAGACTGTGAAAATACGTAATTACAAAGACTACAAACCCAGAAGGCGCACATGCGACGTCATACCTTTTCTCTCAATGAATGAAGCTAACTTTACTGAAGCTAACGTCTGTCATTTTTTCTATAGTCTTACATTATAATCCTAACGTTACGCCGTCATGCCTGACTCGTGTTTTGAGCCAGAATACACACATACGAGCAACGGATCTTGTGACGTAGGCTACATAGTGCGAGACGAGAGATGTAGTTCATCGAGCGATTTTCACATACAACTAAACGTTACTCTTCTGTTTTATGACAAACTGCGACTTTCTTGACTTTCATATTTACCTTTTAAATTGACAAACATCATATGTGTAGTTCAGGGGACAGTTCAGACGGAATAAAAAGATAAGTTATCTCTCGCCATTGACTTCCATACATATTTTTTCCGAAATAAGGTCCCATGAGCCGGAAGCGGAGGGGCGGGACTTAGGCTCTCTATTCCGGTATACTACAATGTCAGCTTGCTTATCCCTTTACCTGCACTTTTTAAATTCTTTCCATCAAGCTACATCAAACCATTTTCAATCATCAGTTGCTGCCTGCCTTTTAAAACCTACTATTTAGCGATCTAAATCCATTATGTGACTCGTTAATGCTGCGGCTGAATGACAGTCTGCAACGCACACTTGGCGTCATTGGATTTCACACACGTGTAAAAGAAAAGCTCACTTTTATGCACAAGCTACGTTTGATACTTTTTCTCTATGTCTAAATGTTCACTCCTCGCAAGTCTAACTTACATTTTACAATGCAGGGCCTCTAACTAGAGATATGCTAGTTATAAATACATTAATCATTACTTTATTTAGGCAGAATAAGTTCGTTGTGGTTTCCAAGCTCGTAACGTTAGGGGTCTTCCACTGATAGTGGCATTAGCTAGTCTATGATGTGCCATAATTTAGCAATGGATAACGTCATACTGCAAATTGTAAAACATACATTTTCAATATAACAGACCAAGGAGAGATGATACGTCTCATTGCTATAACTGTCACGCTATTAAAGAAATATTTCAGTCACATTGTCAAAAGTTTAAAGGACAGTCAGTCAACTACACTGTAACAACGCAACGTTACTATAGCTAATTCCGCTTCACTCTCTGCTTATTTAACAGCAGCAAAACTGGACATGATAGTCACAAATTTTGTCATGCTTATTTGAGTTAAGAGAACTGATGGGGATGTTATTTTAATTGTTATTCAAGCAATGAATGTATATGTTTCGTGACCAACTCACCATGAACTCGCTTAACCAGTGCCGCAGCTCCCACCACGCGCATCACGCGCTGTCCGTAAGGCATCAAGAGCTGAGGGAGCACCAAAAAAATAGCCTCCCGGAAGTTCCGGGACTGTCCTGCATATTGATAGCGGCTCACTGATGCCCGCGAATTAGTTAAAATCTCCGGAATCTAGAGCGAGCGCGCCCGCGAGACTGTGCTTCCAAACCGTGTAGCGCGTGCACGGCAGAGCAGAGAGGGAGAGAGAGCAAGAGACCACGCGCGTGTGTGCCTGTAATATCCCTGAAGGCTGTTTCGTCCGATTTTTTTTTTTTTTTTTTTTTTTTTTTTTTTTTTTTTTTTTAAATATTCATTTATCGGCCATTATAAATGCCGATACCGATAGTTTGGAAAATGCCTAATATCGGCCGATAATATCGGCCTGCCGATATATCGGTCGGGCTCTAGAAAACATTAAATGTGCCATATGTACAGTTACTAGGTTTGTAACCGTTACCCTGTTACAGGGGTGAAATTGTTCATCCTGGCCTCAAGAGGGCAACAAAGACAGGAAATGGTTTTAAGGTTGCAGGTAGCATAGAGGAAGAGCGGTGGAAGCATGGTGATGGAATGGGTGGAATGAGGTTGAAAAAAGGCTGGAATCACATGGTGTTTAAGGATGTTTGCAGAGAAGCTCCCAGATGACTTTGTAATGTGGCTTTAGAGGAGAAAAAAAAGAGTTCTTACGTGTTGGATTACACCAGTGGAATTATTATTATTGAATTATCTTCACTGCCCAGGCTGGGTCATTGCAAAGACTGGGACTTTCTACAACATTCAGATAAGATTTACATTACAGACTGTATTTCTTTTCTCATACTGCAGTTACACCTTCCATAGCTCATGTTGTCTGTTTTTGTGTATTTGTTGCTGTGATTTGGGGAGTATTGTTACATTTATCCTGGGTACTCCATTCCAAAAAGTCATATTTTCTGTAGCAACACTTTATTATTTTGGGTTAAGTTTGATTTGTTTGTTTGTTTCCAGTATTGAGCTTGGTTATTTGTAATGTTGTCTTGGGTTTCATCAGTATTAGAGATGCACCGATTACAATTTTCTGTCAGGCCGATACCGATTTTTCATTGAGTTTGACCTGCTTATATACGGATTTTAGCCGATTCCGATTTCATTTTTTCTAACCACTTTACAGCACACACAAATATTTGTATTTATTTATAAGACACCATATACTTTTACCCAAACTGAATAATAAAAACAAGTTTAAATGGGTAAATTTTCTATAAATATTTGTGAGTCTTTCTTTTCTAACACGGCCTACTCCAGTTCTTGTTAAAACACACTAGACATGTAAATTCTGTGCAGTTTGAGCACTTTTTGTGTGAAATATTTAATTTAGTCCTGAAACCCCAGCTTCACTCCTGCTTGACGCTCATGTGCTGCTTCAGTGTGAATGCGCACATTGAGTAACATGCACGCGGAACGGCCATAATGAGGTTTCCTACATGTGCGTTCCGTGTGCACATGTGATGCTGATCATGCGGCCCCCTAGTGATTGACTGGCGTAAAATCACGTGAAAATCGTCCATTCTGGTCACCAGCAGATCAATCAGTGCATCTCTAATCAGTATGTTTATTGTTATTGGTATAATTCAGTTTCAATACTATTTGTTTTCACTCCCTTATTGCGACTCTTAGTTATTTTGAACACAACTATTGGCAAAAGTGAATTTTTTTTTATCCTTTTTATTCTAGCTCAAGCACACCTGGTGTACCTAATGAAGCCCTTGTGTCATTTTGTGCTGTTGTGAGGGATTCTATTCAGGGGGTTGAATAATTTTGAGACTGCAGAAGTAATTTTAAAAGTTGCATTTTCAATTGAATTTTGGAAACCACTTGAAGCATTTGTTGTGTTGAGCTATTTCAATTACTTTGGTTTGATTTGTTAATTCCAAACTGCTGAAAGTGTAAATGTTGCCAATAAACCTGATTTGCAATGGTGGTTAAATCATTTCGATTTCAGTTGTATAATTTTATACCTACAACCAAGTGTATTTTAATTACAGTAGTAACTGTAAAGTGTATATATACATATATAAGCTCTTACCAGGTAACACTTCAGTCAGTTTATTTTTATTTTAGTGATGATAACTTCTGCATTACTTTTGTTTTTAGATTGTCATTTTGTCCATTACGGCTATTTTGTCTGTACTTGTATGCTGCCAGTTTAATTCAGAAACGAATTACTTTTATGAGCTGGTTCTTTTTAATAAATCGAAAACACTTATGAATCTGTAGGAGTGGTTGGTTGATTAATCTCACTTTCAGTCACGTCCAACTCTGACAACTTTTATGGTGTTTTGCATTTAGGGCTAGTAAGACTTAAATTGGTGTAATTACTGTCTAGTTCTTATGAGAAATGTGTAATTTAAGATACATTCCACAACATACATTGTTTCTAATAAGTGATGATTTGTTTTTATAAAATTGAGTAAAATAGGACTAATTGTTCAAATTAAAAGTCTGTAAATAAGAATTCCATTTATTTTCTCCGATAATGCTTGCTTGCAATTAATCAAGGAATCGTGCCAGCCCTAAACAATTATTTTAACTAAATTAAAGAGTACTCTATTTAAAAAAATCCTCACTTGCAATTTGCCTGTTTGATGTATGATTATGTATTGCTGGATGATGTATTACAATCATACTACAGAATGCTATTGAGAATTCACAAAGACACTATATATATATATATATCTTTGTGAATATATATATATATATATATATATATGCCCTGTGGGTTTGCACTTTAGTTATTTACGTGCGTGTAGGTTTTGTGCATCTCGGAGCTGCTCCATTCACAGTACCAGTAAATGCTGCTCCACATGAAATGTTATTTACATGCGTGGCGTGAATCTCAAACTCCATCTTTGAATATTCGGTTTTATAAGTTTTGGTTGCTTATAACATTCATCTGGGAACGCTTTTCATCAGATTTATAACGTGAATTATTTATAAACCAATGGGAGATGGCTTTCTAAATATGTGAACGGTTTAAACTTGCTCTGAGTTTACATGTTTTGATGTCCACATATTCTTGTTCAAGAAATTACAGTGGCTGTAGAATTTCTATCATAAAGTTGTTGCCAAATATTAAAGGTTAAGTGAACATTTGAATTAAATGTCTTTTGGCCAATATTAAACAAGTATTTGATCTGCTGTAATAAGTAAGTGTAATAATCACCAGGCCGTTGGCACACTTAATACACAATGTACACGATCATTGTTTATATTATGTATTCTAACAGTGCTGTCCTATAAAACCATATGATTACTTGCTTTGATACTTTATTTGAACCAAATATTATTGCCTCATTGCAGTATGTAGTTTATGTATTTTAATTTATTGTTTGCTTAGGTCAATTTTTATTACCCAAAATAAAAATAGTTCGGTTGCCAAAAGAATCGTTAATTAGTAGCCTATTTAAGGAACTAGAATCAGAATAGCTGAATTCCTCATGGTTTTTATTTTGCTGCCCTTTAAAAAAAAAAAAAAAATCATAACGTTTTGGTAATTGACCCTAAGTCAATGATCAATTAGATATCCACTGAGCAAACTGCTTGTTGGTTACGTGAAGTGGGTTTTTTAAAAAGATGGCAAGATAATTCCATACTTGGTGAACTTTAAATTCAGATGTTGTACTTTCTCTTAATCAGCCTGATGATGAGGCAGACCCAGAGGAAAGGGACCACTTTCTACAGCAGCTTTACAAGTTCATGGAGGACAGAGGTAATGCCTGCACATCACCAGTTGAGTTGTAATCACTATTGGGAAAAAAATTCAATGGGGGTTAACAATCTTAGGGACAGCTAAATAGTGTATATCATGGTGGATGTCTTTTATAATCTTTGTGTGTGTGTGTGTGGCCTCAAAAGCTCAAATGCCACCCCCCCCCCCCATCTAATCTCATGACCAGTTCTGCAGGGCACATTTTCAGTTTAACGCTTCTCTGCACCTTTGCTTTCCTTTTAAGGCACTCCAATTAACAAACCTCCAGTGCTTGGCTACAAGGATCTCAACCTCTTCAAGCTCTTCCGACTGGTGTATATTCACGGAGGCTGTGACAATGTGAGTGTTCTAAGATTCCCACCATCTGTTTATTGTACTCGGCAAGTGGGAAGTGAGACCGTGCCAAAAATATGAAGTGAAAGTAACCACTGATTGAATTTATGGAGTTCACAGAGCTGACCTGAGTTGAAAAATTAAGCAAGCATGTTCTGTAAAAGTTATTTAGGGTAATTATATTTGGGAGTTTGGAGGGGTGATAATTGGGAAAAATGGTTGTGCTTATTCGAGTGATGTCATGTTTCTCTAAGCTATCTTGATCCCAGGGTGCGGTAGACAGATGTGCATGACACTACCAGCTCTGTGCAGCAAGAATTAGTGCTTTTAGTCATCAAAAAGACTTGTGAAATTAGATGGTTTGTTTTGTGTTTTAGATTGAGAGCGGATCTATTTGGAAACAGATCTACATGGATCTCGGCATCCCGGTTCTGAACTCTGCTGCCTCATACAATGTGAAAACAGCGTACAGAAAGTAAGTGCATGCTCTCACAATTCCTGCTGTGCAGGACTATATTTGTTTACTCAGCAGCCAGTGTTCTTTTTGTGGCGTTGGCAAATGGAGACAATTTTCCACTTTCGAAGGTGACTTTAGCTGAACTCTTACGATTAAGGAAATGTTCTGGGGCATTTTCAACTTGATGTTTAAGGGCTGAATCCGTTGCATGCTGTTGATTACAACAATATTTTAGACCCATCTTTCAGTGTAAACGCATGAACAAAAAGCATGTTTACAGTAAATAAACTTTCCAATGAATGCCTAGCTGGCAAGTATGCAGCACCACAAATAAACATTTCAGATATGCAACTAAGTAGTAGTACATCAACTCAAGTAGTGGCCAGATAAAAAACAAAATCAAGCCCTTTTGAAAATTTAAGGTTTCTTATAAGAGAATGGGGTCACATATGATGATACCGGAGAATGGTTTCGCAAATTTGACTGATGTCATGTGATGTTACATTTCTCTTGGCTGTCTGATTAACCTTTTCTTGAGTTCAATAAAACATTTGGAGAAGCCCAATATAAATGCATGTACAAGACATGTACAGAACATAAACATTGCTGAAAATATCCCAGATTATGTATTTTAATAATTGTTTGTTGGTGATAAAATAATACATTTACTTATCCTTTGGCCTGAACCTCAGGTATCTGTACGGATTTGAGGAGTACATCCGTTCGGCTCAGATCCAATTCAGGACGGTGCACCACAACGAGCCGCGGCCAGACAGGCAGCCAGAAGCGCAGAGCGTTAAGACTGTGAAAAAAGAGAGTGAAGACACGGATGAGATGATGCTGCAGGTTACGGCGGAGCCTGGAACCAGCGAGGACAAACCTGTGGCAGACGCTGATGAGTCCGATGCCGACAGTGAAAAAGAATGCAAAGATATCTGCTCGCCCAGGGTGAGTGTCTGTCTGTCTGTCTGTCTGTCTGTCTGTCTGATTTTCATGCTCAATGACCTGCCAGCTACCGAGCAATAATACTTGCATTCAGTGTTTTTGTCCTTGAATGAGTTTGAGGAAATGCACATGATGATACTAGAGAATGGTTTCGCTTTCATGGCCTGATGTCATGTGATGATACACTTCTCTTGGCTGTCTGATCCGCCTCTTTTACTTCAGATAGATTTTTAGGGCATGTCTGTTATTTAGGGTTATTAAACCGGTAAAAATCCTGCATTTAAAGGAATAGTTCTCTCATAAATTAACTGTGGAACACAATAAAATAAATTAATAATTGGTCCAATCTGCCTGTTCCATACAATGAAAGTGAATGCTGGCCATAACTGTCAAGCTAGATTTTTATTGAAAAAATGTAAATTTCAACATTTTTCTCACACAAAGTTGTCAGCTATCTTTGGAGCACTCAGAATGCAGCACATGACTTGTATGGACCACTTTTTGAGGTGCTTTTATGATATTTGTTTAAATATACAAACTATCAAACCTCATTCTTGTGGACAATAAAAAAAGTAATGGTAGTATTCAAAACTTGTGGTGAAGTATTTTTTTTAATATGTTAATTTCTGAGCATATAAGCATTTAGTCACTTATAATTGTAGCATAATGAAATGCCTTAGTAACTAAAGTGTTTGTGCTACTCACGTGAGTGTAATTAAATTATTCTACTAGTTCCAGAATGTAAGATATTTTCTCTTTATAGAACGTGACATTCAGTTAAAGGTAGGGTAGGTAGGATTTATATAAAAACTTTTTACCAAATTTGATTAAACTTTCTATATATATCAATGCATAATTAAAATGTAAGTACTCTGATAAAAAGAGTATAAAAATCGAGTGACTCTAGACCGTTTAATCTTCATTAAACACAGCTCATTATTTCCATTCGGGACGAATCACAGGATTGGCTTGCGCGACTGTCACTCTCCGTCGCCATGACTACCGCCGTTATTACTGGCTCTGCCCACGTGCGCGCAGTCGCGCACCCGTTTTTAGGTGGGAGTGAATGGAATTAATGAGCTGTGTTTAATGAAGATTAAACGGTCTAGAGTCACTCGATTTTTATACTCTTTTTATCAGAGTACTTACATTTTAATTATGCATTGGTATATAAAGACAGTTTAAACAAATTTGAATAAAAGTTTTTTTTAGACAATTCTGACCTACCCTACCTTTAACTGGTTTTGTGCAAGGAGCTTCCCCTTTATAAATTGTTAGAAACTAGCTAAAACATCTTGGTTGTATGTCTGTGACTCCTCAGGGCCGACGGCGGTGTACGTTGACCCCTGTGAAAGTAGAGGTGAGGGAGCCTGTGAAACAGGAGAAATCAAAAGAAGAAAAGAGAGAGGAGACGCAAGTTGGAGGAGAAACCAGCGGAGAGGAGCAAAAGGAGAAATCTGATGGGGAGACCCCCGGGAAACGCCGCAGTCACCGCCTCGATGAGTCTGATAAAGATACTGATGATGAAGAGCAGGAGGACGATGAAGATGAGGAGGAAGATGGCGAGAGATCCAGACTCAGGGACCGGTACGTCAGCATCTATGCTTAACCTGTTAAATGTTTGGCTGACTTGATGAACTGATTTGTGTTCATGATGTTCTTCCAAATGTAATTTAAATTGAATGACTCTGAAAGCTGTCATTAGGCTTGAAACTTTGGAATTGAACCTGTTCCAGCAGAGTCAAAAATGATGATACCAGAGAATGGTTTCGCTAACTTCACTGATGTCATGTGATGTTACTCTTCTCTTGGCTGTCTGATTAACTTCTGCGTTTAAACCGAATAAATGGTATTAATTCATTAGTGAATTTGAAGCTTAGACTTTTGTTGAGACATTTCTTTAAAGGGGCTATATTTTTCATTTTTCAAGCTTTTTTTTTCTTACTTGATGCCAATTATAAACAATTTAGTTTTAATTTGGACTTAAAATATAATACTTTAGTTTTACAAGACCATGTTCCACCCTCTCTCTGACCCTTAAATTAATCTGGCTTTTTTTGCTGAGGAGGACTATTAATACCTGGAGAAAAATCGTTATTTTCTCCTGTTGTTATTCATCACTGTGGGTCACATTGCTGTATAGGTGCTGATATTTAAATGTGTGGTTGTATGTTGGTTTGGTGAAGGAATCACACACACACACACACACACACTTTAAAACAAGGAGCTTATGGAAAGCTTTATAGAAAAACAGTGTTCAATTTTACGTGATCATTTTCAGAAATCATTTTAATATTCAGATGCTCAAGAAACATTTCTTATTATCAACGTTGTAAATAGTTGTCCTGCTTAATATTTCTGTGGGTACAATACTTTTTTTTTTTTTTTTTGGATTATTTGATGAATAGAATACTTAAAATAAATGCTTTTCTTTTGAATTTTTTTTATAACATTAAATGTCTTTACTGCCACTTTGATCAATTTAATGCATCCTTCTTTACTTTTCACTTACTGACACCAAACTTTTGAATGGTAGTGTATGTTTGTATAGTAAATAAAACTCTTATTTCAGAAGAACAAGAAAAGTTCTGTTTTCTGTGATATGATAATATTCTTAAAAAAATCTCTGTGGAGGAAGAGCATAACCATTTGTTTGTTTGACAGTGATGACAGGGAGGAGGGTGACTGCTGTGAGGATTCTGAGCACTCTTTGACCGGCACTAAAGTCAAAGTGAAATATGGCAAGGGGAAGACACAGAAGATCTATGAAGCTAACATCAAAAACACAGAGACCGATAATGGAGAAATTCTTTACCTGGTGCATTACTACGGCTGGAATGTGAGGTGAGGTGTTGATGTGACTGCCTTTTTGACATATTGTTTACTTGTTTGAATACTATACTTAGTAAATAATGACTTGGGTACAAGAGAATGTCATACTGAAAATTGAACGCTTGTTTATGAGAATGGGGTCTAAGATGATGATACCAGAGAATGGTTTCGCTAACTCGTCTGATGTCATGTGATGTTACATTTCTCTTGGCTGTCTGATTAACCTCTGCTTCAATTCTCACATTTGTTATAATGGACTTTAAGCCTGTTACCATTAGAGATTCAAAAATATGAAATTTCATTGGGTAATTTTCTAAATTCTCAGACAGCGTTCATTAAATGTTCTGTGTTCATTTGAAAGTATCTCAATTGTTTGTGAAGACTGAATAATGACAATAATATTCAAGATGCTATTTTGTCTCTGAAACAGGTATGATGAATGGGTCAAGGCAGATCGAATAATATGGCCTGGAGATAAGGGTGGAACAAAGAGAAAACAAAAGAAAAAAATGAAGGTGAGTGACAATCTATCTTTAAAAAAATAAGACTTATCTTTTTAGAACCTTGGAAAAATATATATTTTCATGCTCTCCTTCACCACAGAATAAAGAAGATGGAGAGGAGGATAAGACCAAACTGGTGATACGGCGCGGTCGTCCTCCACTTAAATCCACCCCTCCCAGCACCTCCCGCAGTCTGTCCAAGACCCCCAGCAGCGAGGGTCGATCCAGCAGCAAGAACTCACGGCCCGCAGATGCCTCTGCCTTGCCAAATGGAGATAGTAAGCCTGTCCACTGTCAAAAGCTGTGTGTATAACTTGTGTGATACTGTGGCTAAAGTTCAGGTCTGGAAACTGGAAGGGTGCTGGAACACTACAATAATATACCATTCATTGATATTACTTAACCCTCTGGGGTCTGAGGTGTTTTCTGGGTCCTGGAGGTGTTCTGACATGCTCTAACATTTGTGCTTATTTCTGTTACTTGTGACATTTTCATGACTTAAGTATTATTACACTGCATTCATCACAAACTCTGCTACAATAATATGTCAGCAGCATGTATGTAAAAGTTTGTAGTTTTGAGATAACATTTATGCGTGGTTTGTGAAAATGACCAAAAAAAAAGTCACTGAAATAATGTCATGAAACACAAACTAATTATTTCTTCGCAAGGCTTTCGAAAATTGTATCACGTAGCCTAGAAGATTTGCTCCAAAACTATGTGAAAATCATCCTGAATACTCA
Organism: Phoxinus phoxinus; assembly: GCF_949152265.1. Lineage (NCBI taxonomy): Eukaryota > Metazoa > Chordata > Actinopteri > Cypriniformes > Leuciscidae > Phoxinus > Phoxinus phoxinus. The sequence goes on along the minus strand of NC_136888.1, from coordinate 12,476,115 downwards.
TTCAGATAAGACAATATATTGATTTAAAATTTGTATGACATGTTTTGTGTAAGAATAACCTAAAAAATATATATATATAAAAAAGCTGTGAACATGCTGATATCAAGAAGAAACCAGGGCTGCATGATTGTGGGAATACATTTTAGATTTCTGGTGAAAATTCCTATATATATATATATATATATATATATATATATTTGTTGTGCCTTGTAGGCATATACCTGCAGGGCTGAATCAAATAATAAGAACAATAGTATAGCAGGCATAGTTAAAAGGGAACACTTCAGTAACACTACACTAGAGAAAAACATATTGATTATCATATTACTTCAAATGTTTACAATCGATATGACGTTATGAAATGAGATTGGAGTAAAATCATGGTGCATTTTGCTTTTCAAACGCACGTCGCGCGAATGACTCAAACTCTCACAGCGCGTGCAGGGAACATTCACTGAAGCATCGAGCAACAGTTCAATGGCAATATGAAGTTTATGCAACAATAACACTAACTAATATAATTCAGAATTATTTCTTACCTTAAAATCGTTCTTGTCTTCAAATCGCGATCTTCTTCTTCAGATGTAAACCCAATAATCTCACAGCATGTCTTCCAAACTCGACGACTGCAGAGGACTGATAAAGTTTGCCGCTTTGTTGTTGAGGTAATGGGGGCGTTCGCGCGACACATGGACGATTTGCATGTCTATATGTTTTGCGCGTGTGGGTGTGGTCACATTAAAACTAATGAGGAAGGGTTAGATAAACTGAATATCTTGTTGGTTTTATACAAATTACTTAAACAGAGAATATTTGTTTTTGTTTTGAATCAGATAATTTAAAACTACACACTTAAATGATTATAAATATATAGAGCTCACAAATGTGTGACAAGTATTCGCTGAGTTTTTTTTATGTTTAGAGACGTGCTCAAGAAAAAAAAAGTTCGCGAGACGGAGAGGCAGAAAGCACACCCTGTTTAATTTCTTTATTTTACAAAAGCACAACGTTTTGTTTTGATTGTAAGTGGACACATACAAAAGTAGACATCTCACAGATTCTTTTTTCATTTTTATTAAGTCTGTATGACCACAAATGACGGAGTATTTTAAGTTTATTCAGCTGCTATGTGAAAAAAAACGCGCAAATCACGCCGGCGTGATTGCCGACCCCAGGGGGTTAATGTGTTATCTAACATCAACACATATAATTGAATATATGCACATTTAATCTAAATTTAAGCTTTGGTACCGAGAAGAACCATGGATTTTCACTGGTATTGGTACCAAATACTGAACTGTTGGTACCGTGACAACACTAGTGGATACTTTTTGCCAGGATGTATATTTCTTGGGAATCAATCCCATGACCTCGGCTTGTGCTCAAACTTACTTTTTAAAATATTTGTGCAGGTACCCCTCGCAGGCGAACAAGGAGAACTTCTGGGATGTATGATTCTGATAGAGGATCTAATGGTAAGAGCAACTTTTTGAGTCAATAGAAAAACAACTGCTAAAATTTATTACATTTCTTTCTAAAATGTGTTTAAAAGCAAGGTGGCAGAAACAAAGCAAAGGAATTTATTCTGCCACCTTGCTTTAAAACACATTTTTGAGCTTTAAAAAACATTTTTGAAAAATAAGGATTTTTTATATTTTTAAGAACTTCTCTAAAGTTCTAATGTTTATTCTTATTCTTGTTGATGGTGACTGCCTTTTTGACATATTGTTTACTTGTTTGAATACTATACTTATTAAATAATGACTTGGGTACATGAGAAAGTCATACTGAAAATTGAACGCTTGTTTATGATAATGGGGTCTAAGATGATGATACCAGAGAATGGTTTCGCTAACTCGTCTGATGTCATGTGATGTTACATTTCTCTTGGCTGTCTGATTAACCTCTGCTTCAATTTGCACATTTGTTATTTTTGAAAGAAATGTAAAGGATTTTACTCTTTCTTTTTTTTCTTTTATTTAGGACTTCTCTAAAGTTCTAACGTTTATTCTTATTTTCACATTTTTAGATTCAGGGAACTCTTCAGATGATAGTGAGTGCGAGGAATCTCCTGAGAAGAAGCTGGAGTGGACCGAGAGAATGGATTCACCCTTGACAGCAAAACAACTGGAAGCTGAGGATCTCTTGGAGGAGAGCACAATGCCAGAACCTGATCAGACTGAGCCTGATCAGCCTGAACTACCCAGCAGCCCACAGGAGATGCCCAATTTCAAGGAGAGTGAGTGTCAACCCGAGGAAGATACATCCCGGCTCCCTGTTGAGTCTGATGACGGTTCTCCAAAATCAAGAGCAAAGAAGCCTCGTTTGAAAGAACCAGGATCAGAGACACAAACACCTGCGGCTGCTAATCACACAGAGACAGAGGAACCCTCCACTCCTCCACGGCCTTTGAAGAAATCCCAGGAAACGCCGCATAACAGTCCCGTAGAGAGAATAAAGCTGACGGAGCCAGCCGGTTCAGACACGGACTCTGCGACAGAAGACATCGGGCCTCCAGAGCGAAGCAGCGCAGTGAAACGCAAAATCACTGAACAGCGAACGCCGGAAAAGAAAATTCGCCTGGACAGAAAAGAAGAACCCAAAGCGTTTTCTCCAGTTAAAACACCACTGATAGAGAATAAACCTGAGCCTGAGAAGAGGACTGAGGAGAAACCCGAGGAACCCTCTACTCCAACACTATCATCTCCCAGCAAAGATATCGAGATGAAATCTGAGATGCCAGCTCTTACCAGAGAGGTGCTCCTCAAGGTAGAACCTCCATGCCCAAGGCAGGAGGATCCAACAACAGCCACAAATGAGGAAATGATGCCTCAAATTGGCCCAGAGGCACTGGTCTGCCACGAAGTGGACCTTGACGATCCGGAGGAGAAGGAGAAACCCTCTGGTGAAGAGATACTGAAAATGATGGAGGAAGAGAAAGCTCAGCCTGAGCCTAAGCCTCTGGAGCCTTCTGACCACCTTCCTCATGACCTGGTTGCAGTGGGACCTCCACGTCTGTTTTCCCTAACCTCTACCCCCAGCCCGGACGAATCTCAAAGCACTAAGGGAGAGAGTGACGCAACCATTGAAGTGGACAGTGTGGCAGAATCACAGGAGGGTCTCGGGGAGAACGAGTCAACTCATAGCTTTGATGCTAGTGCAAGTTCGAGCAATTCCAGCATCTCACTACAGGATCAAGATGGAAAGGACAGAGGTAAGTTAAAGCTTGATGACTGTTGCCTGATGCTAATATAATCCACAATATATTGATCATTATTAGATTTGCTTTTTTTTTTTAATCCTTGTTCATGTTTATCTTATCAGTTTGGTTACTAATTTGAATTTTTCAGGTCAAAAGAGGTTATTGGATTGCATTACCGGCTCGTCGGCCAAGAAGCAAAAACGCAGCCAGAAACGGTCAAGCGCTGTTTGTAAAACAGAGAAGAATGGAGCAGGTGAGTGTTTTGAAGTGATAACACTGGATGCATTTATAGATTGCTATTTTTTTTTCTTTCTGTTAGTTCTGATAAACTCATAGAAGGTTAGGTCTGGTTTATTCAGTTATTTTTCAGTACATATTGAAGTTATGTAAAAAAGGTACAGGGTCAAAAATGATGATACTAGAGAATGGTTTCGCTAACTTGACTGATGTCATGTGATGTTACATTTCTCTTGGCTGTCTGATTAATCTCTGCTTTAATTTTCATGTTCAGCAACATTTTAGCTTTAACTGTGTGTGAACTGTGTTGTTTTTGTTATTCGGCTAATTTGATCGGATTTGAATCTGTTTTAATATTGACTGTCTCTCTGTATGTCCCCAGGTCACAGTAGCGACAGTGAGGACCTGCCTGCCATGGACAGCTCTAATAAGCTAACCCCAGTCAAGCACTCCAGCCTACCCAAGAGCCAGAAGCTTTCTCGATCGCCCGGTATGGTTTCTCCGAACAGTAAAGACATGGAGAAAGACAAGCACAAAGAGAAGCAGTCCATCTCTTCCCCCCGCACACACAAGTGGTCCTGCCAGTTGAGTGAGTTTAAAAACTTTTCCCAAGTTAATTTGACACATTTTTGTTGTGGCTTCTCATGTACACAAGTTCTCACTAACATTTTATAGTGATTCTCTCCACTTAAAATAAGGCAGTGTGCTGCCAACTGCCAGAATCCTGGCTATATTCAAATCATTTTTTCTGAGATGCAATTGATCCATACAGACTATTACTGTGTGCAATTTAACTTTTAATATGCATTAAAGATTGGTTTATGTATCAGAATAAAGATGCATTGGCTCTGTTTAAATCTTGGGAAATTCTACTATACCAACAGGGCTTAAACAATCGGAGCGCACTTTCCAAATGATCAATATCTATTTAGTTTGTGATATTACCTCACTTTGTGGCAAAAGCATTCTCTATTGGCTTTTATTATTTGAGATGTATATATTTTTTTTAAGTTATGTAAAAGGTTATCACAAAGAGTCTAGCATTAGATTGAAAACATTGAAGGTTAAAAGTTACGTCAGGTTTATTCAGTTATTTTTCAGTACATATTGAAGTTATGTCAAAAATGATGATACTAGAGAATGGTTTCACTAACTTGACTGATGTCATGTGATGTTACATTTCTCTTGGCTGTCTGATTAACCTCTGCTTCAATTTTCATGTTCAGCAACATTTTAGCTTTAGATTGAAAGCATTAGATTGAAAACATTGACATTTTATTAGTGTGTAAATAGAAATGCAGTTCAATATTGCCTTTCTTTAAATGCAGATGTTCTTTGCAGGGCTCGACATTAACACTTGTCCAGGACAAGTAGATTTTTTTGAAGGGACAAGTAAAAGAGAGTTTTGCTTGCCCGACCGTAAACCGTCAATAACAAAAAATAACTAGGGAATGATTAAAACGAGAGAATGATTTATTACAATTATTATAAGTTGCGATCGATAATGGATAATAAATGTATTACTGAAGATTGCACTGTTGAGGCTCGTGTAAAAAAGGTGCACATATGACAATATGCACATTTAAATATATCAAAGCTGATTGAACTCTGATAGTAATATTGCTTCTAAATGAATTATATATATATATATATTTTTTTCCGGACATGTGAAGGATAAGCACATGAAAAAGCTTAAAGCTTTTTTCGCCGCTAGGGGCTTAAAATAACAAAGGTATAGTTTGATGACACAAAACTTGCGGAATTATGTGGAACTTGTCATCAAGCCGATGGATCTAATAATGTTTATGGATGTGTACGCAGTTGTCTACGTCTGTCGCCATGGTTACTATGGCCGTACTACGAGCGGAAAACAGGGATAACGTGGATATTACGCCATTGACAGGCGACAAGTGAACGGGGAGTCCGGGACGGAAAATTTAAATTGGATTATTTAAAATGGGAATTTCTCTGAAATTAAAAATCTTTGGGAACTTTTGGGATATTGTAAGTACACAACTGAAGGAAATATATTACACTGTGCAAGTGATTTTTGAATATTTTATTACAAAATTCTTACATATTGTACCTTTAATGTCGAGTCCTGCTTTGAGTATTTCATTTGTGTAGGTAAATCATGTACTCACTATACTCCTAATTACAAGAAGAAAAACTTAAAACTTAAATTGGGTGTGTGACCGGTATGGCTGTGGAATGGCGTTTGGCCGAGGAAAAATTCAGTCAAAATATTATTATTTTTTTGCTTTAATTCCTGTACCCAGATGTCTCTTGGTGTACTCTAATGCCCATCCATACCGTTGTAGCTGAAATGTCTGTCGTCTCATCTTTTTTGGTTGTTGTTGTAAACTTAACACTTCCCTGACTGGTTCCTGCTCTTGTTTTTCACAGCTGAGCTGGACAACATGTCAAGTACTGAGCGCATTTCATTCTTACAAAAGAAGTTACAGGAAATCAGGAAATACTACATGTCACTCAAGTCTGAGGTGGCTTCTATCGACAGGAGGCGGAAAAGGTTAAAAAAGAAAGAAAGGGAAGGTAAATGTGTATTTAATTTAATAATAATGATTTATTAATTAATGATGAGAATAATCTAATTGATTTTATTAATAATAATTCTGATCAATTTAATTCCGTTTTAATTATATAATTTTTACCATTTATTTTAGCTGATTAAAGGATTTGAATACTGTACTTAATGTTTAGGTCCGGTTTATTCAGTTATTTTTCAGTAAATATTGAAGTTATGTAAAAAAATAACGGTCAAAAATGATGATACTAGAGAATGGTTTCGCTAACTTGACTGATGTCATGTGATGTTACATTTCTCTTGGCTGTCTGATTAACCTCTGCTTCAATTCTCATATGTTCTTATATCAAAAATGCAAATAGTTTTTGTGTTTTTTCAATGTCTTTTCTTTTGCAAATGATTGACCCCTGACTTCTGATCAACAGTGTCCCACACCACAGCGTCCACATCATCAGGCTCGTCCGACACAGGCATGAGCCCGTCTTCAGCTTCCCCCACACAGAACACTGTGGCCGTTGAGTGCAGGTGATGTCACGCCCGTGCCCCGTCCCGCCCCGCTCCACCTCTGCCTTCTCAGCATCCCGCTGCCTCCACGGAGACGCGCGTACTGACGAGCCAGAGCAAGCAGCCAATAGCACTCGACTGCCCTCCGCCTCCTCTGATCCCTATTGGCCACTCCCACCTTCTGCACTTTGTAAACTGATCCTGCCTCCTCTCGCTCGCTGTCGGCACCAGGGAACGGACTCTACGTGAGGGTTGAATGTAATCTACGGAATCAAAGCTTACGATTTATCCATCCAGAATGAATACGACGGCACTTTTGCTTCTCTCGACAAACGCTGAACAGAAACCTCCTCTTACTGCTTCTGCGCAGCAGGGACTGCTAATCAATCAATTGTTCGTTCCTCTATCAGAACATGGTAAGAAAACGGTCTCGGATCCCTAGGTAATGGTCACCTTAACCAGCTGGATATGGTTATTCAAAGAAAGGTCAATTGTAGTGCGCTTGTTCCATCAGAACTGCCAAAGTACATGTGCTACAGCAGAGTGCCCTATTTTGGAAAAGTAGGACAAAGTCAATTGCAAAAGGGAATGTAGTTTACTGAAAACCGCAGCTGGCGTCTTCCACTTCTATCTTAGTATGTGAGCACAGAGAATTATGCAAAACCTATTTTTGTTGTCTCTTTTTAATAAAATAAGAAAATGGAAATGAAAAAAAAAAAAGTATAAAATGTTTGCAGTGGAACACGAGATAAAACTGTTTTCAGTGGACTAATTTCCTTTGCAAGTGTATTTTGTCTTTTTATATGTAATTGCAGAGTTTTTATTTTAGTATGGAAAATTTCAAAAAGTATATATCGCAGCCGTGAAGTTATTTAATGAAAGATTTCTAGAGCTGAAATTTTTGTGTAAAATAAAGGTATTATCTTGCAACTTGTTAAATATATTTATTCAGTCCGTGGACAGCATTTTTGTATTTTTTACAAGATGAATCAGTCGTCCCACATTCGGTCGGTCGGTGGGGTAGAAGGAATATGAGAATTTTGTGGGATCATCTTGAACCTTTGAATGTGACGTCACATTTTGGGTAACTACTGTGCAGTAAACCGCATATTCCCATGTTTTGTTCATTCATTTGGGCCCAGACCTGCTTTTTCCTCGCCATCCTTTTTTTTTTGTTTTTTTTTTTTGTCTTCCTGGTACTTTATAATTTAAACAATTATTCTCATTTTCATTTTGAGTTCTTGACCAATTGAATAAATTCGTTGCTTCTCTCACCAGTATGTTAAGCCCAGGGGTTTCTTACTGATTGTTCCTTTTGTAAATAGATCTTTCAAAAAACCATGTATTTGAAAAATACATTTTACACAAACTGTAAAAATGATTTATATTATTTTTTAAACAGTACATCTTTGTATATTAATTTCTTTTCTATGTCAAGTTGGTAGAAGCATTAGCACATCTTTTGACTGTATATAATCAACCATTTAGGAACCTAAACCCAAGCTGTCTAGAGTGATGACTATGTTGAACACTTATTGCTGTAGGCATCTATCAATTCACTGCGATGAAATTGTGAACACTTGCTTCCCTGTGACTTCAGTTTATTTACAGATTCCTGGATGAAGAAATGAAGGCATTAGGTTCCTGAGCAAAGCCATTGTATCATTATGTAAAATAAGAGGTCTCTCATTTCTAATAAAGTTTTGAAATATTCAGAAATATGTTTTCTTTTATTAACTGGTTGAAAATTCACAAAAAAATACCATTTCAGCACAATTTACTAATTGTTTTTGGCGGAAACACACAATATAATTGACAAAGTAATATATTGACATTCACAATTTTCACATAAATCAAGTCAACTATTTTATTGTAAGAAGTGTTCTATATAAAACACTTATATAATTAAAGAGTGCAAATAATGTACAGTATATTATTTTCACTCTTTAATGTGTGTATGTATATATACCAGTAATTCAAATTAAAAGGTTAAACTAATGCATAGAGTCATTACATGCAAAGCGGGATATTTCAAGCTTTTATTTGTTATAATTTTGATGATAATGGCTTACAGCTTATGAAAACCCCAAAGTCAAAATTAGAATATTGTGAAAAGGTTTTTATAGCTGTCAAGCCATAATCATCAAAATTATAACAAATAAAGGTTTGAAATATCTCACTTGGCATGTAACGAGTCTATATAATATTAATTTCACCTTTTTAGTTGAATTAATGAAATAAATTAACTTTAGCACGATATTCAAAATCTTTGAGTTTCACCTGTGTCTTTATATATATATATAGTATTTGCACATTCTCCCTTTAATTCTATAATTAATTATATTAATATAAAATATTCATTAATTTAAGGTAGTGCAAATACTCAACATATTTAAATATTTACTTGAGTGTCATTGAAATGCACAATTTCTTTAAGCAAAAATCTATTTATTTAGAATTTGGGGTGAACTTTATGACCTGGGCATGTTTTGTGAGATTCACCCCACTGTAGAGATTCAGAACTCATCCGTGTTAAGCATTTCGTTTTTATTTCATTAGATAAATTATGCATGAACAAATCTGAATATTAGAGTTATCTAACATTTCATTTTGCATTATTCTCTAACATAAAAACAATCAAGATCTTTCACGTTTTACAGAAGACCAGCATTACAGTCAAAATGAGAGTGTCCGTCTTTTTTGATAACCAACAATCCAGTAATCCGAAGAGCCGGAAGACATGTGAGGGCTTCTCACACTATTCCCAGTGCCTGCGTCCTGTGTCCTGCAGCTCCAGTTTGGAGGGTCCTTCTCCACGCTGGAATAATGGTCTGGGGTTCAGTCCAGCGGTAGTTGACTATCGTGGTTGTCCCAACAAGCCGGCTTTAGCAGCCAAAGCTTCATTCTGCTGGATGTGATATTCCTGGAAGCGCATGGAGATCCTCTGCGTCATCTTCAGGTACTTTTGTAAGCAGCTCTCAGAACATGAGGTCTGGAAAGAAGAGTGTATTCAAATCGAGTTCATTGTACTGTTTAAGCTTTATTTTAAGGTGACATGGTTACATGTTACTAAATGTACATACTATAGTAATAACAGTAAATTATGCATAATTAGAAGTAACTAACCCTTAACCAAACCCTAACTATAGTGTAACCATTTCACCTTAAAGTAAACTGTAAGCCTGTTTAATAACAACAACATTTATTTAAAGTATATTTAAGAAAACTGAATCACATACCTCCTCTGGCTTGACCTCTCTTGAAGTGAAATCTTTAACACAATCCATGAAACAGTTTTCTGTCAGTTTATTATAGGTTCCCAGGAATTCTTTGAACTGCAAAATACAAAGATGATCAGTAAAAAAGGTTACTGAATGATTTCATAATTACAAATAGACAATATAAGTGTATGGTTATGTCTGTAAGATTCCTCTTGCCTGTTTGATCTGGTCTGATTCAGTAACCTGAGCTGCCATAGTTACAATACAGTGAGATGCTGTGAATGAAATTTAATTAAAAATTAGTCACACTAAGAGCATTTAAAACAATAGACCTCCCTGTCTCCCACCTCTCACTGAAAGCCCACAACTTGCTTAAAATATATACGTTCTCTTACGAGCATTGATGATGATGAGTGGCTAGATTAGCCTTTAGCATCATCTCACATGTACAGTGCATTTATAAGACAGGCTATGCGAAAAATGCCTTACAAAATAAATAAATGAATAATAGCTTTATAGTAAATAAGATTTAGACCATAAACGTACTAAAAAGCAAGAGACGTAAATAGCAGTAAAGCGGATACCTTTGCTGTCAGACAGTCAGAGCTGAAGGACATGTGAGAGAACAGAACGGAATCGGCACTTCCGGAACAAATAAGAGTCCCTGTGAATTAAATATTAAAAACATGTGGGAATTCAATATCCAGTATGAATTATGCATCAAATAAGCCCTTAAGGAGTGTGTTTGGGGGTGTATTATGATTTTGATGTTTTTTTGTTTTGTTTGTTTTTTATGACTTTGATTTCTTTAATTTAATTTGATTTGATTTATTTAATTATATCAATGACATGGTAAACAATCAAAGACAACCATCCCTTCTTTTGATTATTTACTTTTTTTATCTTCCCATCTTGATATTAAAACATTAAATACTGTAAAACAAGTAAACATATTCTGATAACGACCCAATGGGGGCAGCAGTGTAAAGACTTCTTAGACCAAAGCAAAGAGAATACAGAACCTTTATTTTGAAATCTGTTGAACGTCACGTCGTTGTTTCCTTCCAAGATCACAGTTGTTGTGAAGTTTTTGTTGTCGGCAACTACCGACGCTGTGAAAATAACTGGACTTACAGCTGAAGTGAACTGAAAAAAGCATCCTTTGGATATTACGGTAAAATACTCAAATGTAGACGTGATTTAATATAATAACAGAACTGAGAGAGGCTGATCAAAACTGATGCTTTAAAAAATCACCTGCGGCGGGAAATTTAAAACCAATACATTACTGACAACAACGTCTGAGTGATTGACGTGTGTCATCTGTGGATATCTCTGGAAATACGTACAATAATCGTTATGTTGACGTCACCGTTACGGTAAGACTGTTATTGACGCTTTAATGGACCCGCACAGCGGTATTATTAACCGTTTAAAGACTGAAAAACAACCTTCACCTCTTATTGGACTGTCTTATTACTGATGTAAAAGTGGAAATGGACTCTTATTGTGTGTCTGTGATCAATAACACACATTTAAACGACTCTACGTCTAGTTCTGATGCAGCAGATGTTTTAATTCAGTCAACCAGAGCTGCTCTGGGTGCCAGCAGAGAGGAAAAACAGCATACGAGTCATAATAAAGTTAATATTTACATCAGGAGACTGTCAGACTCTGAACATGTGCATTCTGTGGATGATGAGAGAGAAATCCCACCTGTCCTCCCTGTGAATATCATTTCAGCTGCAGATACAGGTAACACTATCAGACTGGTTTTAGTTCAATTATGAGATCAAAATGATCAAAAGAATAAATTCATATTTATCTGAACTCAGCTGGACCAGATGAACAACAGGCTGCTGGACCATCAAATCAATTTGCTAACCTTTTTGACAAAGTGAGATTTTGTTTACTTTGGTTTACTTATTTATTTATTTTGAAACAATCTAAACTTACATTTATTAAAATATTTTGTCATTTTCTATGTTAATTAACAAAAAGTGTCTGTCACATAGGCCTCCAGGAAAGAGAGAGCTAAAGCTCAAACTACAGTCATGCAGACAGGAAACTTAAAGTCAAAAGGTATATTATATTATGTTATATTATATTATAATATTATTTTCTTATTTATTTGTTTTTTCATCTAAATTTGTCTTGTTTCAATCTAATGTTTTATTAATCCTTAAAAAAATATATACACTGTTTTTCTTTTTAATTTTTCCATGGAAAAATGTGAAAACCCCTTATATATTATGTTATATTGGCATATAGTACCATGTTATATATGCCTATTATATGATTTTGTATCATAAACTATCCTTATATACTTCTTCGAGTGCTGAATGCCACCATTGTAAATTGATTTGACATTTCTGAACACCACAGGTGAAGATGTGCAGATTTCTACATACTCTGCTGATGGGAGAGGAGCAATATCTGCAGCCCTCAGGAAGAGGTACTGTAACATCTGCTTCCATTCAGTCGCTCCTATGATCAAACATGGTCATTGATATTTCACTATGTCTTTCAGATCCCAAAACGCCCCTTTAAGACGAAACGTGACAGTACAAGTGTTGGACCAAGACAGATCCCAGACTCCAAGAGGCCAGTCAGATCCTGCTTTTCCATTAGGAGATCCTGGGACTTCTGCAAGTGTGGCAGCGATAACAGCTGCTACTACTGCCGCCACAGCGCCACTTATCAAGGTAGACCTTTGTGGATTCATATAGCTTTTTAACATTCTTAAATTCATGAATCAATAGTATTCTAGCAGTCTTCTTTAACTGTCTTTGTTTGTCCCATCAGGCTCAGAGAGAGATGGAGGCTCAGATCGCACTGGTAACCGCTGAGCTGAGGAGGTTGCAGGCAGCAGAGGGCAGTGTCCCGCCGGGGAGGCCGGCCAGGACTGAGAACACTTCTGCTGAGAGAGCGGCCCATCTGGAAGAGCAACTTAACATTCTGATCCAGCAGAGACTGCAACATCTGGAGACAATTCAATGTCAGCAGATTCAACTGCAGGTAAAGCTGGCAAGATCTCTGTCCAGATCTGGAGATGCAGAATCTGCCTTTTATTTCATTTTATTTATTTAATTACATTTTTTAATGTATTTGATTTTATTTATTTTATTATTTATATTACTTTTTAGTTTTTTTTTGTCTTATTTTGTTTTGTTTTTTGTTTTATTTTGTTCTGTTTTTTATTTTGGTTTTTGTAGTGTTTTGTCTTGTTTTTATTTTATTTTTTCATCTTTGTTTTATGTTTGTTTAGTTTTTAATTTTAATGGGTTTTTTTTTTTTTTTTTTTTTTAAATGTTTAATTTTTTTTATTGTTTTGTCTTGTTTTGTCTTTGTTCTTTTTGTTTTATTTTAGTATTTTATTTCACTTTTTTATTCTAAGTCTACTTAGGTTTACTGTACCAAAAACATTCATAATTTAGTTTTCATGTTTCCCACCCTCCTTAACATGTGAATTAAATGTATTTGCTACTGTAAATATCCTCAGTTATGATATGCTGAAGTATAGTTTCCACTGGTGTTCATCAGGTCGAGTTCCAAATACTGAACAGAGTACATAGTAGATTGAACTCTTTTATTCTGAAAAAAAGACTTCCATTCCAGACTTCTGTTTTAAGAAGTCGCATGTTGCTGTATAGCATCTTCATTTCAGAGACCTGCAGAGGTTTCAGATTTGCTTCATAATTGGTTGTGTTTGTCAATGTGTGCATTACTTTCTCATATGACGCAGCTCACAGGCGCTCTCTCCTCTGTCTGTAGAATCGTCTCTTGGGCTCGGCTCTGGATGTCGTAGCGGCTCGTGCGAACACAGACTCGCAGTCCACCCAGCACACCGGCTCTGGAATCACCCAGACAGACTCTCTGCCAGTTCAGATCTCTGGGAGTCGCAGCATCAGACTCTTTTCCACTGATCAAACCTCTGCTAGAAGCTTAGGTGAGTTGGTATATTTGTCTGAATATTTTCACAATCTATAATGGCAATATGCAGATTGTGTCTCAAAGGAGGAATTAATCACCATGACAGCTTACTTTTTTAGAAATTAAAATTAGTAATAATATGAGCCCTTCTAATAATAATTTATGTTTTGACCTGGTCCATTGTATGATAATCTGATATAAATCATGCACTTTGATCTATAAATACAGTGACACTAAGAAGTATTTTGACACTTTTGGATATTATTCTATTTTTATATTTTAAACTTTTTGTAGTGTGTAATGTTGCTGTTTGAGCATAAAAGAACCAAGTCACTCCAAAGTGAGTTATTCTCCATATCAGTAAGTGCTATTTCTGAACTCCCTGAAATTCCTTAAATGTACTCTTGAGTTTTCACAATATTCCTAATTTAAATAATTACGGTACCGCCCAATGCATACGCAAAAAAAGATGCAAGGCCTCGTTGAGTTGTGTAAGTGTTATGGTAAGGGGCGGTTGACCAATCACAAAACACTGGTCGTCCAGCTGCCCAATCAGAGCACATTGCACTTTTCGCAAGGAGAGGCTTCATAGAGACAGGAACTAAACAGAGCGTTAATGAGAGACCGGGAAGAGAGGTGCTGGAACAATGTAAAATATGTGAAAAATAAAGCATAAAAACCTATTCTTGTAGACCTCAAAAACAAAATCAAGACATAATATGGCCTTTCAAGTCACATGACGTCAGTTCCCCTCAAGTTCACTAAGGCCACAGGTGTAGTTCATCATATTAACAATAAACATGTTTGACAACCATAGTGTTCAATACTTTTTTGTCTTTATTTCGAATATTTTGAAACACAGCAGACATTTCGCAAAAAAAAATTGTTTGAAAAGTGTGCTCATCCTATTTTTTCTGTGAAACAATTAATTTTGATATTTCTGTTATACAATGCAAATACATTTATACATATTTAATGGTGGCTTAAGTGCCCACATTCTTCTTTGGGGCAACTTTATATTTGTATATATTTAGAATTGCAAAGGGTGCTGATGTTATTGTTTCTGCATTGGTTTATTTCTCTTGCAGTCTCAAAGGATGTGCGCCGAGAGAAACAAGCAGATGTGCATAGAAGCCCCCTGGACACCCCCGCACCACGCAAGGTCATTCCCAAACCCACCCACTGGACATCATCAACCAGCTCCATCAAACCTCAAAGATCCTCTCTCAAAAACCAAGGTCGGTTTCTCTCATGCATCATTTTCTCTGATAGTTTATTGGCAGGAAGCAATACGGTCATTAATGGCAGATATCAGATTTATTTGGTTTTGCTTCAAGGCCCAGATTTTGTGGGTGCATTTTACTTTCTTTTTTATTTCTTTTGATTCACGACCCCATCAAAGCAGAGATCTGAAATTATTCTTTGAATAAATTGTTTATTGGTTAATTTTTTTAAATTAGTCCTAGAGTGGTCTTATGATGACATTCAAGTTGAAACCACTTGATGGCAGTAGCGTCACTACTGAATTTTTGCTTTTGCATCACTAACAGACCTACATTTTTTATATATATATATATATATATATATATGTGTAAAAACAGATATCCTCTTTTAAATTATTGTCATGTAGGTTAATAGATCAGTCAGAGGTAATTAGATTAATCAAAGGTAATGATAATCCATAACAGCAGAAAACTGAGATGGAAAACTGTCTCCCAAGTTATTCTGTGTGATTGAATCTACAAGCTTTCTTGGCTAATGTCCTTCTGGATTTAGATGCTTTTTTGTTTCTGTTATTTGGCCTTTGCATAAAGTAAATTATTTACATGCAAAGTCTTTTTGTATCAATAGGCCTATCTGATTTGTTTCTTCATAATACGCATTGACTATGTTTTGGCAAGTAGACACAGCATTTTAATTAATTACTTCTGCGCATGTTTTGCGGCATATTTTCTTTGGTTAAGGCTCATATCTTATCACTAATTTCGAATTGCATTCGCTGCATCCATGGCTACAGGCTTTGGAATCCATTGTGCTTCGCCTCCGCCAAGATACCGCCTGCTTTTAGTTTCCTGTTTAGGAGGCAACAATGATCAGCTCAGCCCAGAACCTCATGTTCTCGAACTCCAAAACCAGTAATTTATCCCCGAGCATGTTTTTTCCCTTTAGACACCATCACTCAACCAATCTGTCACTCCTCCGGATTGAATTGAAAACTTGCTTTTTGCTCTAAAAACCAATTAAGGCAAAAAGCAGTTGTTGAAAGAGGTGTCACCGCTGAACAGCTGTGTAAATATGAACAGTTCAAGCTGTTCGCCTCAGTCACGCTGTTTTGCTCCTGTCGGAGAGAGCCGAGGCTTGTTATTGGAAAGCTTCGGGCATGTTAGCACAGGCTGACCTGGTAACACAGCTGCTTTAGTGTCTTCAAGTAGTGTGTGTCATTAAACAGGCCGCGGTAGATCTGAATGACCCTTCGCAATGTTGTGTAACCGCTTGAGTATACTAGCCTAGGCCGAATCACTCTCGAGGAGCACTTGTTTATCACAGACAACATTCCTGATTTTCTATTTCACATCGCTCTTACTCTTTTTCCAATTTGCTGGTAATTTAGGCGCGAGCCGTGCGCTCCGAGATGGGGTCGCTGACACACGCCCGTCAGTCTGAAACCTGGGAGAATTTTCCCACCTGAATCGAATCCCCCTAGGTGTCTCCCACATGAACGCAGGATTGCTTTCCCAGACGCCGGAGCTTATTCTTAGGCGCACGTTGATGGATGTGTGTGGGAGAACAGAGAGTTAATTATGGCTTGCAGTTTTTCGGTGTGTGTTTTTCCTGGAGTGTGAAAATTCTCAGCCAAAGCATTAGTTCTGTCTGTTTTCTTATAAGCGCACATTCGACCTACATACATGCACTCCTCCGGATTGAGTGTGAGAATTTGATGTGAAAGTCAGCCATATTCTCAAATCAGCAAGTGTAAACACAAAGGGTCCAGGTTGCTGTTTTGCTGGGTCGTGTGTGTCGAGACAGTGGGAAAATTCAGCAGTAAGATGTCTGTTGCTACTGACTCCATTTTGTCATTTGTGAGCATCAATCTGGTCGTCATGCCAACCCGGCTATTTCAGTGGCAGCGTTGCTTCATCTCTTCGGCTGTCAGACCGCTCTCTCTCTCTCTCTCTCCATTGAAACGGGCTATTTTTAGCCAACCTTCCTTTTGTTTCTCGTGTACATCATCAAAGCGGCACTAAATACATGCGGAGAGGCGAAATCTGGAGCATGAAGATTTGTTGTGTAGACTAGAGGATACTGTTCACCTGTTTATGAGTAATGCACCAGGAAATTAGGAGAGGCGTATTAGAGCTGTTTTAATTATCAGAGCTCATGCATGCTTTTGTCATAAAGATAAATTTAGCAGCTGTTACTGTGTATTGATTTTTTTTTTAGCATCAGCTTTTTAGGTTACAAATGTAAATGAGTGTAAAAGAGAAAGTGTTTTATTTTATTTTATTAATGACCGATATAATACAATATAATATAATAGTGTTTTTTTTGTTAAAGTGTCCAATAATCAATGTTGAACCAGTTATTAATTGTTGTGTTTCTGATGTTTGACTACTATAACAATTAAAAACAGTGAATCATTTATTTAAAATGTCAGCAATAATATAATCAAAATTTGTTGTAATTTCCATTTTTAATAATCTTTTAGCATTTTTGTTGTTCACTTAAATGGTCCTGTGGTGTGACAAATGAGTTTTTAATAGCATAAATAGTGTATGTACATGTACTCACATACTGAAATTTCATTCTTTATTCATCTTTTTTTTATTAATTTAGCCTTTAGGTCAGTCAGATCCAAACTGGTTGTGAAGATAGTAAAATCTAATAGGTGAAACAAGAGACAAATCCTGTTAGTTGAGAAGCCTGCAGATTTTACATTAAGGGTTATGAATATTGCAGATGCCCTCAACAGAAATTCATGTGGTCTTACCTCATCAAAGATTTATGGGTAGGAATTTTAGCTCGTACTAGACAAACACTGTCGAAATATGCGGTTACCTGATCTTAGGGAGATGACATCATCTTTAAATACTGTGCAATTATTCAATCTGATTTTATAAATGGTTTATGCGTGCATGTATGTGTACTATTCAAAAGTCAGTAAGAGTTTCTTAAAGTCTCTTCTGCTCACAAAGGCTGCATTTACCGTTAAAGCGGTAATATTGTGAAATATTATTGCTATTTAAAATAACTGTTTTATAATTACATTTATTTGAATATGTAATGTATTCCTTGTGATGCAAAGCTGAATTTTCAGCATCATTACTCCAGTCTTCAGTGTCACATGATCCTTCATAAATCAATCTTTTAATACATTGCTGTTCAAGAAACAGTTGTGCTGATTAATAATTTTCTGTCAACCATGACGTTTTTTCAGGGTACTTTGATGAATAGAAAGTTCAAAAGAACAGCATTTATTTGAAATAGAAATCTGTTTTTATGATTTAAAAGTCTTTACTGTCACTTTTGATCAATTTAGTGCATTCTTGCTGAATAAAAGCCATATTGACCCCAAACCTCACAGTAAGTGTAGATGATACAGTTTAGGATAAGCAGGCAGATACAAATATCTTCATATATACTAGCATGTTTCATTAACACCATGACATACATTGTGATCCTAATGTGTTCATTGTACATTCTTAAAGCTGGAAAGCTTCTTGTCACCTCTTCCATGTCAGCCGGGAGATACCAGGAGAATCTGTCTCCCCCCCCCGCAGGGATGCCCTTTCCGATATAAATGGCAGAATTTATTATTAGCCAGTGCCCTTACCTTCCGAGGCCTCCATCAGTGTTGATGTGCGCTGGGGGGTGGGTCACATGCCGTGCGTCACAACTTAATAGAGCACAGACACGCTAGCCAGGCCTTCAAATGCATTAAGGTTCTTTGTTCCCCATAATGCACTTAATGCATCAGACAACCTGCACACCCCTGCTTTTCCCCCCTGTAGCCATTTAACCTGCATGGGGTTTTTAGGTGTTCACTAGCACTGTGAGCTGCGCTCCCGACGGGCAGCAGTCTGGCATTGTGTGTCTGGCAGCACTATTACGAGAATACGGCCCTTGGTGAGGTGCCAGCTCCATGTTAAATGCTGACTGTTGTTTACAGCTCTGTGTTTGGTGTAATTATAAAAGCAGCAGAATGGATCTCCGCGCAGCCACGGGTCTCGAACTTTACAGCTGATGTTTTGCAGCTGCGGATGTGTGTTGGTTTGACGTCACGCGGCAGCTGGGAAAAGGGTTAGGAATCTGTGCGGTAACGTTGGCAACTTCGCGTAGACCTATCAGGAGCTGTTGTTTCCAGCTGTCACAGTAAACAATCCCAGAATGCAACTGGAAAGAATATGACCCAGAAAACTGATGACTGCTACAGTCTGGATAATGAAGTTATTGATTTGTTTTTTCATGTTACAATATATGTTTGTTGAAATTTTTCCTATTGGGTGCTATGACGAAATTTTTTATTACATTTCTGTGTCCTTCGTTCAGGCGTTTCAATGTGTAAATGAATTATAGACATGCTGCAGTCCATCAAAAACTATTTTAAACCTATTTTTTCTAATTGTTATTCTAATTAGTTTAGTTTATTAATAGTTTATCAAGACAGGTTTCCAAAACACTCCCTGTCTGCCATTGATCGGTCAATTGAACACACACTAGCACGTCTATATTTGTCTATATATAGTTTAATTTTAGGTATTTCTCAAATGTGTTAAATCTCCAGACATTTTCCAGCACAGCTTTTTTTTTTTTTTTTGCAGTCATTAACAGCGCTGATTGTTTTTGCACGTCTGCTTGTTCTCTCACAGGAAACACGGCACAGAGGGTCTGCGATACAGGAGGCTTTGTTTGCCGTTGAGTCATGAGACTTTAGCTGCTCGTTTAACCGTATTCAAGAAGCCTCATGTTCCCTGTTAGCCAGACACTGGGGCCCGCTGGAGGCGCGCATGGCAGCGCTGCTGTTGTTCCAGTTGGAGGAGGCCCTCCTTACGCTGCCTTTTTGACCTTAAGGAAATGATTACGGTCAGGAGCTCTACTGTTGTTTTTGGAGGATTGAGAAATCCTTGTCCTGCGTATTTATATAGCTTTGTTTCCTTTCGTCTGCATTCCGCAGTGCCGCGGGGAGAACATTCCACTCTCCGGCCTCCTAATAGGGCTCAGGAAAAAGCACCAGGATATTTTACATCTGCGCCGTATGAGGTTTCCCCCTCCGTGCTCTCGATTTGACTTTTTCCATTTACAGTCACAGCCTGACAAACTGAAAGAATATAGAAAGAATAACCGCTCGCTTGTGTTCAGAAACGCCTGGCGCGTATCATGTATTTATGGTCCGGGTTATTGGCACGGCGCACCGCATTTCTGCAGAATTGATGACTAGCCGAAACACACGGGGCCTTGTTAGAGCCGTAGGCCCGCAGCAGTGTGTGTTCTGGCAGTGATGAACCGGACTGCTGACTGCGGCAGGTGTCTGGTGGCCAGGCTGATCCTTTACCATATCTTCTCTCTTTGCAGGAAATGGCAGACTTCAGGACCAGAGCCCTAATAACCGGAGGTCTCCCGAGAGATGCGTTGTGCAGTCTGTTGGGGTGAAGAGGTTCGCCATGGCAACAGCTGACAACGGCCAACCAGAGCGGTCCAGGTAATAACAGATCTCTTTTCAGAGCAGGAAGGCACACAGCTCTCGGCCTTTCGTGTTTCGGCGTACACAGTGTGTAACCATAGTAGTGGACCTACATAACTACTTCTTTTCCCAAGCCAAAGGAATGCTTTTGTTTTATTTATGGTGCTCAGTTAAGGCCGCCTTGTCTTTTTAGTTTAAATACGCCTTCCTAATGTTCCATAAGCAAGTGTCACTTAAAAACGGACGAAGCGTACACGTGTTTTGCTCGAGTGTCTCTCGCTGTGAGAGGCTTACCGCAACTTGTCAAAATGACAGTACAAGAAGCGGTGCGTTGATGTTAGTGGTTAACTTTGAATGGCTTTGTTCTTGGCCTCTGATGTAGCAAGGGAGGTTCTCAATAAGTCGAACATGTTTTTGGATCCCGTTCCAAACACTTTTTCCGCTACATCTGCAAATTCATTTTGGCCTCCTTGAAGAAGATTTGTCATGCGGAGCAAGACACTTGAATTGGAGTTTATATAACTGTCATGGGGCAAGCAGAAGACAGTTTGCAGCTGATGCTAACAAACAGTACCTAAAAGTAACAATTTTTTTCCAGACGTTAATCATGGCAATACCATGTTTTTTTGGCATGTGTAATGGTGTTCTTTGACATACCTTAGACTACCATGTCAATATGAAAGGAAATAGTGGTTGATTCGATGGACTGATATATAATACCATTCAAAAGTATGGGATCAGTAGGATTTCTTTGGTTTTATTTTTAAGAAAGTAATACTTTTTTTTCAGCAAGGATGCATTAAATTGATCAAGTGACAGTAAAGACTTCTATAATGTTACAAAGGATTTCTATTTCTAGTGTTCTTGTGAACACATCTGATTTATTTGATCAAAATACAGTAAAAACTTGTTTAATATATATTTGTATATATATACAAATAAAAATACATCTTAAAATACACACACACACACACGCACACACAGAGAGAGAGATAGAGACAGACATAAATATCCTAAAATATTGTCTAATAACATGCTAGATATGTCTGTCTGTTACTAACATGAATATGGTAATCATATACAAAGTATATGTCAATGTACCGTGGTGTTGCAACACACTCTTTTTGCTCCTCTAGCAAAAAAGGACTGTTTATTAACATACATGTTGGGTAATATTTCAAATGTGTCCTTTTCAATAAATGCTGCTTTACCTAGTGTGCTTTTTATACTGTTTTGTGATCGAGAGCCTCTTGTATATTCTACTGGACGCTTTGAAATACGGTTTGTGTGGGTTTTGCAAAAACAGAAGATTTTAAAAGAGTACATTTGCTTTCACTGCCGCCACCACCTTTTTTTTTGGTAGATCAGCAGCTGCATTTCTCTTTCTCTTTTCCAGTCAGTATTTCTGTGTGACAGTAAGGTCTCTTCTTTTTAAAAAAATCAAGTGAGGGAGAGAGAAAGTCATACATCTGCAGGTTACCGAGTGTTCGACACAAGATGTGCACACACGAGCAGCTCTGGGAAGTCTCCGAGCAGCCTCTGGTTCCCATGGCAACTGCGGGGCGGTCTCTATCGGCTCCATCTGAGAATAGGTAAAGTAAATCTGCATGCATCTGGCCGCCCGCCAGCGTCTCAAATGAAAGAGCACTTTGAATGGCTGCCAGGTTTGGAGGAGGAGAGAGGCTGTCAGGCCTGCTTAATGTTGGCAGTTTGTACTTGGCAAGACTTGCCTTTTCCCAGAATCCCTCACTCTGGCAGCCCGCCAGCCACTTAGCGGAAGCTGAGAGTTAACCCCTGCGATAAGCTGGTGGAAAGCTGAACGTGGAAAACTTTCCATTCCGAGTGTGTGTGACCGCACATGTATGTGGCTCTGTGTGTGTGTGTGAGCGTAGGTAGGTGGGTGGATGTTCTGCACATTGTGTGTGTGTGTGTGAGTGAGTGCCAAGCCTCAGGGTGATCTGTATTCATGAGAAGACTACAGGGACAGCGAAACATCCCTCAGTGAAAAAGAAGGAGAGTGAAATATCCTTTACAGGCAGACTGCATATTTAAACTTTACATTTTTGCTAAAGGATTGCATTTTTTTTCCTGCCCAAAAAAACCCCCAGTGAAATATGTTTGTGCAATATAATTATATTATATAAGTGTTGTTCTCCAAAATATAAATATTTGAGTTCTACTATCCGTCTTATGTCACGGAAGGGCGTTTGAGTGTTTGCAAAGTAAAGCCTGATTTCATTTTGAAGTCAAGTGACTCGCTCCAAGATGATTTGCACAAACACTCGTTTCTTTGTGTCGTTAATTTGAGGCACAAACGAAAGACATCAGGCTCATTTACACCACCCGAGTCACAAGCACAGAGCACAAATACTGTACAAATTGTCTCTGGCTTTACAAGCTGAAAGACATTCTGCTTGCCATATCAGTAGTGGTTATTTTATCCGTTTGACATCCAAATTCAGGCTCTGCAATGCTTGATGTACTGTATATATAATTTTCAGCAGAGGGAGAAAATCACATCCTCCGCTTTGGCTCCTGCCTACTTGGTAGTTATGGGGGTTTTTTTTGTTGTTTTTTTTTGCTTGGATAAAGCACAGCTTCTTTCCGTGCCAGCAGAATGCAGGGATTGCAATAAATGGCATTTCTCCTCTTCTCCAGACCTCCCTTGCTTTTTTTTCCCCCTTCTTTTGGTTTTTCCACCCCCTCGTCTTGTTGTATAACAGGGCGAGTTTTTTTTGTTTTGTTTTTACATCATCTACGGGGTGTTGTTAAGCAAAGAATAGACTATGGGAAAGGGGCTTTAGGGGCGGGGCTGCCAAGCTTCCTCATTTAAAGTAAACAAGCACTCAGAGACTGACCGATATTACCAGAAAATCATATTAAATCACTTAAATATGTCAGAATATCTAAAATAGGTATTGTTTATGTTTAAGGCAGCCTCTACACCATGGAGCATAGATATTATTTCAAATGCGCAAAAATGTATTGTAACTATGCATGTATGGCCACAATATGCGTATTTTTATTGTAAATCGTATGCATTTTGCTGGTGTAAGCATTTTTCCAAAATTATCTTGCATTATTAATAGGACCACAGAATATGAATCTTATGGACATTTTAGAAGCAATAAGAATCGACACTCTGGAAGAAACATGAATACCTCAGATTTTCCGCCCACAACTCTGGCTCTTGTATTCTGAAAGCAAACTGGCTAATGAGGTATGGCAAGCAGGCTCAACATTCAATTTTTTTTATTTTTTTTTATAAAAAAATATATTTATTAGCTAAATAATTTTCCCCCATGTTTTTATTGTTAGTACGTGTTTGTATGTGATCCAGTAATGACAATTATCCATTCAATTTTCACTAGTAACTTGTCATTAGATTGTAATTATTTTTTTCTAATATTGACGAGTATCTATTCAATTAGCATTTAAAACAATTTATTCATTAGAAACTAGTATTGATCACATTTATTATTTAAATACTAGTACTTATATTTTTGGTACTAGTCATTATCCCAATAGTGACAAATAACTATTCTATTTTTACTGGTAACATTTTGTTTTTTAAATAGACCTATCTGGTCAGATATTAACTATTCACTACAGACTAGTATGCATGCTGGTGTCTATTTCAGATTTTATATACTAACTCTTTATCAGTTTCTAGTGATTATTTCCTAGAGGCATATTCTAGACTTAATAGTACTTATTTATTCGAATATACTAATAAACAAACAAATGTGTTACCAATAACAATGGGATAGTTACTTGCCACTATTGAGATTAGAGTGACTAGAATGACATAAATACTTGTTTATAATAAGTACTGAATAGTGACAATTGGATTTACTTATTGGTCATTTAAAAAGTGCTAGTAACTTAAAAATAGACAATAGTATGTTTTGAAGCATAAATGTTTAAGCGGCTTGCCATAATGGTGGTGGTGCGCGTTTCTCGGTCCATTCCTGTCTATGGTCCATTCAGAAGATTTGTTAGGGAGTGGTTAGCGCATGCGCACTCGCATGGCAACAAGTGGCTTGTCATTTGTAACAGAAAAAGGAACTGCGGAACGTGGTGCTGACGTCACTGGCCCAGCCAGGTGGCATTCCGAGAAGCAGAAGAGGCGCATTCGCCTCCTAGTAACCGTATAACGGATCCGAGAGGAGCAGCTCAACATGTCTTCGGCGCAGGTCTCCTCGTCGAGGAGACAGTCGTGTTATCTGTGCGACCTGCCGCGCATGCCGTGGGCGATGATTTGGGATTTTACGGAGGCCGTATGCAGGGGTTGCGTGAACTACGAGGGCGCGGATCGGATCGAGTTTGTTATCGAGACCACGCGCCATCTGAAGCGGGCTCATGGCTTCCAGGAAGGGAGATCCCCGGGTCCCGCGCCGCCGCCTGCGGTGAAAGCACAAGCGGGAATGTCATCCAAGGAGTCGGTGCAGATGAATCATGTTGACGGCTCGTCCAAACAGCAGCAGCAGCAGCAACAACAACAACAACAACAACAGCAACAACAACAGTCCGGTTTGGACCGATACGCGCTCGGAACAGAGAGATCGCGCTTTGATTATTCCAGCATCGGCGCGCACAGGCTTCCGAACGGGCTTGGTGGACCGAACGGCTTCCCCAAATCAGACGACGGACCCCCCGAGCTGAACCGACAGAGCCCTAACTCGCGTCGGAACCACGGGCTGGTGGCTGTGTCGGGGCAGATGAGCGTGCCGCCGAACCTCCTCCCACAGACCCTCCTGAACGGCCCGCCGTCAGCGGCGAGTATAGCACAGCACAGCCTGTCTGGACGAGCCCCTCCAGCCACGACCAGCATCGGACCTGCGCTCGCGCTCTCCGAGCAGGGTAAACGACCTGGTTCTGTGTCCAGCACGGACCAAGAGAGAGACCTGAAAGAGAAACAGCGAAACGCAGAGGCTCTGTCTGAACTTGGTGAAAGTTTGAGAAACAGGTCAGAGGATTGGGCGAACAAACCTAAGATAGTGAGGGACACACTGATCACGCTTTCCAATTGCACTCCGTTTGATGTGAGGTTCAAGAAAGATCATTCCCTTGTAGGTAGGGTGTTTGCTTTTGATGCCATTTCCAAGCCCGGCATGGACTATGAACTGAAAATCTTCATTGAGTATCCCAGTGGATCTGGTAATGTGTTTTCCAGTGCGTCTGGTGTGGCTAAACAGATGTATCAGGACTGCATGAAAGACTTTGGCAGAGGGCTTTCTTCTGGCTTTAAATACCTGGAATATGAGAAAAAGCATGGGTCTGGCGACTGGAGGCTCCTGGGCGATTTGCTGCCGGAGTCTGTGCGTTTCTTTAAGGAGGGGCTCGGGGGTGAAATGCTGCCCCAGCCTTACATCGACGCCAGCTGCCCTCTGCTGCCCTCGGCGCTGGTCAACATGCCCCGGGCCGTGGCGTCGGGCAGCTCGCTCAGGACGGGCGTGCGCAAACGCAAAGCCT
The DNA here is from genome assembly GCF_949152265.1 of Phoxinus phoxinus. Classification (NCBI taxonomy): domain Eukaryota; kingdom Metazoa; phylum Chordata; class Actinopteri; order Cypriniformes; family Leuciscidae; genus Phoxinus; species Phoxinus phoxinus. Next base: position 12,450,319 of record NC_136888.1, on the reverse strand, counting down.
CCCCAGAACCGGACTCTGCAGAGGGGGAGCAGCAGAGACAGCAGTGGATGGCGAGTCAAAGCGAGGCGCTCAAACTGACCATGGCGTCCAGCTCGTTCGCAGCCTCTCACGGCGGACCTCCACCCCTGGGGACCGTGCACTCCAGCCGAGCCACCCCACCCGAATCGGCCCCACAGAACGGACAGTCCCCCATGGCTGCGCTCATGTCGGTCGCAGACACTTTGGGTAACGCACACTCACCAAAGGACAGCAACTCTGTGCACTCCACCACATCCACCCGACACAACAGTAGCAGCCCGGTCTCCCCCGCCTCGGTGTCCGGACAGCGGCGTTTGGCCTCGCGAAACGGGGAGATCAGTCTGACCGGGACGCCTTCCCAATCGGGTTCACATCAGGGCATGGATCAGGTGCACCCTCAGAACATTCCAGACTCACCCATGGCCAATAACGGGCCCTTGTGTTGTACTATCTGCCACGAACGTTTAGAAGACACACACTTCGTCCAGTGCCCGTCAGTTCCTAACCACAAATTCTGCTTCCCTTGTTCCCGGGAAAGCATCAAAGCGCAGGGGGCCACAGGAGAGGTGTACTGCCCCAGCGGAGAGAAATGTCCCCTGGTAGGGTCAAACGTGCCTTGGGCTTTCATGCAAGGCGAGATAGCGACCATTTTAGCTGGGGATGTGAAAGTAAAGAAAGAAAGAGACCCCTAAATATAAACATATATGCTTCCTGCATCAGAAACAGACAAGTGAAGCGAGTATATTTAAGGTGGTGTCTTAAAACCTGGTGAACTGCCTACCAAGATAACATTTATGAACATTATAGATGCATTTGAAATGCTAAGTGTGCAGCACGCTTGGTTTTGAGACACAGCCTACTTGTTGTGAATATTGAAGTAACAGAAATAGTCCAGTGTACAGAGACATTTGTTTTCCTCCACGAAGGAGGAGGATGTGTGCGTGGAAACCTTTTTTTACGGCACTTTTACGGTTTACGTTAACATTTCTATTCAATTTCATACTTATTTTCCACATCTACATGTACAATCCCAAGCAAAAAAAAAAAAATGTTATTAATGAATACACTTTTTGTGGTAGGTATAACAAATGAAGTGAGTCTAAGAGAGGGCATTCTTTGTTTCTTGATCTCGTCCTTTTTTTCTTTCTTTTTTTTTTCTTTTTTTTTTTTAGTATGATCTTTAAAACGGCAGTTTTTAATTTGTATCCCGTGGTCTGAGAATACAGATATATTTTATTACGTGTTTTCATTCTCTTTTTGCTTTAAAGTTGCACGGACGCTTTAGTAGAGCAAAAAATACTGTAAATGAAAAATGAAATGCTCTGTTTGTTTATACATATTTCTGTAGTAACAGAAGACTTGTAACGTGCCTTGGAGCTGAGTAAATTGTAATAAATTCATTGATATTAACTCTTTGTGGCGTGTTAATTTGTCCAGGTTAGAAATGTCTTTTGATATTTGAATTCTGCCTTGATTTATTTCAAAGGTCTCTGATGAATTATTATAGTTGGCAAATTATAGTTTTTTCTTTCTTTCTGTATAATAGAAGACATCTTGGCTGCGTTGAGATTTTTTTTAGTGTCGTCTATTTGTTTATGAAACGGTTATGTTTTGTAGATGTTCATCAACTATATTAACTAAGGGCCAAATTATTCTTTTACTTTGTAATGCTGTTTTTTGTTTTCAACAATATCCATACAAAAGCCATTTAAAAACAATGAAAAGTCCTCCGCTAAGCACATTTCTGTTGTTACATGTAACAGGGGATCGAGTATCACAGTAAGCATATCATTTTCATTGCTTTTGTCAGTGTGTTTTGCATTCATGTCACTGTTTTTGCTCCAGACAGATGTAGACTGCTACACTGACCTAAAAGTCAAAGGTTTGATGCAGCCACAGGGCATGAAACATCAATTCAGCACTCCCTGATGTGTGTCACATGGGGTAGGTGCAGTGCTTGTTTAATATGTGCTGTTATTTTTCTACTCCCTTAGCAACAAATTCTGTTAGCGCACGATAAAAACTGTTTTACTGCATATTCAGAAGGCGTTCGAATACGCACCCTGCTCTTCACACACTGTGTCTTAATCTGTTATGCCTCAATTTAGGAGCTGTTAGCTGTTCCCTCTCTCCGTGTGTCAGAGTATTTTGGTGCGAGTAGGAAAGCTGGAGAGGGAAAATGCTTGCACATGCCTGAGATGGCCCTGGGGATGTATTCCTCATTTAGAATTCAGCTGGTTGGTCATGTGACTTGTCAGTCGTACTCTTGCATTGGCTGCGGGAGCGAGGGAAAACAGTTGGTGCGTGGCTGTTGCCATGACTCAAACTAATGCTCTTTCACAGACAAATAGAAGGTGGCACAATTCATTCATGGCAGCCGGCCATGCAAGAGCATCCAGACCAAATAACTGGGGGGACGTTAAGGTCAGAGAACAATGCACATGCCAAGCTATCTTACTGAAGTGGGCTCTGTGGTTGAATACTGTGGAGGCCTGTGGTGCACATCCTGTAGATCGGAATAATTTAAGCGGGAACTAGAACAGTTCTGCACTATGCGAGATTTTGTTTCCATAAAGGCCATGTGCAGCACTTGTTTTTGTTAATCAGCATGTTGTGTAATACACATTATACATTACGTGCAGCATATATACCGGTTTATATAAGTGCGTGTGTGTATATATATAAATATGTGTGTTGCACTGTATCTGCATCAAATTTCAAAATAGGTATTGAAAGGGTTTATAACTATATTCTGCTGCACAGTGAAAAATGAATGTTTTTTTCCCCCTCATTGAATCATGCATATGAATTAAGATTTCCTTGCCAAAATATTAGCATATTTGCAAAAGACAATGGCTCGTATGACAGCACATTAGATGACAGCGAGGCAATTTAGTTCCGTTTTGTATGATACATCCCTAATCCTTCTAAACCTGGTGAAGAGTTTAGTTTGTCGTGCTTTGTGGTGCATTGCAGTGATCTTGTCGCTGCTGCTCTGTCTGTGAGGAATCAAAGGTGTGGTGTCTGGTTCAGGATGGAGTGGGCTTCCATTGTCATGCTAAAAATGACTTGGGTTTGAGGTGCCCTTGGCTGTCTCCGTAATCACATGGGTTTCAAGTTTCAGTGCACATACAAAGAAAAAATAAACAGATACACCAACCCCACCCATTACAGAAGGCGGGGGTCGCACTTCCTGTTTACTACACATGCTTCTGTGGCGTCTTGAGTGTGTGTGTTAAATTCTGCACCTTTTCATGGAATGCTTTGAGACGCAGACAACTGGAAGATGTGGAGAAGACCCTGTAATTGGCTTTATAGTAAATACAATCCCTGTAAATGCATAAATGCTTAAGAAATCGCACATGATTATTTCGAGTGGCCATTTAAGGATGGAGATATATCTTAATGATATCAAGACGAGCACAAATCCCATTACTGCCTTCGTGCTGCTATTTTTCAGCAGAATACATTTCTATCCGTGTTTACAAGGCATTTATTGATCCGCTGACGTATTTGAACCTCTTTTACAGTCTGTTGTGTGTTGGATTTATTTGTGTTGCTGCAAACATCTCAAAATGATTATTAATCTCTAACTCTCATGTGGTAGCCTGTCTGTTTCGGGAACATTTGTTTTTGGTCGCATTGTAAAATCACTGCAGTCTGTCCACCCTTTTGCTTGCTAGTGAAGCCAGCGGCTTCTTCCCCTCCTCCAATTCCCTTCATCCCCATAACACACACACACACACACTCTCTCTCTCTCTCTCCTTCAAGGGAGAAGTTTCCAGTGGATAAAAATACAGCCACTCCAAAGGTTACGCTGCAGTGCCATCGTGCACAGTTGCCCATGGTAACAGCCTTGTTCAAAACATCATTTATTCAGGAATGTGCAGAGAGGTTCAGCGTTAACCCTGCGCGTGCCGGCATTTGGCCGTCTGCACCGCTGTGTTTTGCATGTCTTTTGTTTATAATTTTGGTTTATAATTACAAAACCGTTTTCTTGCTGATATTGTTACATTGTTTTCTTGTCATTGGAATGAATAACAGTGCAGTTACAGTGGGCGTGAAATCTCAAAAACCGATCAACAACCGGTGGATAGAACCAATGCCTTACATTTGTTTTCTTTGTTGATAATCCATTTTACTCGGATGTACATCATAATAATGGATGAAAAGATCCGTCGCGATGTTCATTTCATCACAACTTTCCCCATTCTTTGCCCATTTGTACAGTAGTCTGTTCATACTGCTTTAGAAGTTATTTTTCTGTGCTGTCAACGCTTTACTTATTGGTTAAAATAATTGTATCGCATGAAATTGTGTTTGGGCGGGTTTTCCTGATAGTCCCAACCCATTCCATTGGTTACGTCAATCTGGCAAACAAACAACATAATGGGGAAATCAGTGTGCGAATGGCTTAAAGTTGTCTGCATATTAAAACTGGTACATGCTAACTATTTTAACCATTCAACCTCATATCCCCCCCCCCACCGCGTCAATGCACCCCTGACTGCGATATGGCATTTAACTCTCTACGCTTGTGCTTGTTATTTAGCACCAACGGAGGAGGGAGGGGGGGGTTATGTGCAAAAAGGGTTATTCCCATTTTGTTTTCATTCACTGTGCCTCCGAGCACAACCATTTATAGACAGTGATGTCAGCACTATCTTCCATAGCCCAGGGCCTCTTTGGCACATAATGTATGCAATCTCAGACATTCCATTCCTGCCTCGCAAATAAGCTGCGGGCTACAGCGGGGCGTGCGCTTCCCCCTCTTTCTGCAGATATTAAAGGCGCAGAGGGGGAATTGATTTTCTCCTGCTTTTCACTCCTACTCGCTCGTTGAGTTTATTTTTTGGCAGCTTTTTTTTCCCTTCTTCCTTTCTAGCGCAGAGAAACTAGACCGTAAATCCTTTTTCAACCGTTTGGGAATAGCATGTTATTGTTAATATGATTTAGTGCGTCTCTCGGTATCAGTTTTGATTTTTCAAATGGCTGAATTCACACTTTTGTGAGTGTGTTATTGAATAAACATCATTTTTAAAGATCGTGATTCGTCTCTATTTTTATCAGCCCCTTATATAAGAACGTACGCCTCACTGAACAGACACAGCTCCGGTCTACCCTTGACTAATGGCATGTGGGTTGTAAAAAAAAAAAAAGGGGGTCCGTTTTGGCAGCGTTTCAGATGTTTTTCATTAGCTTGTAAAGGACATCAATTTTAGGATGGAATTCCAATTTGCATTTCAAGGCCAGTCCTTCCTTGAGGGCCAGGGCCCTGTTACAGCTTCCTGTAGATTCCCGCCGGAGAAGTAGTGGGGTGGGGGGCTAGTTTGGGGGCAGGGGATTGTTTCTGAGCACATGGAAATGGCCTATAGGGCACCATGGAGACTCCGTCTGTCTTGAAAAGCTCGCAGGCTGGATTGTTCAAGGATGGTTTCACTTGATTGATCTAAAGTGTTGAACTGAGAACCCACTGAATACACGCCGAAGTGCGATTTTTGTATCTTTTGACTCTTTCGCGAGCTTTCTGATTTAGGTTTTTATGCATTCAAACAACTATAGTGTGTGAAATGACACACGTTTTGATATGTATCGCATTTTTCCTACAAAACACTGAGTACTAAACATTCCTTCCTTTGTTTTTAGTTTGCAGACGGACTGGCTGGTTGGAAGGAAAGGGTTAATTTGTAACCACGGTCTGTGCGGCTCTTGGCCGGCTCACAGGAGAAATGTAGCCCCCTTTCATTCTCTGGGTTGTTTACACGACTGGCAGCCATTTTAGACTGGAGCTCTGCTAACACAGAGAGGTCTCGGGTTTCTTAGGCTTTCACAGTGCAGCGAGTTCAGTCAGCGGCTTGTTCTGTCATCCATCTTCCATCGGGGGCCCTTCCCCCCCTCGCACATTCACACACACACACTCTCTCTCTCATTCTACAATCTGGTCACCATCCACTGTACTCTGAGAGCTGTATACTGTTCACTTTTAAGTGCTCTGTTGTTTATTAAAGGAGTAAGCCACTTGAGGCCGAACATTATAGTGATTTTTCCACTGCTAAGGGATGTTTTTTGTTAACGCATTGCGGAAGTGTGTTTTATCATGTTGTTGCATCAGCAATATGATAAAACACAACAATGTTCAGTATGTAGTTGAATTTATTATTATTAATAATAATATAAAAAAAGCATCCTTTTTTTGGATTGGCTTTAATGTATTAGTCAAATGTATTTATGGTAATCTTAATGAAATACAGCTTATCCAGATCCAGACACACACACACACACATATAATTGTTTTTTTGTTGTTGTTGTTTTATGCTTTTTCATTTAATTTCATTCATCTTTTTTATTTAAATATATTTATTTTTTGTTGTTTTTTTACATTATAGTATGGAGTATATCACAATAAGAACACGGACTGCTATTTTGTTTTTGACTTTTTTCATTTTGACATTTATTTGCTCTTTCTCAAGACTTTGTGTGTCCTTTTCTCTCGTTTGCCCTTTTTTCCCCCTCAGTCACTCAACCTTGTCTTGTCCTAGATTTGAAAGCACGGAGCTGTTAAGGGATCAGGATTCTGTGTCTGCATTAGTATCTGTCTGTCTGTTGCCTTGATCATGTACCAAGAAACACAGATGATCTCACTGGACCAAAACCATCAGTATTAATAGCAGCGAAACTCCCATGTAATGAAAACCTTCCCAACGACCTTGTGGTGAAACCAAAGGTTGTCATCTATCGCAGCTGCTAGACAGGACGATGGGTGTGGTTTGCCCACTGAAGGGTCTAATTGGAGGGCTCTTTTAAGGTGATGTCATTTATTTGTCTATGGGTCTTTAACTTAGCACTGTTGCTTTCCCATCACTCAGGCATTATTCCAGACCTTCTGATTGGATCTAATCAGGTGTTCCTCTGTGTCTAAACAACCCCATCCCATCATCTCACCTGGAGTGGTATCATCTGCTTTCATTAGGAAATGAGTAAGATTGATCAGCCGAGGCCTCCTGAGCTGTTTCTTACAATCATGTCAACAAATACATCCTCTATTTACGAGATAGATTTAGCCTTTTCTAGAATCAATAAGCCGTGTATGGTACTGTATGAAAGCAGCTCATTTGTTTGATTTACAAATGATTTTGTAAGCATGTTGATATTTGTTCTGCAGTAAATGCTAGTGTTGAATTGAGCTGACTTTGACCTTTTCTGTTTGGTTGATCATCCAATAGTGTGATCCGTTCAATGGGCATGTAATCAGAAATTACACTACCGTGTTAGATTATAGATTTTCATTTAATTATGTATGTTTGGATCTTTGCATAATTTTCATTCATCTTACATCTTAAGATTGTTCCAAGATGCACTGACCCGAAAATAGGTTTTCCATGAAGTGATTTTGGTTTTGCATTACAGTAATAAGAATTTCACAAAAATAATGCAAAAATGTTTTTAATGGTCACAAAACATTCATTTTTCTTTATAAAAATGTATTTATATATCCATATATACATACACATAGTATATTCCTTTATATTTAATGTTAAATAATATAAAAACATTGACTTTTCTTGAAAGTTTTTGAGACCCCCCCTCCCTTTCCCTTCCACCGATGTGTCAGAATGCAAAACTAGCAGTTATGTTCCGAAATAACATTAATATTTAATATTCCTCGTCTCAACAGCTGAAGTCTTGTACTGTGTGTCTGTACTCCCCCCGTTCGTTTTCCCCCTGTATTTTATTCCACTCCGTCTTCCCCTCTTTTGTTGACTGAACATTTTGCAGCGTATCCAGCTGCCGCCTGCCGTGCGCTGTGCTCCATGACCTCAGCTCCTGGCTGCTGATTGGTTAATATAGACTTTGACAGTACTGCAGCCAGACCGCCACCAATACCCCCTGCAAACAGAGGTGTTTCGGATGGGTACAGTCGCAATCACCTTCCTCCTGTCACCTGGGCTGAGTGTGAACCCCCCCCCCCCCCCCCCCCCCCCCCACATGTAGCCCATCTGTTGCGTGAATGAGACCCGTGATGGTGCTTCATTACGGAGTGTTAGAGGAATGTCAACAGCTGAACCAGACTTCCCTTCACACTTCCAGACTTGAAATAAGTAAAGGGAAAAAGTATGTGTAAATTGTTTTCGCAGATGGTTTATTTCAGGCTTGGCTGTGATCTGTTCACGCCAATCTTGAAATGGTATAACTCAGGAATCCTATTGAAATTCGACTAAAGAATGAAAGAATGTCATTGACAAACTCTCCTGTGTGTGTGTGTGTGTGTGTGTGTGTGTGTGTGTGTGTGTGTGTGTGTGTGTGTGTGTGTGTGTGTGTGTGTGTGTGTGTGTGTGTGTGTGTGTGTGTGTGTGTGTGTGTGTGTGTGTGTGTGTGTGTGTGTTTGCACGCCCTGCTGCTCTCATGTTATGACTGAATTGAAAACACTGAGGCCATTGATAAAATGTCCATTAAAGTGGATGAATATTGAAACGAGTCACATGACATAGAGATAGATAGATACAGGCATGTGCAAATACAGTAATATTGTGAAATATACATTATCATTGTGGTCTGGAAACCATTTTTGAGGAATCCAGGATATATTTTTTAATTATTCTTTGAAGAATAGAAAGTTGAAAAGAAAATTTGCCCATATATTGAGAAGCAAATCTAAAGTACTAAGATGTTACATGTCTGCCAACTGATATTTTCAGGCCATCACTATGTGGTTGCTAAGATGTTCTGAGTCATTGTTAGTTTTGTGGTTTGCGGTCGTGTGAATGACTTGTCAGATCTGCTCATTAGCGCAGGTTAAAATCTCACACTTTATTTAGTATTTATAGCTCCTAACTTTATAAAACAGGCTGTGTGACTATATGGAATGATTACCTCATAATGAACATCCTTATGCAAGTTCGAAGGACTTTATTTAAATGAAATGCATACACCTCTTTAGCTGTTGTCACGTGCCAGTGATTATCCCTCCCCGTGCCAATGTTGGCGACCCCTGGTCTAGGGTCTTAATGTTACCATTGATTAATGTTATGTGGTTATATTGTTGTTGTTTGTTGGTTTATTGATTTTGGAATAACGACTTTAAAAAATAAAATGAATTGAATTGGGTTGTGGGATGAGGAAGGCTCCAAAAATGTAATGGGTTGGCTCAAATCCTTAAGTATAAAATAATCTCCAAGTATAAAATAGTAACAGTGATGCTTGCCTTAGCTTTGCACCATTTTCATATATGCTGCAGTGCCTTTAGTTGAGCAACATTACCAAACCGTGATTGGCAGCGTCTTTGACATTTCCCGCAAATGCCGTGTGTGGTGCACTGTAGTCTGGCATGGCATTAGATTGCGTGGCTCTTCATGTCTTCGGTGTGATTAGGAGATGGAGATTCTTTAAATAGAATGCCAATGAAGGAGTGCATGGTCTGATTGGCAATGGCGATGTATAATTCAGTTTTCAACCCCCAGGATTCAGAGCGAGTCTGTGTTCTGATTACTAATCAGCAGACACGGTGACTCTCCCCACCTCCTCTACGGCGAGAGAAGGCACGACCAGCTATCAGCTGCTGTGTCTGTCATGAACTGTTGCGTGCCAATCTGGAGAGCCCCGCTCAGAGGCGGGAGGGGGTGAGAGAAAATGCCTGTTACCATGGAGAAGCAGACCTGGGGTGATGGTGGTTGGTTGTAAAGTCTAGGTCTTTTTAGTCTCCACATATCCTGTTTTTTTTTCTTTTCTTTTCCTCTTCTCAGAGCCCTTCTGAATGCCCTGCGGTCCATGGGAACGTACAGTTTCCTGCAGTGTAGAAGAGATTTTGTGGCATTTTTGCATGTGGACAGCTGCAGTAGAAGTCGGTAGTTTAGTACTTAACCGTAAGTAATACACTCCGACGTCCAATTTGTCGTCCACCGTTTGTGCTACAGACCTGAAATCATGTGGCATTTGGGGGAAGAGGTGCACTAGAAATATCCTGCTAGATTTACGGATAAAAACTGCAGCTGTGGTTGCCATAAATTCATTGTGGTGGAAATGTTTGCCTAACTGTATATTTGATTAATGAATGTAATGTTAGCTAACCAGATTTTTAAATAAACATATACAGATATCCACAACAACAAAGAGGTTAAAAAGAAAGCTACATGATAAATCATAAACATAAAACATGGTCAATACTACAGTGCACAGTGTCATGATGTCATGCAGAGACTTTTGGGAATGTCTTTTTTTTTTTTAACCGATTTTATGGTTTTCATAATTTTTAATTACAAAGACCATACATTTGACCGTATGTTACTGTAAAATGACATATAATGTGATGATAAGCATTAACAATATGTCACTGTGCTTAGAATAAACAGAACAATATCGTGCATTGGTGTGGACGCTGATATAGCTATCATTAAAGTTGTCCTTCTGGATGTGAAAGGACCTTCAGACTTAAAGATTAGGGTTAAAATAACATTTTCTTCCAAATTTCAAAAAGTTTCATGAAATAGCTGTTGTTTTTTCCACATCAATGATTTTAGTAGCACCATTGGTGTGATGAAAAATAATGCCCTTGACTTTGTAAAGTGAACGTTTTATGTGTGAATTTTACAGCCATCTGACTGTGAAGGTTGATTTATGGTCAGCGTATATCTCTCGCTCTTGTTTTCTCAATGGTTTTGGCCGTCTCTCTGCTATCCATCATATATCTCGCTTCTCATCATGATTTTGTTTTTGTTCTGGAGCCAAACTTCTTTTGTTTAAACTGTCCGACCCGTTCACATTTCTGGTAATCAGAACCAGAGCCGCTCCAGGAGTCCGACGTCCCACTAGCCTGGGGTGAATTCTGGCGGTTTGGTTGTACTTATTCACATTCTATGGCACATTTTTTTTGTTCAAGTTTGAAATCTCGCTGAAATGTGGGCCTAAGAGTACAATGAGTCCACTACGTCTTTCCAGCTTTCCTTTTTCCACTTTGTGTCCTCAGCATTTTACAGCTTCCCAGAAAACATTGCCCAGCTTTTCCCAAATTTAAAACCCATTACTAAATCTTAGCCAGTGGCTAAATCAACCTTGTGTTCCCATGTCTGCACAATAATCAGATATATGTAATATCCACCGAGGGAGTTCAGAGTGAGGATGAGTCATAGCTAGTGCGGTTTTAAATCATAGTGCTTCATTCACACCCTTGAACGCCTGCGTCGTCTTTTTAAAGGTTGTGATTCACACGCTTTTGCTGGATCTACTATAGTCAGGAGGACTCCTGCTGGTTAGTATGTGGTATTGCATGTTGCATCATGGATCTGTGTTTTTGTTCGGTGATAATTGCATTCTAGCTGGTGAATAGCTTATTGACTGTACTATCTCGTCCCTTTTTACTTCATCTAAATCAGCGTCAAAAGAAGTCACATCGCATCAATATTTCCTACATATCTCTGAAACTCACAGGCACCACCAAGACGCCTCTTTATTGATTACTGGTTCACATGAACAAAACAGTTCCCTTCAAGTTCACCTCCTTAAATGGCACCAAAGTCAACATACAATCAAAATTGATCATATTTACTTTCGTAACACACATTCCTGGTTTAATTGTGCAAGATTGGTGGCCGTTTGGTTTTTGTTTTATATCATTGCCTTCAAAACAACTTTAGTTCAGTCCAGGACCACTTTGAGAATTAATTTTTTTGACAATCTTTGGATTTGACGATAGGCTTAGGCTCTAAGGTACTCGAGCTGCCATACTAGACGGCTTGAGATACATCCTTGAGACACAAAACCCCCAAGCCTTTTATTAACCAAATGTTTCTTAGCATGTTACAGAACGATATACAATGATTACGGTACGTACATAGAGTTTCTATAGCATCCACTGCTCTATTATGAAGATGCTAGGAGGTGAAGGGGTGCAGGTGGGTGTAAATATCTGTGCGACAGACTGCGGAGCATTCGTGAATGAGCTTAAATACTATAGTTGATTAGTGTAGGTGGAGGAACAAATCAGCTGAGCGTCAGCTGATATAGTTTAGCGATCAGTGGTCTGCCTGAGCTACGCTTGAATTCCATTCGATCACTCAAGCTCTATTTTTAAGCCAACATCAATAGTTTTTTTGCCTTTCCCTCCATTGTGGTCCACTTTTCACCTTCCCAATGGAGAAATAAAAATCCCTTCTTTTTTCTTCTTTGAATATCTTGTTTTGCTTGTTTGCATGTATTATGGAAGTACACTCTTAAAATATGGTTCTTTTACAGCATATTTGGTTCCCAGAAGAACCTTTCAGTGAACAGTTCTTAAAAGAAACTTAGTGTGAAGAACATTTTAATAATCTGAAGAACCGTTAGCACTTGAAGGCCAGTTCACAGTCAACAGACAAACGCCAACAGGCAAGTTGGCTGTTGGATTTAGAATTTTATGAAAAAGAACTGACGTTCACACTGCCGACAAACACTGATTGAACATGTTCAGTCGGGTGAAAACAAACCCCGACCAACGCCAACAGGGGTAACACACTGATCCGACGAAACCCAACAAACATGTTTGTTGCTGTTTTGTCTGTGCAGTGTGATCTGGCCTTTAAAGAACACACTGTTGTGTGTTCTATGGATAGTAAATGTCCTTCATGGAACCATTGTTAAAGAAAGAACCTTTATTTTTAAGAGTGTATTGTGCTTGACTTAAACTGCAAATACTCCGAAGGCCCACTTTTAAAACTCATTACCTGCGCTGACCACGGCAGACAGCGAGTCTAATGTATTGCAGCCTGTTTGCTAATGGCAGCCGCCAGTCCTGGCACAGATGTTGAGCTGTAGAGGAGCAGTGCCGCCCAAACTCCCTGTTCCTTCACGGTGATTAATGAAACCCCAGCTCACCGAGCTCCTCTCTCAGCCTCGACGGACCGCTTCGGTCTCTCAGGTCCCCGCTGTATTTCCTTCACGCTGTCAGATTTATACCAGGGTGCAGTGCATATTTATGAAGTGCACTCTCCATTTGCACTCGTGGCTTGTTTTTCTTACATTTACTGTCCATGGCTCTGGATATTAATCATACGTCACTCACTCCCTCTGCTGCAGCTGTCGCTGCTCTTCTGGTCGTACAACAGCCGCATAATTGAGCGAAACGCTCCAGTTCTGCAGGAAGTAGGTCTAAGGAGCCAACTCGTTCACCAGGGTACTTGTGGTGAATGTCAACATTTTAATTTGTTCTGTTTAAAGGACTTCATATTTCCTGCTGTATGCTAATGTCTTTGTTTAATATGCGTATATCAGCTGTCCATTTTATATTCCACCCCAGCTCAAACCAATCGCCTTGAACGCCAATAGTATCCCAAATTTGCATGCTAGCCAGACTAAGCAGAATGCAAAATGTTGATTAGTGCACCCCGAGTCAAGGTTCTTGGAAAATAGTAATAACAGAGGTGCGTAGATAGTGTATTTTTCTGAAATGTACATCCTTGGCTTCTGTAGCACATAATTCCTTGAGCATTTCATCAAATTTTTAAGAGCAGATTTTAAAAGTTTGAATCTAAAATGTACATAACAATGAACTTGCATATTAATGTATAACACTGTCGCTGACAGTATGTGGTTAAATGCAACTGTGGTATAATCAAGAATCTTATGATGTTGTAGTTTTTTCAAATACTGGTATATTGTCTTATACTTAAAGTGATAGTTCACCCAAAAATGAAAACTCTTTCATCATTTACTCACCCTCATGTTTTTCCAAACCTGTATGACTTACTCTCTTCTGCAAAAACCAAAGTAGATTGTTATGGCTAAAAACAATATTGGACCCCATTGACTTTCATTGTATGGGCAATCAAAAAAATAGTATTTTGTCTCCTCAGAAGACAGTCAAATACAGGGTTGGAAAGACATGAGGGTTAATAAATTCATTTTAATTTTTGGGTGAACTATCCTTTTAAAGCTATGTGAATGGAAACTATGTGAATGAGCTAGGTGAATGGACATCTTCTGATAGTTTGTCTTTGGTGTTGCTTTTAAAATATGATCCCAATGGCTTCATCAATGTCATCTAGTTTAGGAATTATACCTGTATTCGCTCTACATATTTTTAGGTCATAGTAAAAATATGTACATTGGAATACGGCCCATGGGCTTGCATGTTTAAACGAGCAAAGTTATTACCATTTTACATGGCTGTCTAGAATAATCCATTCTGATTGGCCTTCAGCAGTCACATGTTTTGTTTACTACTGTTCAAAAGTTTGAGGTCAGAAAGATGCTTTATTTTTTGAAAGAAATCATTACTTTAAGATTTAGCAAGGATGCATTAAATAGTGTAAATGAACTGCTATACTGTGTAACTGAAAGTTTTCCCAGGCAAACAATTATATTTCTTCTCACAAAACTTTAACTTAAATACATAGTTCACCCAAATGTTTTAAATCTGCCATCATTTATTTGTGTTGTTCCTAACTTGTATGACCTTTTCTTATGTGTAACACAAAATATATATATATATATATATACCGGTATGTTTTTTTTTGTACAATATAATACACTGAAAGTCATCTGAAATCTTTTGTTTTCCACTGTTAATTTTTACGTGCACAATCCCTTTAATGTCCATTAATTTGGTATGAATGCATGTAATAAACAGCACAATATACAGTTAGCCAGTCATAATAGCAAAATAAGCCACAGGATGGCTTACTGTACATTAACACATTACGTAGCTGTGTCCAGTTTAACAAAAGGAAAATGGACCACTTTAGGGTCAAAATGGTGTTTACTTAAGCTCCCCCTACCGTGTATGTCCCGTAGATATCAGTTACTCTGCATGAATTTGGTGTCGGAATTGACTATCACAGTAACAAAAATGTTTTAATGAGATTCCTCGTTGTCACTCCATGTCTGCAGCAAGCATTCGCTCCAAATTTCATCTGACATAGTGAAGACTGCGTGTGATGTAACATCATATTTTCATGAGTGCTGCAGTCTTTTTGACGTGGCGCGTCTGACTGCCGTATTTAGTGCTGCTGGGAGACGTTTCGGTCTGTTGCCCTTTCCGTCAATGGGGCAGGCCGTGGGGGGGGGAGGAGCCCCTTAGCGTGTCATTCCAATGTGACGAACAGAGATGACATGGGCAGAAAATAACCTTCTATTTCAGCCCCAACCAAACCCCCTTTAACGTCTGATGGAACCAGCCAATCACAGCTGGCTCTGTTGCTAGGTAATGGCTCTGCCGCCCCCGTGCCCAAGTATGTTAATACAAGGCGAATGCATCCCCCTTGCCGAGACGAGAGATCATACGGATGTGGGTGTGTTGGGGGTTTGTCTACTACAGTGAGGGAGAACGGCTGAGATGATGAGAAAAAATACAAAGGCCAACAGGCAGAATTATAGGGGATAGACGAGAATGAATCATCGCAGTCAGATTCAGTTGGTTGGTTTCCTCAGCAGACGGCTTTATACAAAAACAACATGTCTTTCATTTAATGAACCAGTTCCCTCACATTAAAAAGAAAGATCAAACTCTGTTCTTCATTTTTGTTTCTTTGTGTTTTAAGGTGAAAAGGGTTTTGGACCCTATACAAAATCTTTCCGAAAGAGAAATTCCCAATCGCATGAATTTCTATTGAATTCACTCTATTTCGACAGTGAAATTCCATTGTGACACTGTATTTACTCTCTCTCTCTCGTGATGTTTCACTAACTTCAGGAACATGTTGTTCCTCCATTCTTTCCCTTGCAGTCTGTTAAATGTTTTCTATTTGAATATATTGGAAAGTATCATTTTACTGTGATGGCAAAGCTGAATTTCCAGCATTACTCCATTCTTCAGTGTCACATGATCATTCAGAAATCACTCTAATATGCTGTCTGGCTGCTCAAGAAACATTTATTATTATCATCAATGTTGATAAAGTTGTGCTGCTTAATATTTGTGTGGACACCGTGACGCACTTTTTTCATGATTCATTGATTAATAGAAAGTTCAAAAGGTCAGTATTTATTTGAAAGAGAAATCTTTTGTAACATTATAAAAGTCTTTACTGTCACTTAATCAATTTAATGCATCATTGCTGAAAGTATTAAAAAAAAGTAAAAAAAAGTCTTACTGACCTTGAACTTTTAAACAGTAGTGTAAAAGAGTGCTTAGTATGCAAATTGCATGCATGGATTTCCCAAAGGAATTGGATTAAAAATCCACCACTTGGCTGGAATTAATCATCCAATGTAGTAAGACCATGTGACAATGTAGCATATTACTCTTTAAAACGTCTTGCATACTATTTCGCATACTACTTTTAAAATGAATAAAAAGTAGGATGAATTTAGATGAACTGGATTTTTTGTCTTTCATTTCAATTACAAATTTACTTGAATCCACCCTACATACGGCACAGTATGCAGTAAGTAGAACGATATTCCTTACATTATCACTATTCTGTTACTTTATGGCTGTTTTATGATTTTATTCACTATATTAGCTTTGTTATTTGACTTACTTTAACGGTATCATGCAGTTCCTCACTAGCTCCATCCTCACTAGCTCCAATGTGTCCATTCCCAGTGCCCATACATCAGCCCTGCTGTTGAGACGCTGTGGTGTGTCCGCAGCAGGCCAGTATGCAGTGACGGACGGCTTGTCAGAGTGACAGCCACCAGAACAAACACCACACACACACACACACAAACACACGCATATGGATGTGCTTGCATTAATATGCATGAACCCTGCACACATGCCCCTGGTTGTTATTTGGGAAAAAAGACCTTTACGTTAATCAAAAAATGCATGAGCTTTGTATTAAGTGAGATAAATATTAATGAGGAAGCATGGTTTGGATGGGCGGATGTAGTTTAATAACAAGCGTATGTGTTCGCTGAGGAGAATGCTGGGAAGGCCGGCAGGACGCAGGCCAGTGAGCGGAATACTAATGCGGCTGCATATCTTTGTTCCGTTCCAGCCCTCACGTTTCTCCGGAGTCATTCACATGCAGTCGAGCGCGCTGTGTCTGTGGACGCACTACAATCAGATTATTGTCCCCTCCTAGAGCAAATAAATATTGCTGTATTTGTTATCACACGCACAGGTGTTATTGCAGTACCTTTTGTGCTAGTGCAATCATTCGTCTTTTAGTGCGTTTAGTGTATGTTTTTAACAATAAGGTGCTCAAGGTATTTTTGGTAGTCGCTCAGTATTTTTTTATTTTGTTGATGCCTTAATGTTAAGCTATTTTATTCAGTTCCCATCAATTATATCTATATACACTGATCATGCACAACATTATGACCATTGACAGGTGAAGTGAATAACACTGATTGTCTCTTTATCATGGCACATGTTAGTGGGTGGGAAATTTTAGGCCGGGTGCACACTGTGCGATTTATTATAGTCCTTTATGATTGTTCCTTGTCAGACTGTACGGACATAATCGCCGCTGTAAGCCATGTCACACTGTCGGATCTCAGTTGTCATTAATGTCAGACTGTACGACAGTAAAGACGCGTTCAAAAGGTACACACACACGAAAATTCGTCCGAAGTTTTACATCATCAATCAATGACACAGTGTGCTTATGTTCACAGTGAGCTGCATTATACGCGGGATTGAAATGGTGGCTACAAAGAAATCTCTAACGTTCATCTTGGTCATGTCTTGAAAAGCGAAGACAATTTTGGCAGTCGTCGTTGAAGTCACACTGCAGGACTGTGAGTCAAGTCTTCTGACAACACCAGAAATTCATCGGAGGTAAAATTTGATCGAAGGGTCATGAATCGGCTGTCGGTGAACATGTCAAACTAACGATCAAAGACTTCAGATTTCAGCATAGGATCAGAGGAATCTTTTAGGATTTGCAAAAAAAATGTAGATGGCTAAATTGTAGCCACAATCGTACAGTGTGCACCCGGCTTTAGGCAGCAAGTGAACATTTTGTCCTCAAAGTTGATGTGTTAAAAAATGGGTGAGCGTAAGAATTTGAGGGAGCTTGACAAGGGCCAAATTGTGATGGCTAGACGACTTCAGAGCATCTCCAAAACTGCAGCTCTTGTGGGGTGTTCCCAGTCTGCAGTTGTCAGTATCTATCAAAAGTGGTCCAAGGAACAGTGGTAAACCGGCGACAGGGTCATGGGCGGCCAAGGCTCATTGATGCACTTGGGGACCGAAGGCTGACCCGTGTGGTCCGGTCCAACAGACGAGCTACTGCTCAAATTGCTCAAGAAGTTAATGTTGGTTCTGATAGAAAGGTGTCAGAATACACAGTGCATCGCAGTTTGTTTCTTATGGGGCTGCAGTCGCAATCCAGTCAGGGTGCCCATGCAGACCACTGTCCATCCATGTGACTCCAGTGGTTAACCTCAATTTAATGAAGTAATGCGAGGGCTTAAAAAAACATAATTTACCACTCTATTTACAAATGATTAATCTCCGACGTGCGTTTACGAGAGCACCATGACACGCGTGTTGTGTTGTCACGAGAGCAGACGTTGTTGCGGAAACGCTTTGGAGATTCATATTTTGTAAATCAAGTGGTAAATATTTTTTTGCTCAAACAAAACACTCACGTCGCTTCAGAAAATTGAGGTTAAACCACTGGAGTCACATGAATTACTTTAATGATGTCTTTACTACCTTTCTAGAGCTTGAAAGTGGTAGTTGCATGCTTTCAATAGAGGGACAGAAAGCTCTCAGATTTCATCAAAAAGATCTTCATTTGTGTTCCGAAGATGAACGAAAGTCTTAACGGGTTTGGAACGACATGAGGGTGAATAATTAATGACATCATTTCCATTTTGGGGTGAACTAACCCTTTAACAGCCTTGTGAAAGGACACTTCATAAAGGGTTTTAGTTCTTTCACTGGAAAATAAATCTCCATTTTATTATTGTGCATATGTTTGAATTGACAATTCGTTGTCTTTGGTTGCAATGCGAAATTTTTTAGCACATTTTACTGTGCAAATATGTTGTTGTGTGTTCACGAATGATGTTTGCGTTCAGTAGACTGCGTGTGTGTGTTCTCCCCTCCTCTCCCTGCTGTAGCCGGACCTTTTCCAGGGGGAGTTTCACCACATTAGTGGACTCCAGTCTAAATGTCACCCACTACTGAAAGACAACCCCTCCCTGCACCAGCAAGGAGCCCCTGCACTGACCTTGATCCCGCAGAAATGTCACGGTATCCACCCCGCCTTGACATTACACTGGAGAGAAGGGACTATATTTGCACATGAAGACTCTTGCCATTAAATATCCCACACAACCATTTGTTGAACCTTCTGTTTGCTTGGCTTTGAATGGCCCTCGTGTTACTTTCACTCTCTGTCATTTGTCTTTGTATTACACACTGGTGGTTGCGTAGTTAGTCTACACAGTTTGCTACCTAATATAGCAGCATCTGTAATAGAGCCTCGTAAATGTCTGATTTAAAACGTTCGTCAAGTTTATCATTTAGCGGTATTTGTTTAGTACAAGCAAGTGTCTCTTTACATAGTCATTACAAATAAAGAGTCATTTCACACATCTAGCTCGCCTTTTAAAAACTGCACACAGTTGATTTCATTAGAGCCATCATATCATAGGAATAAATTATGTTTTAAAATATATTCAAATAGAGATTAGGTTATTTAAATTGTAATAATAGTTCAAAATAATGCTTGTATTTTTGATTAAGCCTTGGTGAACATAAAAGACTTACCGACCCCAAACTTTTCTACAGTACTGTAGTTTTCACTACTTTTTTTATGGGAAATGTGTTGTAATTTCTTTTTCTTTGGAGGTGCACGGCTGCCTAGGATTTTGGCTTTAGACGTTGTACAACAGCCTAAGTTAAAATGTCTGTTCTGGAAGAACATGAAAAACACAAGTTATGTGCGCACAGTGTGACGGAAACCTTAAGGGATTGTAAGAGGAGTAATTCAGAGGAGAGTTTCATCATTCTGGTGTCGCATTCAGCACTGTCCTCATCTCTGGTTCTCTCCTTCAGGCCCAACTGTGTTCTGTCCTGTAAAATTGCTTTTAAATTACATTTCTAGGTTTCTTCTAAGATTTCCTTTACTATCTGTGGAGGAGAGGAAATAAATATCCATTCGGAATATCCCGTTTCATCTAGTTTTGCGCTATGGAAGTTGACAGTGAGTCCAATGTACCGGTCAGGTCTTTAACCCTCAGTGTTTCCCATTATAGCAGAATACACAGTCAAACCAACATTTATTCAGACACCTTCAACATTTCTCACATTATCACAGTTTATTCGCTAGAGTTTCGAAAACGGTAATAAAATATGACAAGAACTCAACTCAAATCAGTTGATATTTCACTGGTTTTGCCCAATCCTTCTGTTAGACTCTCACAAATGAATTGGGTTATTGAATATCTGTCAGCTTTTAAATTTAATTACACAATTAGATAATACCAATTTAGGTCAACCAATTACTAAGCAATGTTTCATTTTGTTCAGTCTGTGGTGTAAAAAGGTCACTTTAGCAATTAAAGAACAAAACACTTAAGCAAAACATGGTCAGGTGAGGTCAAAGTGTCTGAATAATCTTTGGTCCCAAATTTGTATACATTTAATGTGTTAAGAATTTGTGGGTATAATATGTCACAGTTTACTTTATTTTGCTATCCTCACTTACATAAATTAACTATAGTGTCCTGTACCCACTATTAAAAAAATATTAAAAAATTATATCCGGTGTCTAAATTTTGGTTTGACTGTATACATTAGGGCTGTCAGTTGAACCTATTAATTTAGTGAATATAATTTTTTTTAATTAAAAACATCAAACCAAGCTTACCAACATCCATTATGTAATATCTTTGCATTATCATCAATTGGATGTTTTTCTCAACAAATGCAATTCATTAATCAGAATATTATTAATAATTAATTTGATCAAAATTTGAATTGATTGACAGCCCTAATAAAGATGAGCATAGTGAGATTTAAAAAATAATATCTGTAATAATTTGATCGTATTCTCATCCAGCGCCTCTATTGCAGAGCACATGTTCTCTTCATTCTCGATCTGAAAACATAATCATCTGAAAATCGGATGTGATGAAGAGTGTTAAAGGAAGCAGGGCACCCTGTACAAATCATGATAAATGTGTGCGAATGAGCCGCGCTCACCCATGCTGTGCCGCCAGAGCTTCACTTCGCAGCCTCGGGCATCAGGTGGCCGGATTTAAATAGCATGGGCCGAGGCCACATCTGTTGCGGCTGGTCTGGGAGAGAGCCGCCGATGGTCGGGTCTGTGTGTGTGAGATGACATTTAGATGAGCGGGGATTTACCCAGCAGCTGTGCAGACGCTGGTCGGCATGATGGATGATGGGTCCGGTTGCCTAATGTACAGCACAGAAAAACAGTCGTGTGCTGTTGCTCGAATGCTTGTGTGGATTTTTGTAAGAGGCAATGGTCCCTTCTAAACCACAATTATCTGTAGTGTGTGTGTTTGTGTGTGTGTGTGTGTGTGTGTGTTACTGTAACAGCTTTACGTTTATTAGAAACGTGTGTGTGTTTCTGTAACAGCTTTACGTTTATTAGAAACAAATACATAAGCTTTAGTTCTGCTGCATACCAATTGTATCGACACTGCTCAGAAAAGAATACTAGCGATTAATGTTTCAAGCAGTTTTATGCTTAATTATACTTTTTTTGTCACATGACCTCATTATGACATTTATTCACCGTGTGGGTCTGGAAATTAATATGCATCCTTTTTCTTCTTTTTTTTTTGGCTAAAAATATATTTAATCAGTCAAATAATACAATTTTAGATTGATATCAATTGATATTGCTTGTAGTTCATTCATCACTTAGGATACGTGCTTTAGTAGCGTTCTGAACATTCGAAATCCATACAAATATTGTATGCAGTACATATATACTGCAAAATAGTAGTATTATTAGTAGTAAAGAGTAGTATTATGCATTCCGAACCTATATATGGATATGGATACTCTTAGATATTGTCTTTCTCTTCTAGACTGTATTGTTTTGAATGCATGCTACTAGTACTATTTTTTTTTTTTGCGTTATGTATTGTCAGGTGAATATGGAATATACTCTTCTAGAATATGTGGGATTGGATGCTTCTCATACTATTTTTGCAGTATGCAGTTTGTGAATACTCTTATGTGGATATGTATAGTCTTGGATATAGTATTCCTCTTCTAGACTGTGGGTTTGGATGCATACTACCATACTAATACAAATTTTTCAGTGGGTATAGTGTTATGTGCATACAGCATGTCTTGGATATTGTCTGGTTTGGGTGCATTTTGCATACAATTTTTTTCCCCCTGCAAAATATGTAGTCTCATGTGCATATGTATAGTATAGTATTATATATTATCTTTCTCTTTTAGGATATATGAGTTTAAATGCATACAAATATTTACTTTTTGCAGTATGTAAAGTGCATATGGATAGTCTTAAATATAGTCGTCTTCTAGACTGTGGGTTTGGATGCATACTACTCATACTATTGTTGCAGTATGCAGTTTGAATACTCTTATGTGGATATGTATAGTCTTGGATATAGTCTTCCTCTTCTAGACTGTGTGGGTTTAGATGCATACCATCATGCTAATTAAACATTTTGAGTAAGGGTTATGTGAGTATAGTCTTGGATATTCCTCTTCTAGACTATAGGTGTTTGGATGCATACTACCATACTAAGACTTTTTTTTAACCGTATTTATAGTCTTATGTACATATGTATAGTCTTATATGTTTCTCTTATAGGCTATATGATTTTGGAATGCATACTATTTTTGCAGTATGTATATTGTATACAGTATGCAATTGTATGCCTTGATGCAACCTATTAGATTATACATACTGCATAAGAATGAGTAGTATAGTAGTATGCATCCCAAACTATAGACTAGAAGAGGACGGCTACATGAGTTTGGATGCATACTATTATACTACTCATACTTGTTTTTGCAGTATGTTAAGTATAAGTATAGTCTTGGTGTGGAAAGTTGTGTTTAATTGGCTATTTTGTTAAATAACGATTATGTCTGTCATTGAAACAGTGCGCGGTCACCTTTACAGATATAGTCAGCAGTCAGAAACCCTGCTGGTTTTTTGTTACCCAGGTCTCCCTGGCTCTGCATGAGGTGCACCTCGGCACAGTGAATAACCCACCTGCCCCTGACATTTCACTCTTCCTCACACAAATGATATCTCTTCACCAGACCACACGTTTGAAGCGCACACCGTTTCCTCCCTCCACATTACTGCATCCCACTGTTGCCTTTTCCTGAGTAATTGAGGTGAGAACAGTGGGAAACCTCGTCCTTCCTCCACCCTCTGCTTTCCCATCTCCTTTCACCTATTCAGAAAGAGGTTTTTCCCCTTTCGTTCCTGCTCCAGATCTGCTGTGACAGACAAATGAAGCCAGATACGGAGTGCTCTGATTGGACAGACGGGGAAAACATCTTCTTTTTCGTTCTTTGTTCTATTTTTGGTACAAATCTTTGCAGCTTTTGGATAATGAAGTCCACAGAAAGAGTGATTCTCCAAGCTTGAGTTTGAATGTTTCATCGAGTTAAACCTTGGGTGATGTCTATCTAGACGATAAACCGAAAATGTGGCACACGTTGATAAAACGCTCTTTTCCTCTTGCAGCTGACAGAAAGTCGATGTTCAAGTTGAGAAATATTCTAAATGTGTAACTATTACGCCCGACGATATGACAGGTGTCACCTATTGATTATGTTTTCATATTGGCACACAAACAACCCTCAAATGACTATGACAGGAGAGAAAAAAAATCCATATTTCATCTGGCAGTGCATCAAAAGGACATCCGTGCTCATTTTTAGAATGAATCCTCGACATAAACACGGGCACTCATTAAACGCCACAGTTTGTAGCTCAGAAATATCCGCGCTGTTCGTTGAAGGAGACATTAGCATCGCGTGACCTCTAGCAGGGCGTTCTCCTTCCCTGCCTTTCCGTATCTACGCCCTAATCAATTTGAGCGAGATCAAAAAAGCCCGACATCTTCCTCTTCAAATGGATTAGCTCCTTTTGTGGCATCTTAAGGCTGATTGAGGGAAGTGTGCTGTGCGGAATACATCAGGACAACTGCCGCCCCATGCAGCACTGCTCTCGCCTTCATGTTTATTTATCGCCAAGCTCCTAAAAGGCACAAAAAAAGCACCTGTTTCCTTCCCTGGCTTCCTGTCAGTAAATGAAACCTGGGGACAGAAAGGCTGCTCTGATGAGACGGATGTCTAATGCATCTGCCTGTTGTGCGTCTGTTGCCAAGCAGTGGATCAAACACAACACTGTCTCGGGTTAACACAGGCTTTCCAACATCAGACGGCTAACCTTGAGAGATTTCGGATGTTTCGTCTGTATCATATCCATCATTTAAGGACAATTTACTAGACTTGTGATGTTTGGAAGTGTCGAGTGTCAGTAATTCAGGATGAATGCAGGGTGAAATCAAGTTTTGTTTTTATTGCATTGTACATTTCATAGACCGCTAGAGACTGGCCTGGTTTGGTTGTTTCACATCTGGTTTGTCTGGCTATGCTGCACTTTTCCTCACTTATTGAACCGTATTCATTCATTCAGCTTATATCCTTTTATACATAATTTGTCTCTGTGTTTTTGATTTTAGTGCTTTTTATTTTTTACATTTATTTTATTTTTCTTTAACTTCAATTTATTTTAAGTTTATTTCTATTTTTTAATAATAAATGTAGAATTTATAATTTATTTTTACTTTGCACCTTTATTGTGAAATTAAGCAAGCATTCACCATTTATCTTGTTTAACGTGTTCATTTTGTCATCATTTGCTATATCCAGCAAAGTAAACCATCAGATTGAAGGGTGATTCTCACAAAACTGTATTTTCTGCAAGATTAAAAAAAAAAAAAAAAAGTTAGTAAATTTAGTCAATTTAGATGCCTTCCCAAAAAAGGACACCTGGAGACTCCAAAGTGACTCCTAATAACCAAATGATATAAGGAGTCCATATAATTAATGTACGCACACCAAAGCACACATGAAAAAAAAAAAAACTTTACAGAAAAACAACTTTTCAGAATTCATAGTGTTTAGTATGTTTACAGTGCAACAGCAAAGCGCTTGTTTACATTTTAGACGAGTTGCAATACCAAACAGGACCACATGGTGGTCAAAAAAACTTGACTTGACTGCATATACTACAGTACACGGATCCATTCAGAATTACTAAACACCGCAACATACACATGACAGATAAAAACATTATCCTGAATGTGTGTGGAAACAACGTGAATGTACGGCTCCTGTACTTCACTGCAATCCCCTTTACCCTCACCCTATCATCAGGGCATACAGCGGTGGGATGTTTTGACATCAGTTCAGTCTGTATTTCACACACTCTTTAGAAGAAATCATAGAATATGACAGCTCGTGTTTAGATTTTATTATTATTTTTTCTGTGTGTCGCCCTGTATAACTCGCCACCACAATGCTAGGTGTTGTGGATATTTTCCAGTGCATTGCTATGTGGTTGTTATGGTATTATGGGCGGTTGTTCGGTTTTTACTTACTAGCACAAGTGTGTATGATATTCTAGTCACTAGATATGTCTCTGGTCCTTCATTCAATACATCTTTACACAGCTTAAAGTTAAAAATGCTTTGTGCCTTCTCAGAATATTGTGTAAAGACGCAATGCATCTTTAATGCATAAAAGCCAGAGCTCCAACTCTCCTCAATCACTATTTTCAAAGAAAACAGTTCTAATTGCTGTGTGAATGTATTTATGCCACTTGTGAGCAACATTATATCTATATAGATTGTGTAAAGGCATCGGAAAGACACCTTAATGCCACTTCAGAAGCGATTCTGTGCCCCCTTTGCTGTTCTGTTTTATCAGGTAAAAATATTTTAACAAGTGAAAATCTGAAGTCGTATCGCTCTCCTGAACAAGCCACACGGTTTTAGGTATCATATCATTTAAGTATTGCACTTAAGAGGTTTGTTCAAATCTGTGTATGAGCAACAGTAATATTAATTTTTGCCTTGGTAATCCAGTCAAATTCTAATTGATAAATCACATTATGAAAGTTAAAAGCACCGCAAATGTTTCTTATTCTCTTTAAATCTATGAATAAAGGGATTGATTCCATTAATAAACGTCGATAGCATCTCAGGGTCCTGTATATATCGCACATGGCAAGATTAAACTTGCTTTCCTGCACAGTTTTCTCTAACACGCTCTCAGTGCCTGCGATGCATAATTGCCTGAGATTCTTCTGCCTTCTGTTCTTTGTGCGCAGGCAGAATGAATGGCGCTCTGTGTGTGAAGTGGAGTAAATAGACACGTTACTGTGTGCGTCGGAGTGTTGATGAAAGCAAGCGTGTAGATGCTTATTAACCGCTTCGTACTGCAAGCCTCAGAAATATGGTATGAGAAGGCTGGCGTCGGACGGCACTCTTTGCACACCATGTGCCCGGCCCTTGAGACTGGACACTGTCTGTCTTTCAGCTCTGACCTTTGTTTTGAAGGCAGCTCTGGGAAGCAGTTTCTGTCCCTCCCTCGCTATCTCTTTGTCTCTCTGTATCTCATTTCATTTTCTCGCTTGTTCCAGTTTCCTGCTCGTCCCTTTTCATTTTTATCACGCTTTGTATTTCTTTGCCATTTCCTCTTTGTTTGAATTTTCTCCTCCTCTTTGTTGTGCCACCAGCTTCTCTCTCTAAATAAAGTAATCAAGCTCAGCACTTTATTTTCCTCGGTGTGCATTCTCACATGACAGGTTTCCTTTCTCCCCGGGACTTTAAAAGAGAACAAGAAGCCTTAAAAAAAAACAAAAAAAAGAGGAAAAAAAGCCTGTCCAAGGAGATAAGAGCCAACCTGTGGGGAAAAGCAATCAGGGAAACACGAAACCCATATTAACCCACAGGACGACATTTATCTCTCAGACCAACACTGATCCTGCCTTTTCAGATGGGAAGAATTTCATGGCCTGAATCTTAACAATTTTGAGGGACATGTCCAGGTGACATGTCACCCATAAATTAAAATAATTAATTTATATTCTTAGGGCACATGGTGTGCCAAGAGTGCCATATATATATTTAAATATTATATTATTAACATTTTTGTATTCAATGTTGTTGAATAGAGAATTTGGCAGAACATGCACTTAATTATCTAACAATAATGTGATAATGCAAAAATTCTGAACATAAATATAAGCGTTGTTTTATTTACATGAAATACATACATTTTGAGCTGAAGTATGACTGGCATGTTTTGGTGAAATTCACCCCATAAAATTTGCAAACCTTCGCCAGACTTTAACATCCTGTTTAAATGCATACCTCTTTTGCTTCCAGTATGTCAAGGAAAGTAGGTGTGATCTGCCTGAAAAGTGTCATTTGTATCATTTCAAATTGGTTAGCATGATCTTGGCAAACGGAACCCGTCTCCAGGTGATTAATAGCCTCAACATTAGACAAGCACTGTAGTGTTGGAGAAATGGCCTTTGCAGTAACGTTAGATTGACTGGCAACCTAAGACTGTGAAAACAGTCCAGACTAAAAGCCCTTGGCTGGAACCCGATGAACCCCTTCAGCTGAGGGCCCTCAGGCCCCTTCATTACAGCGCGCAGATGTGCCAGTATAAATACACATTTCAGCTTCAATCTGAGGTGATTCGGGTTTTACGCCTTATGCTGCTCGTGTGAAATGTGGTGTAAACGCTGAGCCGTTCAGACAGACTGCGGGAAGTGCGAGCATAGGGCAGATTAGCGGACGTCCTCCGGCAGTGTTTCAGGGTGCGCGCTCATCCTCTGATGAATAAGGTGAACATCACTGGTGGATGACCTCAGTGTCCTTCAGCTGAACTCTGTATGGTAATTCACAGTGCAGTACATCGAATAATACTAATGTGAAATTTTTAGATATCCATGAGATCGCCATCGCCTGGTTTCCAAGTGTTCGCGTCGTACCTTGTGTCAGTTCTCAAATTGAAATTGAAATTTAATTGAATTGTGTTATCAGCTTTAACGTCGGACAAGCAGATTTAAATTTTGGTTTAAAGCATTGCTAGTTTGATCAAGGATAGCATACTGGAAAGTGTACATAATTTGGCTTCTTGCATGATTGCACCTAATGTAAGAAATTTGACACCTTGGTGCATTTATTTTTTTCAGGACAAGCCAGATGCCACCTAAAGCATCTGCTGCTCTTACTAGAAGTGCACAACCAGAAGAAGCAGCTTTCATGAAGCCACAGAACGAACAGGAGAACCAAGGAGAACATACACATGTGGCGGTCGTCCAGCTCGGCCGTGCAAAGAGCCAATCAGATGCTGCTGGATCTGGGGCAGATTAAAAATGAGATGAGGAGTCTACTGCAGGTGAGAGCTTCAGAAATCTATGCTAAATTTCACACTCTGATAGTCCTAGCTTTTGGTTTAGTTACTAGAATGGATCTATGCAGTGACATTATCAGTCTTGGCCAAACCAATTAAAACTTGAAATGGCTGTCTTCTACTAATTTGTCAATACTCTCAAACAGCTCGATGGCAAAAAATTTGGCTTTTCTCATGTGGATTTTGTAGCATCCAGAAAAAATAGCCTCGTCCATCTTTCCGTCTGTCTATCTGTCTATCTATATACAGTCAAATCAAAATTTATTCAGACGCCTTCAACATTTCTCACATTACTCACAGTTTATTCCGCAATTGTTTACTCAGTAAGAACTCAGAGTTATCAAATTAGTTGATATTTCACTGGTTTTGCCCATACCTTCTGTTAGACTGTCTCACAAATGAATTAGGTTGAATATCTGTCAGCTGTTTAATTTAAGTACACAATTAGATAATACCAATTTAGGTCAACCAATTACCAAGCAATGCTTCATTTTGTTCAGTCTGTGGTGTAAAAATGTTGCATTGGCAGTATTTTTACTGGTAGTCCACTGTATGAAGACTTTTTGGGTATAATGTCACAGTTTACTTTATTTTGCTATCCTCATTTACACATACATGAAATACAGTGTCCAGCACCCACCTAGTACAAAAATACCTAAAATTATATCTAAAAAATATCCATCCATCCATCCATCCTACTCAAGTAATTTTTTCTCTACTGCTATAAATGGTCCAGCCAAAATCTCTACCAGTGGACAAATTTCTACTGTCTACTGGACAATAAATACACAAGCATACGCCCTGTCCAACTCTTGCCATTGATCAGCAGGGTTACTTTCTGGTCATTTAAAGAGGGCCAATGACAGTCCAAGTGTTGAGCTCCGGATCGAGTTAATCTAATTGTAGAGGGACCACTGATGAAATCAAGCGAGACACGGATCCGAGACATTCGTGGCTCACTGACCAGACACCAATTTTTTCACCTTTGCCACCCACACTAACAAATTACAGCGTCTCTTCGTTCTTACCAAATGTGCCACTGCCTGTTTCCATCCATTACTGTCACCCTCGCTCTCCCAATAAGCCATTGAGTTTCCAGGCACGTCTTTTGCGGCTGAAAAATTCCATCAGCCCAGAATAATGTAACATACAGCAAATGACACATTAGCATATAATTGAGGATGCAGGATTTGAATGCTCTTTGGCCGCTGTCAGAGTCTCTCTCTCTCTCTCTCTCTCTCTCTCTCTCTCTCTCTCTCTCTCTCTCTCTCTCTCTCTCTCTCTCTCTCTCTCTCTCTCTCTCTCTCTCTCTCTCTCTCTCTCTCTCTCTCTCTCTCTCTCTTTTTCTTTTTCTTTCTCTTTCTCTTTCTCTTTCTCTCTCTTTCTCTCTCTCGCTCGAACTGAGGCAGCCAAGTCACCAGTCTCACCGTCTGGCCTGTTTTAATGGAATGTCACTCACATTGCACTCTGTTATGTGCCTGCCAGCAATATCCTATAATTTTGGCCATTTTGTGTTAAAAAAAAGTGCTATATAGGTATCACAATTTGCCTCTGGTGCTAAAACGTAGCATTTAATCATTCAGTGTCTTCTGCTTATATGTGTAGTCCCAAACTTAATTTTGTAGTTTGCTACCAAGTCTCTCCATCTCGATCCATGTCCTTCCAGACTGCTGATGCGTTTCCTGTGCAGAATGCCAAGTCGACCCAGATCAGCAGGAGCAGCCATCTCGCCCCCTCCGCCACGGCCCCGCCTCCTTCCACAACCCCCGTCTCCATGGTAGGTTCCCATGGCAACCCCATCCTCCGCAGTTCCAGGTTTATGAGTCCTTCTCCTCTGTGCAGTTTCTATCCACAACAACAGAACGGCACAATTGTACTTTTGTATCCTTGCAATTTCAGCCCTGCTGTTATTCAGAGACCGCTTCGATAAATCAGTGTTATCACTCGTTTACACCTGGGCGTCAGAATAAATGCGCGGCACCCCTCCCAAACGCAGCCGCAGCAAATTTAGGTTAGGATTAGGGCTGAACGATATTCGATTTTAACATCGACATCGCGATGTGCGAGTGAGCGATAGTCACATCGTCGGAACATGCGATGTGAAGGGTAGTAGCACAGTACAGTAGCACCAGCGGGAGATATTAAATGCGCTTCATGAGGCACGCGCGCGGTCTCTTGCTCTCTCTGCGCGGTTTGGAGCACAGTCTCTGTCTCGCGGGCGCGCTCGCTCTAGATTCCGGAGATTTGAACTAATTCGCGGGCATCAGCCGCTATCAATATGCGGGAGACTCCCGGAACTTCCGGGATGTCTGTATTTCTATACTGAAATAATATCGGCATTAGAATTATTTATTTTTCATTAGGCTATTTTTTTGGTGCTCCCTCAGCTCTTGACGGGAGCGGCGACGCTGACAGGTGGTATGGTGTAAAGCTGCTGTTTAAATGTGTTCGGATTTTCTGTTTACAGAAAAATGTTGTCTAATCTGTTTAGAAGATTTAATACAAAATATAGGCTATTAAAGTTTTATATCATTTTGTTTATTTCATATGATTATGATGACCAACATCAACAGTTTTACTTTGGCACTTTGGCTAAGAAAAGTTGACTTAAAAGAATGTGAACCAAAATGCTTAAGTTGTTTTATAAAAAATATATTTATTTTAAGTTATATTGTTGTAAACCAATCAGGGGGTTGGTGTAAAGCTGCTGTTTTATTTAAAAATGTGTTCTGCTTTTGTGTTTACAGAAATGTTCTAATTTTGGAATAAAATATTAAGTGACCCTTTTTGTCACTTGTAATGAAGCTTGCTTATTAGTGAAATTATTAATATCATGGAATGGCAATTATTGTCTTTAGCCTGGAGTTATGGCTCTCAATATCGCAATATATATCGTTGGGGAAAAAAATATCGCAATGTAATTTTTTTCCAATATCGTGCAGCCCTAGTTAGGATTGTTTCTCTTTCTCTTGCCCGAGTCAATAATTGCATCCACCGATATCGATTCCAATTCGAATGTGTTCAAAATGTTGAAT
Source organism: Phoxinus phoxinus (assembly GCF_949152265.1). Lineage (NCBI taxonomy): Eukaryota > Metazoa > Chordata > Actinopteri > Cypriniformes > Leuciscidae > Phoxinus > Phoxinus phoxinus. The sequence continues at coordinate 12,418,927 of NC_136888.1, read as the reverse complement.
TATGTGAATTACACACTGCATGATTTAACCAAACAAAACTCACTCTGTCATACAATTGACCGTTCATCTCGTAAACGTCTTGTGAATGTGCCCCATATGCCCCTTTTGCTTAATATCACCCAGTATATTATGAAGACAGAAAGCACTGCTGTAAGAAAATCTATGAAGCGCCTGATTAATAGTATTCTAGTGCCTCGGATGTAGCTGAACGTTTGACAGGAGCACAGGGTTGAGGTTAGAGAGTCCCTCGTCAAGGCGAGCCTGCCAGAGCAGCATCTGCCGGCCCATGTAATGGATTTATGGAGCTCTCCGACAGATTTATATTCAGGAGAGGATGAGAGGGAGAGACAGCCAAGGACCCTCGGCTGCCCACTTTCCTGCTTGCCGAGAAGGAACGTGACACGTATACTACAGGGAAAGACGCAACGGTTCAGGGCTCGCGCGCCAGTCGCCTGTATTTGACCGTGAACTCTTAGCGCACGTTTCACACCATTTTCGGGATCGAAAGAGGAGTTGATATAATTTGATATGTATGAGACATTAATACAATACATTTTTGATGAGCAAAGATGATGAGAAATTAGAAAAATCAGGGGTAGTTGTCGGTACTGTCACTTTACATATTGATTACACATATCTGTTATATGTGTGTGTTTATTCTTTGCAAACTTAAACGTATGGTTTTCTGTTGTGTATTAGACATTTCATTGCAAATTATGCTGATTTAGTTCATCACAAAGGTAACATTATCCTTGTAGCTATCATAGATGTAGTTTTGTTGAAATTGCAAGAATGATTTGTAATAGAATCATCAGTTAAAATAGGTTTTAATTAATATAAATTGACAGTCAACACATTTATAATGTTATAATGAACAAATTATTCAAATTCTGTTCTTTTTTTCTTTATATTCATTAAAGTATCACAGTTTCAACTAAAATATTAAGCAGCACAACTGTTTTCAGCATTGATAATTGTTTCTTGAGCAGCAAATCAGCACATTAGAATGATTTCTGAAGGATCATGTGACACTGAAGACTGGAGTAATGATGCTGAAAATTCAGCTTTGACATCACAGGAATAAATTACAGTTTAAAATAATATTTAAATCGAATGTACAATTTTTCAATTTTTTTTTTTTTTATCAAATAAATGCAGCCTTGGTGAGCATAAGATACTTCTTATTAATCATAGTAATAAGAGCTCTTCTATAGTGAGACCTGCCAAAATGTTGGCAAAGCAAATACAAATCTGAACTACTGGTCTGTCAGCAGAAAAAAAATCCTAATTGTTGAGTCCTGAAAATGCTTCTGAGAAAAAAACAACAACAGCAGTGCTCACCCGTAATGGCTCATAGCAGCATTCCATTAAACATATTTATCATATTTATTCTCTGGAGTGGCACTCTTACAAAGACAGTTTGTTTTCCCCCTCCAAATATACACAGTCATTTAAATGCATCCAATATCTCTCAATCTTTCCTCCTCTCTCGCAGCCCCCAGAGCCGGTTGATGTGATTGCCGTCAGGGATGCTCCTTTGAACAGACCCAGCATTCTCAAGAGCATCCGGCCGCCCACATCCATGTTTGAGGATGCAGGACTGGTCCTGAGGCAGGTCAGGCAGAGCAGGAAGGTTCTGGAGGAAAATCTGGAAGCCATTTTGAGAGCCAAGGATGGAGAAGTACTTCACTCGCAGTTAGAGGCACTGTCCAAAAACAGGTATGATATGTCCTTGTACAAAAAAAAGGACAATAATGATAATTCCATGGTATTGTTACATTTTTTAAGTGCTCTAACAGTTTTAGTTAAATACCGTGGTGTAAGAATACAATAATCAGAGACTATCACTGAACAATGGTACTGCCACTACTTTGTAAAGCGTTGGCTTTTCTTTTTTTCTTTTATTTACGATTTCTCATGAGTGTCAGTGTTGACATTGGGGGGGGGGATCCGCCACAAGAAATTGCTAGTCATAAAGTGTAGCGCGGTAGCAAATTTCCCTGTGCCTCTGAGAGTGCTGCTGGTTAACTTCTGCCTGTTTTCATGCTTGTGAAAGTTAGGCCGTGCTGAGGCGGTGAACCGGTATGAGATTTTGATTGACAGCTGGCCTCAGAGCACACTCCAGGCAGGAAAGGGCTAAGCCAAACGGAACCATCACTGTGATTGGCATCTGTCAGTGGAGGCCTCTACCCAGATCCTGCCAAATCTCAATATATTCACCTCTGAGAGCAGGGCATGGAACCACCTGAGGTTAACAGCTCTGGCATCGCATTAAACCCGGCACAGAAAATTAGATCAACGTTTTTAACAAAAAAGGCAAGCGCTTTGCCAGCCGTGTGGGGTTTTAATCAAATTTGACTGCTCACTATTCTAAAAAGAACATTGCAAGTATTGCTTTTGCAGCTGTATTAATCTTTGGGCAATTGGTTCACAATTCAAATACATCTTTCCATCTGCCATTTTTTTTTTCTCTTCTTCTTATGTTTTAGTGATGGATAGGAATGTGCGAATTGTTCTTTAACTAATAATGATAATTGTTAATATTTACAAAATATATATATATATATTTAATAAATTATTTATTTAATTTAATTATTTATTGTGGAAAAGTATAATTTTTTAATTTTTTATATATATATATTTACGCAAATCTTTCATGGAGCAACAAATCATATGAAAATTTACGAAATCATAAAAATTACGCATTATTTTTATTCGGTTATATTTTTATAGTTTTTTAAAATATATTTATATAATAATAATAATGCAGTTTTTGATAATAATAATTATTAAACAACAATATTGATTGCTGTGATTATTATTAGCTAATGAGACATCCAAAAATGACTGAAATTAACCTATAATAATAATTACCGGTATTATTATTTAGAAAACATAGCATTAAAAAAATTATTTACATTTAAAATAAAACAGTTCGATTTAAATAAAATAAACTTAAAATACTAAAGATAGTCTTACCTAAAGATAGTCTGATATTTTGGACACTTCTGTTAATTGGAAAGTGTGTATAGCAATTTGCAATATCCGTCATTAATGTCTCAAATATTTTCAGAAAAATGGCCAAAATTTTGGCTTGCATATCTCTCAATAATTGTAATAATTTATTATTATTTAAATAAAGGGAAAAGCCAGTAAAAGCATGATATTGTCCCCATTTCCAGTTCCAGATAGCATTGTGTACGACTTCAGAAGACTTAGAGTATATTACACATAAAGAAAGAGTCACATGGACTTATTTTATTGTACTATTGTATCTTTTTGTCGTTGTATGGAAAAAGCTGCGTGTAGAAGAAATGTCTTCTACTGTGTTTCACAGAAAAAAATAACATTTGAGTGTAGGTGTGCTTCTTTCATATTTAGGTCAGTGGAGTCAGACCTGAACCCCGGTCACAGCATGGTGTCGTCGATAGAGACTCGCCACCAGGAGGTTACGTCACTGTGAATTATGAGTTCACTTTTGTTTGCAGCTTTTAAAGCGCATTACGCTCAGAGCCAGGCGAAGGGATGTTTTTGCTGGGGTGGAGTCTGCTTTACCACGTCTCTTGGAGAGTATAACGCTCTATAGCAGGAGGTCACACTCAATCTTACCATTCTGCCTGCTCTCAATGTGACATTACCCCAGACACAGAGCAGCTAATGGCTTGTGATACACCCCGAGCCATAGTCGCTGCCTACATCATGCACATTTCCAGAGATACGGAGAGATAGAGACGTGGCAGCGGCAGAGTGCTAAAGCAGCAGTTTAGAATCTGAAATGGAGAAGGCCGCCCCAGGACTGCTGTCTGTTATATGATGCGGAGGCTGTGAAAGCAGAAAGAACAGCAGTGTTCTCGCTTTCCTCGGGCTCTGTGCAACGTCAGTGCTGGAAAAATCACGGGGACCCGTTTTTGATGCCCAAATATTTTAAAATATTGTTATTAGCGTTTGACTGATTCACAGTGGAGTAAAAAAAAGAAAAAAGTCTTGAGGCCACTAGTGAAAACGCAATCTTTTTCAAATTTTTAATCTATTTTTTTCTAATTTCATTGCACATTATATTATCAGCATATCAATTGGACTGAAAAGTTGCATTTGTGCCCAGAGACAGCAACATTTAAGCTGACTTAAAACCTTAAATTTATTTTAAATAGGTTATTGTAATAATTATAACAATAATGATAATTATTATTATTAATTTCAGCATTTTTTGCTTGTCTCATTCATTTGTAATTGTTGTTTCTATTGATAATAATAATAATGAGTAGAAGATTTTTTCATTTCTGCAACGTTTGCTAATATTTTTTTGTTTTTGTTGTTATTGATTACTCTTCTTATCAGTATTGTTATTATTGTCATCATGATCAAAAATGGCATGAACAACAATCAATGCTATTAATGATATAAAATAATATAATATAATCCATATTATTACTTTCAGACATTTTTGGATGTCTAATTTGCTAATAATAATAGCAATGATTGGTGTTGTTGTTGATGTTGATATTTATTGTTATTATATTTTGGTACAGAGAGGGGACCACTTATTTTAATCTGATAAGTGAGCATAGTTTTTAGTTGAAATATTTCCAATATATTGATACCATATGATATGACTGATAGATTGCATAATATCGTTTGACATATCTACAGTATCATATCTCAATCTATCTAAAAATATATCAAATACATAACTCTGATTGTCCAGTATGTTCTGAATTAACATGAATGTTTTTGCGACTGTTTTGACGTCATCGTGCTTTTGTTTTTAAGCTGAAAGCTTCGCCACAGCCCAACAACGGTAGGGTCTGCTTTTCTTGGCTCGACGGTCCCTCTCCGACACCTCTCAAACCCGTCTCAGTATCCAAACTCTTCAAACAAAATGTCAGCCTCAATGTTAATTGTCTCCAAAATGGCAGCTGCAATCAGCCCCGCTCCTAATACTTGCGTGTGCATGAAAACACAAACGCGCTGATTGATGCGTCTTCCTCTCCCTGCTCTAATGGCTTTGATCTTTTCCTCTTCTGAAAGGTCGCACGGATTGAGGTGCCAGATGCTGTTCTGCTCTCCCCCGTTCACCGGTTTAGCCCACGCCACCCGCGCCGCAGCGAGAGAGAGCGTTTCACGTCGTGCTTTATGTGCAGGGCTTGATGGATTCATTCATTTGAGGAAGTGACACTGCAAAACGAGTCTGAAGTTCGATTTTATTCCCGCCATCCATCGCGGTGAAATATTAATGAGGGCATTTGCGAACGTGAAACTTTCAGATCTTTTTTTATTCTCCTTCATTATGCACCACACCGAAAAAAGTTACAGCTCACACTTGGGTAAAGGCAATATTTTCTCAGTCTGAGTTTCAATGACTTTGTAATTGTAATTATCCCATGTGCTGAAAATCTCATGAAGGGTGTTGCATAATTCAACAGATGGCGGAGACTTTGGGTTTCGGAGTCAGTATTGAGATTTATCACTCCTCGCGCTGCTTCAAACTGACTTTCTTGATGTTTCCTGCCGTCTACACTCATAATCGTTATGGCTCAGTAGCTGAGGCGCGGCGTTCGACCTGTATTATATTCAAGTTTCCCGTCGGCTTACATCATAACTTTCGGAGGAAAAGACTGTCTTATTATCGAGTTACGTAATTGGTAGTTGTGTCAACTGCTCCTCAAAGAGCGCTTGATGATTCTGGTAATTACCCTGAGAATTACATCCGTTATTAACCTCAGAGATTATGTGCTTTTATCGTTCATCGGGGACCAAGTGCTTGGGTTGGATGCTTGCTGAAGTCTCATTTGGTGCAGTCTTGATTTTTAGACAGTTATACTCCTGATATTCTGTAGACTCCCAACTTTGAAATCATTTCTCTTCTATTTTACTTGCTTTTGATCTTACTGTACTTGAGCAATGCATTACTTATCATTGTACGATGCGCATCATCAAATGTGCAGACCTACTGTACATTAGCATTCAATATTAAGTCTCAGTCTCTGAGATTTTTGAAAGAAGACTTGTATGCTCGTCAAGGCACAGTACTATTGTGAAATATCATCATTTTTTTATTAGAATATATTTTAAAATATTATTCATTCCTGTGATGCAAAGCTGAATTTTCTCCATCATAACTCCAGTCTTTAGTGTCACATGATCCTTCAGAAATCATTCTAATTTGCTGATTTGATGCTCAAGAAATATTTCATATTATTATCCATGTTAATAACAATTACTTAATATTTTTGTGGAAACTGTGATACATTTTTTTCCAGAATTGTTTGAGTAGAAAAAAACCTACCATTTATTTCGAAATAAAAAAAACTTTTTCAACGTCTTTACTGTCACTTTTGATCACATAAATATTCAAACAACTTATTTTTTTTATACAGTAGTATTCTATTTGATGCTTGATTAGAAAATTGCCTTATAGTTTTATTTATTCTATTTATTCTTAACCATGAAATTACATATTCATATTTGGTGTCTTGGTGCATCATGGTGTCTTTTTGCATATTTAATTACCAGTCACCCATCAAATTATAATACTAAGCTAAATATGGTCAAAGGAAATATTTCCCTTTTTATGCGTTTTCAATAAGGCTTCGCCTATCAAGCTTAGTCTACTTTCTTAGCATAGAACTGGTTAAGTTTGCTTTGTAAACAATATAATGTGTGTTCTAATATTTGGCAAAAATATTATTTATATTTCAAAGAAATATTTCAATCAGTAATATTTTTGGCGCATGATTTTGTTGCAAAAGCATACAGTACTTAAACTCTCAATACACTCAATAAATATTTTTACCGATCAGCAGTAATTGAAGCTTTTATCTTTTTCTGGCACCCAAGGTTTTTGCATGCTTTCATTTCGTCCTCTCCAGATCTGTCATGAATTTCTCCATTTTTGTGGAGGGAATGTGAATAAAGCGAGGTGCTAAATAGTCTTTATGGCTCATTTTCCACTCTCTCCCCTCCCGAGAAGCCCAAATTTACTGGATAATAAGGAGTTTAAAGGGGCTCGGTTGAAGAACGGTGAAGAAAATGCTGGGTCGTCTATAGAGGTTAATTGAAGGTCATTCTCGTCGCTCGAATCAATTGTGCTCCATTTGGAATCACAAGTGTCTTCGAGCATCATCTGATTAGGCGAATCCATCACGCGGCAGACGCTCGGCAGACACACTGTGACAAGGCTTTAATGGCCAGCCAGGGCCTTCATCTCAGAGCCTGTTTGTGTCGAAAGCGGCTTGTGAGATTTTGCGGGCAGCTGTGTGTGTGTCCGTGGATCAGTGAGTCCTCGTGCCCTCTGTTTTTCTATGGCTAACTCTTTGTGTGTGTGTTTGTGGACAGGGTCCATTGGATGTTGGGTAAGGATCAGTAGAGCTTCATTCTCTTTGTGTTTTTCATGGCCAGCTGTTGTAGCAAGGCTGAATCTGTGCTGCTCGGCCACTGAAACGTTTTCTTTCCAGTCATCATCTCTAGCAGACGATTGGCTCTGGCTGCATTGAGGCTTTCATTTATGTTGCATTGTTTGTGCAATTTCAAAGTCCAAACTTTCTTCCCGATCGCACCTTGATGTAGATTTGACGTTTGATAGGTTTTGATGGTGTGGAAAAAAGCAATGTCAGGTTGAAATTCTCATTGGTCAGTAGTAAGGATGGATCATCCAATAACCGACTAGTTAATTAGTGAAGTTGACTAAATGATCAGTTATTATTGTGGCAGATAAATAGTCCATTTTGGTGGCTGAACTAAAAGAAGGCTTGATTCTCTTTTTCCAAAAGATTCCATTGTCCACAGGATAGAATTCAAAACTGAAATAATATTTATTACAAAAAAAGTACAAATATTATAATATAGTAATATTATTTTGGTCACACTTTAGATTAGGGGTCCAATTCTTAATTATTACTACTATCTCACTAATTATTAACTACGACTTGTTCCTCAATAAACTCCTAATTACTGCTTATTAATTATTAATTAGGTAGGATTAAGGGATGTAGAATATGGCCAATGCAGTCAATATCCTAGTAATATGCATGCTAATAAGCAACAAGTTAATAGTGAGAATTGGGCCCTGAACTAAAGTGTTATCATTATTTTTATAAAAAAGAAATATTTACATTATATTATTATTATGTATATTTGTCTCACCTGTATGCAGTGTTGGGGAAAATAACTTTTAACTTTTTTGTTTTATTGAAAACATATGTTACTTTTCTGTTAGTTTTTCTCACCTGGTCTGGGCTTGCTTGTTTGTTTTTTAACATTTAAAAAAAATATGTATTTTTGGCAAATGTAAAGGCCCTTTTACACCAAATAAATGAATTAGCCCCAGGGTGAAGGAAATGCAAATTCACACCTGTACAGTAGAGGGCGCTGCTCAAACAAACCGCTGCCATTCTGGATTACAGAAGGAAGTTCAACACTCTTGCCTCAGTTAAACATCAGATTTGTGTTTCATTTTTTGTTTTTATTGCTGAAGTTGCTTTTGCTTATTAGTATGGTTGAATTGGATCATTGAAGGTCAGCAGCAAAGACATTGGTTAATAAAGTGAGATTAAATACATAAAGTATATTTAACATAAATAATTATTCCAGGTTTGCCTAATATTCTGAGTTTGCATTTCTCTATTTATATTCATTTCGAGAGCTCAATTCATTACTCGCGATCTCTTACCTGTGCGCACAGAGAGGGGTTCAGTACACTGAATTGAATCCTCTTTCGCATCTCCTTGCACTTGAACCAATACATACTCACAGAATGATGTCAAAATCCCAGTCTCGGCAAGTATTTTCGTGAACAGAATCTTTTTGTCTTAAGTGATTGTAAACAGTTGAGAAAGAAAGCACATGTATATCATTATATTGGATCCAGGCATTCGCATGCATTCACAATGGGTTAGTTCACCCATAAATGAAAAATACTAGCCTATATAAATTTATAACATTACTACATCCTACGTCATACGCCGAAACTCGACTCTCTCGTGAACGTGCGGGCGGCCTTTATCCGGAAGCTAGTGATTACAGTTTATAAAGTTATAATTATGTATATTTTTCTGAAATAAGCACATCGCTTCACTTCAGAAGGTCTTTATTAACCCCGTGGAGGCGTATGGATTACTTTTATGGATGCACTTTTTTTGGGGTTCAAAATCTCAGTTTCTGTTCACTCCCATTATAAAGCTTGGAAGAGCCAGGATCATTTTTAACATAACTCCAATTGTGCTTGGCTGAAAGTAGAAAGTCATATACACATTGGATGGCTTGAGGGTGAGTCAATTATGGGATCATTTAAATTTTTGAGGTGAACTATCCCTTTAATGTAAAAAAAAAAAAAAAAAAGACATTAAAGCCTAGATTGAAGAAAACCTTAATTACGGTATAACATTTTTGAATTAGACTTTACTTTATTTGTAACTTTGTTACATTATATTTATCTATGCTTGTAATTAGTGATTGATTGATTGATTGATTGATTGAAGTTTATTTCGAGCAATAAAAAAATTATATATATATATATATATATATTACAATTTTGATACATATATCCACATACATTATTTATACATATAATACTTGCTCGAAACATAAGTGCATATTATGTTCTTATTTTTTACTGACCCCCCCCACACACACACACACACACATTTTTTCTTGCTGATCCAAAAAATGATGCGATCCGTGACTCCGTGAAAAACTGCAGTATGATCAGAACCGTGAGTTTTGTGAACCATTGAACCACTATATAATTATCATGCGGACCATGTGATGTGCTTCAGCTGCTTGACAAAAACATTGCCTCTATGTTCTTCCCCTTTAAAGTATTGTTATTATAGCCAGCCGCATTTAGATGAACGTCCTTGATTGTTGCATCGCATCTCACACTGTTTTTGAGCACCCCTCCATGAGTGTTATATTTCTAAGATGCCATTACAAGTTAAAAATAAATTCAGCTTTAAGACAGACAATTTTAAAAATATGTAGTGGTGCACGTCCCTAGTTTTTCTCATCTTTTGGTCGCATGAGCGACTTCAAAAAAACTCCTTTAGGTCCATGTGACATCCCTTCAATGGATTTGCAATGTTTTTTTGACGTACTGTAGCATAAACTCTAGTGTGTCCTTACACAAACCCACACAAACACACACTTCCTTTTCAATCCCTCTGAGCAGAAATGCAGAGATGAAAAGAGGGAAAAGGAAGCAAGAATTAGATACATGGGCTGTTGGTGGTTCAGAGCAGCAGTTTGGATGGCATGCTGGGATTGTCACTCGTCTCCTCATCTCTGTGATTTATACAGTGCAATAAGTGTTGCAGAGATGGGCTAACAGTCCAAGAGACAGCAGGGCATTAGCATAATGTGTTCAGCGGAGAAATGCTGGAAGACTGTTGCGTCTTTAAACGCAGTGTGCCACATTTAGATTTGCTCTGCCTGCAGATGTCATCCCTCATTGGGATTGGGGATCTCAGACACTCAGGACGTGAAAATAAAACAACTCACAGAAGTCCAACTAACTGTGTTTATGGCAAAATTCCATGCGCTGCGTGGCAGTGCTAGTTTCCAATCTATTTAGTTCATTTAGAATATGTAGAAATTCATCTTACGGTTGAAAATTGGATTCATTCACTTCCACATTTTGAAGTAAATGCATCTCTGAAAAGAACTAAACTGAATCCAGTGATAAAATGATATAGATTTTTTGCAAAAAAAATCTGAATAAAATTAGGCCTATAAAACAAATCTTACTGACTCCGAACGGTAGAGTAAATCTCCACTGCACATTATCAATCTAAAGAAATTTTATTAATTTAGCTTTATTTAGCAAGTTAACTCTTCTAAAATTAATCTCTAAAAGTAGCTGAAAAGTGACCTTGAATCTCTACCGTACAAAGCACTAGGATGACTAAACGTGCCTAGAGCAACACAACAAGAAAAGTAGCTCTGTGGCTCGAGTTTCTAGATGAATGTTTTTTTTCTCTCGTGTCTTTGAAGATGTTGACGACCTGTCATGTGTCTTGTCCTGTAGAGATGTCCGTGAAGAGCTGAGGATAAAGAAGACAGTTGATGCCTGGATCAATACACTCAGCAAGGAGATTCAGGTGAGCTGAACAGAAAGATTTTGTCTCTTTTTCTGCCTTCAAATACAATCTGTTGTTTCTGCACAATCTGTCACTGTTCTTTGTTCTCCGAAATACTGTTTTAAAAGGGGAAATATTTGAATAACCATTAGTGCTTTTTGCGTTTGCTTATGTTTGGCATTGAGCAGAGATCTGCTATTACTTTTCCAAGTGATCACGTTTATGATTATTTACCTGGCGGACAATAAAACGGCTGAAAAAAACTTGTGAGATAAAAAGTCGTAATTACCTTTTTATGCTATAAAGCAATTTTAGAGTATTTGGTTCCTTGCCACTTTTGCCTTTTGGCTTGCTTTAGTTGAGGACACTTAATATTCTGCAATATTATTGACTTGACTGCACTGCCACTATTGGACGAGAACTGAACTGAGCAGGATGATGACATCACGGTTTTCTCCAAATCTACTTCAGAGATTAATTTAACTCATTCCATAACTGATTAACTTCACACAGTTATTGAACCAAACTGAATCAACACTGAACTGATTTCAACTGTATAATGACCGTTTACTATTGTCTTTTTAGAGCTGCTTTACAGCAGAATTGAATTTTGTTGCATCATTGAATCATTATTTTCCCATTTATCACTGTAAAGCCGCTTTTAAATTGTGAGATATGATTGAATTGTGAGATATAAACTTGCAATTGTGAGGAAAAAAGTCTGAATTGTGAGATATAAACTCGTAATTGCAAGAAAAAAAGTCTGAATAGTGAGATAAAAACTTGCAATTGTGAGAAAAATGTCTGAATTGTGAGATATAACCTTGCAAATGCGAGGAAAAAAAGTCTGAATTGTGAGATAAAAGGTCACAATTACCTTTGATTATTATTATTTTTTTATGCCATGGTGGAAACAAGCTTCCATACATAAGTAACATCTAGCACATATTTTTTTTTATACCATTTTTTAAAAATAACTTTCCGTGCACTATTTATTAAACACACATTCCAGTGTTTCTGACTTCAAGGTCTTCTGTCTCTTTCTCCTTCCCTTTGTCTTGTCTTCCTCCTGTCAGGATGATCTGGCGAGGGAGAACTCTGAGAGGAGTGATGCTGCAGTCGCTAAAGTGGTGCAGCAGGACCAGAGGAGCAGGAGTGGACGTGGAGGAAGAGGAAGAGGAAGAGGGGGAGGTGAAACCTCTGCGGCAGAGAAGAAAACCTCTCTGAGAGGCTCAGTGAGAACACAAGCAGAAAGCACACTGGCACACAGCAAACAACCCGCTCTGTCTGTTAGAACCAGACCTGAAGCGAAGCAAGAGACGGTGAGCAGGATTATATCAGTGTTATCTAATGCCGTTCACAATGTGTTCACACAATGGACAGAACAACCAAACTCCTCTGATAATGAAATATTAAAGCTCGGTTTCAATTGCAATGAGATGCCTGCCTAGACAGCATAATTCTGACTATTGCAGATTGTAGGCTGCTAAATAATTCTTGAAGGCCATTCAAACTGAAAAACGGTAGTTGCTGCACAGTGGTATCCGACTGCAGCACTGATGGATGGAGCTGAAGACAGGGTTTCATGGGTTTTTAAATGTTAAACTTCTTTTTACTTGACATAGCATCTTTAAAAATGTTCAGTGAAAATTTTGAGAGAGAGAAAAAATATTTTATTTTTAGGACTGTTGAAGTAAACTGTCAAACTGCTTGGGGTAAATATTTATTAGGAAAACAATTATGAATTAAATTGAAAATGTTTTTCTTCAGGTTTCACTCTAATAGTGAATGGGAGAAAAATAGTTATTAGAAATACAATATTAGACCCCCCCCCCCCAAAAAAAAATAAATAAATAAAGAGGTATGTGCATACTATATATACAGTATATAGATGGATATACACACATAATGCATATAGCATTTCTTTATTTTAATATTTAATGTTTTAATTTTACTGTGTACAGTGTTCAGCTGTTCTACTATACAAAATGAAATGGGATTAATTAGAATTGATAATCTTGTCATTTAGATATTAAACCTTATTCTAAAAGATACTTGTGCTTATTAACTTGTGTATTCAAATCCTTAATGTATATATTTACTAATATACAGTATGGGCCCTATCTTGCACCCAGCGCAATTGACTTTGTACACCGACGCATGTATCATTCCTATTTTGCACCCGCGCACAGCGGACTTTTCCCTCCACAGACGCACGTCGGTAAATTAGGAAATGAACTTGCGCTCGCGGGGGCGGTTCAGCGCAAAGAGGAGGCGTGTTCCGGCGCAAAACTCCCCTGGTGCTATTTTCCAGTTTTAGAAAGCAATTGCGCCATTGACCAGGAAAAAAACTGTCTAAAGACAGTGGCGCTTTGCGCGTTAGTGACATGGTATTTTAAGGGCGCGTGCTTGGCCATAATGTTAACGCGCATCCACTTTGATTCTCTAATATAAACAGATGCAGCAGTTTTCATTTTTGCAAATCATACATTATTACAAGGAAAAATATTAACACACAAGGGAAATCATTGTTGTGTCCGTGAAGATGTGAAAAAGATCTATCTAGATAAAAAAAATAAAAAAATCTAGATTAGGCTACACATTTACTATACGCCTGTTTAACCGAAGCTAATTTGGGTGGGTTTCTCCCATCACCCCCAATGTCACTTCTCTGTGTTTTACGGCCCTGACGAGAACGTCGGTTTCCTCGGCTGTGAACAGCTCCTGGCGCGCGCTGGCAAATCCGCCGTTATAATAACAATCCGCCATGAAACAAGCGCGCCTGCTCTTAAAGGGAATGTGAGAGGACGCTCTGATTGGTTTATTTCACGTTACGCCCAAACCACACCTATGAATAATGAAGCTACTTCAGACCAACCCCTTTTAGATTTGCGTCAGGCGCAAGAGTCATTTATCCCGCTGGGAAAATAGCAACAGCGCCGGGATCCGCCCACAAAGTTACTTGCGCTTTGCACTTTGACACTTGCGTTTCAGATCGTTAAAATAGGGCCCTATATGTGAAGGGTGATCCCGCGTAAAATAATCATCATATTTTGGGGTCCTTGGCATCAATAGTTTAAAAACTCCTGATTTACTGTATGCACTTTCATTTAGGTTAGGAATCTTCATTCTGTATGTAGGCACCAGGCAGTAGATTATGACTACCATTAAATGACATGAGAGCTTTATAATTGGCTATTTGGCTGTGGTCCAAATCATCTGTCTGTTCTATTAAAACTAATAATGAATTGTAGGATCTTCTAACCTGTTTGTTAGCAGTGTTTAATCCTGTGCGTGTTGTTTACTTATCACCGTGACCTGACAAGCTCACAACACTCCCAAAATGGCCCATCTGGATGTAAACACTGTAGCTCAGTACTTCTGTGTCTCCGTGGCATTTTCTCTAAATGAGGCGCTTTGAGCACCCATATGTTGCCCCGACACTAATTTGCTAAAAATAAAGAGTGAGAAGACGAGAGGCAGGCTCGCCTTATCTGTGTTTGGCACAAGCCTGGTCCTGTTAATGGCTGTCCACGTTGCCCGGTGTCTGTGTGGATGATTCTTAACCTAGCAACACATTCAGTGGTTATCTGAAGGTTACTATGTGTGAAGGCCATCCAGGCATTTAATTGCTGCTATCGTTAAAGATGCAGTCAATCCAGACAACAGAGCACACAGTTACAAGAGGTTGAGAGTTATTTTGCTGGCGACAATTGGGGGTTGCCATGCGTTTTAGATTCAACTAAATAAAATCCTTAGGGCTATGCCTCACTTTACGTAAGCAAAGCTATAACTTTCTACTTTTTAAACATGTTCTGATCAGTGTTATTGCATGCAGTCATTATATATGGGTTATATTTAGTATATCGCTGTCGATGTCAGTGTATCATAATATAGTATCAGTGTACAGCATAATCTACCATGTTGTTTACCATATATATTTGGGGTCAGTTAGATTTTTGTCTTTTGAAAGAAATAAAAATTGTATTCAGCAAGGATGCATTAAATTGTTCAACAGTGACATTTATAAAGTTACAAGAGATTACTATTCCAAATAAATGCTGTTCTTTTGAACTTTCTGTTCCTGAATTTTTTTTATCACGGTTTCCACAAAAATATGAAGCAGCACAACTTTTATCAACTGATAATAATAATGTTTCTTGAGCAGCAAATCAGCATATTAGAGTGATTTCTGAAGGATCACGTGACACTGAAGACTTGTTTCAATTCAGCTTTACACCACAGAAATAAATTACATTTTAAATGTACAGTATTATTTTAAATTGTGATCATATTTCACAATATTATGTTGTTGTTATTTTTTTAAATCAAATAAATAATAATTATAAAAATGTAATATTGTAGTAATTTACCATAACTGTATGCCATGTTTACTATCAATATAATTAGTATAGTTTATTATGTTTACTATATGTATGAGTGTATATTTGTATAATGTGCCATACCATACATACGGTATGAGTGCATCATAGTATAAAATGCTTGCCATGTTTGCTATTTTAAATCTTGATACACAGTTTGTTAATTGAGTGTTTTCCCCCCCCCCATGCTCAGTCGGTTGTGCTTAAATCTCATGATGATCAAGAGTATCTGGCCAGACTGTATGGAAAAGCTCTTTATGAGGGTCATCGACGCACACTCAAAAAAAGCCCTTACCTTCGATTCAACTCCCCCACACCGAAATCCAAACCTCAGCGACCTAAAGTAGTAGAGACCGTCAAAGGTGAGTTTCAGCCCTTCAATTAGAAGTGATGATCTACGTTTCTTTTAGTGTGAAATAGTCTTTAAAAGCAAAAAAAAAAATGATGAACATGATCCTGCCTGAAAAAAAAGACGATATATTTTTGCCGTATTCCCCACCCCTAATTTTGCCTTTTCTGTCTTCCATTTAACTCTTTATGGATTCTTGTCCCACTCTTTTCATTCGCTCATATAGGGGTGAAGATGAAGTCATCTAAAACCCAAACTAGCCAGTTTGTAGATGGTGTTCCTGCCCTGCAGCCTTCAGTCTCTGAGCCCCATTTCCTGTTCAGCCCCAGTGATCCTGGTCAACAGCAGCAGCCTGGTTCTCCAGTGCGAGGTTACCTCATTCCCATGGCCATACCTTTAGGTAAGCCACCATTACCACCAACTAACAGGGATTGTACTGTCATGAAAAACCTGAAAAAGTTATTTCAGGGTCATTACATTAAACAAAAAGTTTTCGAAAAGTCACAAATTTGTCACAAATATCTGTGTAACGTTCGGGCAATCCTTCACGTGACATTATATTTTGTGTGTGTAAGATAAAGTCTGGTGCAGTTTTTGCTTATTTTTATATTTTAAACCACGTAGCTTGTCATTAAGTTTTAGTTTAGATATACTGTGGCAGATTTAAACGTGGAAATTCATTCTAAATATTTTACATGCATACATAGACGTTTCATGGTACGTTAGGTCATGAATATTTGCCTCAAAAGTCATGGAAAAGTCTGTATGAACCCTGAACCTTTGCTTGTTCACTTGGATTCAGCTAAAACAAATCTGTCTTACCAAACTTTACTCCAACCCAACTCGGTCTTGACGTCCAGTATGACAACTTGGATAACTGCATAGCTGTTTTTGTGGGTATCAGCAAACATAAATGCATAAAGGATCAATGACGCAGTTTATGCTGTTCTGTGTCCTTTAAACCTCTGATCATTCTGAAACAAAGATGCGACAGCCTCCACATGCTGCAGTCATAAAGCGTCCCTCCTCCGGCTGGCTCTGAGCACACGGCAGCATTAAAGAATGGACTTAATTAGACGACATTTCAGCGGTGTGAGTTTAGCTCTTAATTACGACTGCCTCTCCACTCGTTAAAAAGCCTTCCTATGCCGCTCTCGTTTAATCACTTCACTGTCAGGGACATTAATGCCTTTCTATTACGCTCTCATTTCCCCTCTTCCAATCACTGCAAGCTCCGTCTCAGGTCCGACCTTGTGCGGTTGGAGGTAATTCTGTTTATTAGCCCAAACAGCCATATGTATGAAAACACCGTCGTGCTTTACGAGGGGACTTTTTAGGGCAGTAATTGCAAATAGCCAATTGAAAACATTTTGAAAGCGTTCGTATTATGAGTTGATTAGTTTTTTTTTTTTATCCCCTACCCCCTTCCTTTTGAGGATTATGACCTCCTGGCGCCGAAACGTTCCATTAGTTTGGTAACAGCTGAATTGCCATCGTTATTTTCTGCAATGGACTGAAGAGGTAATTAAAGGTATTGCATGAAAGAAATGGCACTGACGAAGCACCTTTGCACCGCTAAAGCTGTTTACAGTATTTCAATGTTTCCCGAAATGTGGCCCAGGGTATTGAGAATGAAATGAACTAGTGGAAAATGGCCTGGTAATGTTTGAAACAGCATTTTGTGGGCTGTTGCCCGTATCCTGGACTGACCTCTGATCGGAGCTACGCTGAAGTGAACAAAGACTCTCTAATCACATCTGCAATGCAGTGGCCCTAATCGCCGCCATAGATACTTAACTCTCTTCATAGACATATTGAAGTTCTTTCACTACAAAATTAATTATTGAAATTTCTTTGTGAGCAAAAACTGCAGCAACAATGCGAAAGCTGCTAAAACAACGCTAAAATTAAACCATTAAACATTAGCTTTATGTTTTTTTGTTTTGTTTTGTTTTTTACAGTTACGTCCCAGGCCAGCATAGCTGCTCACTAGCAAGACTTACTTAGTTAACCTGTTTCACCAGAAAGATAATGCTAGTCGGTAAATATAATGCATGATGACCTACCTAGACCTATATCAAAAACCAGCATTAATTAGCATAATCCAGCCATGAAATCCATGCAGGTCAAATCTTAACAATAAGTGTTTATTTGTTTGTTTTATTATTCAATTAAAAAAAATTTTAAACTTTTTTCATCGGTCCCACCACAAAACATATTCATATAAATACATTGTTTTTATTTACATAATTAATTTTAATTATTTACATAGTTTACTTTTTTTGCATTTTCAAAGCATCTTTTTAGTAATATTACTATCTTCTTATTGAGACATTCTGTAAGGACACATGTTGAAGGGGACCTACTATGCAAAATTTGGAACATAAATGTGAGTCAGCAGTGTGTGTACACAACCACCCTATAATGGTAAAAATCCACCCACTCCTCTTTTTTAATTCCCATAAATCATAAGCAGTGTCTCAGAACAAGCTGTTTGCAGATTGTAACTTTTGTGACATCACATATGCTTAGGCCCCGCCCACGACTGCTGACGGACTCGGCCCTATTAGCATAGACCCCGCCCTGAGTGAGCTTTACACAGTCAGCCATGTTTATCTCCTCGCCAGAGCATTTAACAATAGATTTAATAATACATTTCTTACTTGAACGTGCTAAGTTATTCAATCAAGAGCAGTGAGTGATTTTCAGTTTTTCTTTTGTTGTTTGATTCATATTAACAGCATGTATAGCAGTAGGTGCTGTATATTACGCTGCTTTCACTTTAATACACAGATCTAATATACACATATGATTTCTTTACTTGCTGTTTACATTCGCAGACAGAACTGACTGTTTATGTGAACCTTGTGTGTATTTGACAGTTTAAGTGCAGTAAGACGTGAAAGAGAACTTAGTTTAATACCCACGAGACGCTTCGTCTGACAGCCAGCTTCTGTGCTTCGGATGTGTGCGCTCAAAAAAACATTTATCAGAAGTTTAGACTGATATGGCTTTAAAACGCATGTAGATAATAAACTTTCATGATGATGAAGAACTGCAATGTCACATGAGCGTGACCACGATAGATATGATAATCAAAACCAAATGTTTTAGTTTTTGGCAGCGTATCAGTGGAACGAGCTGTAAAGTGGGGTGGGGAGCAGCAGCTCATTTGCATTTAAAGATACATGCACGATTTTTTTTTTCAGCTGAAACTTTACAGACACATTCTGGGGACACCAGAGACGTATATTACATCTTGTAAAAAATGGCATAATATGTCTCCTTTAATGTCTATGTATGACAAACCAGATTAAAATGAAGGCTTTTATTCCAGAAGGACTATAAAGGTAAATAAAAAGTATTTTTAATATAGTTTTCTTCCAAGTAAAAAAAAAAAAACTTTATCTATTCCAGCAATCTAGATAATATCACCTTAACATATTTACATCAGCAAAAAAAAGAAAGACTGTTCAGAACATCATAGAATACCAAATATTTTTGTTTGCAAATACTGTTAAAGGGTTAGTTCACCCAAAAATGAAAATTCTGTCAGTAATTACTCACCCTCATGTTTTTCCAACCCCGTAAAGTCTAAAGTCTAAAATAGTCCCAGTATAAACACTTATTGTAGGTGTACCGTTGTGATTCAGGATAAGACAAAAACACAGTTTGGAAAATGGATTCATGATTATTATCTAAATTTTGGACAAAAAAAAGCTTTAAAGTGCTATGTTAGACACTTGTTATATTTCAGAGCGACACCATCTCATTCCCCAAATCACACCTATCAGACCTGTCTAACTTTCATCTAACGAATGTGAATCATCTCCTAATAACTTCTTTAAACCCCCACATCGACCAAAAGCATCTTTCACCAGTCGAGGCCATTCCCAAGGCGTCTTAATCATCCGCCAGTGTCATCCCCGTGGCTGTCCTATTTCCCTTCATACTGAATGTGTGAAAGAAACCCAAGCGGAAAGTTCCAGACTCCCATTAAAAACTTCCCAGACACTTCTGCAGTTGTGTGCGGTGTTTCTGTGAAGGAGAGGGTCCAGACTGGCCCAGCCTGGATTGGATTGACTCGCCAAGGCTCAGACTGGGTCTCTGGTGGGCTGTAGATTAGAGCTGGCCTTATTTCCCCTTCTTCCGTGACTCTCCCGGGATGACAGTGGGGATTGCAGAGTGCCCCATGGGAATGTTGAGAGAGCCTTTCATCTGCTCCAGATGATCGGTGCGGCTCATCCATAGACGGCCCCCGAGTCACACTTACACACGTACGACAGCAGGCAAGCTCTCCGCAAATCTGCTTAGCAAGTTCTGCACTGCAGAGAGTAGAAAGTGGCAGTCGAATCAAGACTGCAGCGATCAAGGGAAGTGTTCGTTCATACCGTTTATAGCGGCATTACTATTTTCAGTCAAACTCAATTTAATGCTTTAATGATACTTTTTATTTCTTTATATAATAACAGGATTGTGCAAGATTTGGAATCAAGTAATTGGCTCCTTTTCAATTCATGAAAGTAAATTTGAATTGATTTGGCCACACCCCACATTCATTTTAATTGGAATTGGAATGACAAAAAGTGAAATTGAATAAATTATCCATCCATCTTTCTGTCATTCTATCGATCTATCTATTATCCTGTCATTCTATCATTCTGTCATAATATATATATATATATATATATATATATATATATATATATTGTTCTATCTATTGTTCTGTCATTCTATATTTTTTTCTATCTATATATCTATCTATATCGTTCTATCTATCATTCTGTCATTCTATCGATCTATCTATTGTTCTGTAATTCTATCTTTTATTTTGTCTATCGTTCTATCTATCTATCATCTATCTATCTATCCATCTATCTATCTATTGTCATTCTATCGATCTATCTATCTATCTATCTATCTAAATATATATATCTGTTGATCTATCTTTCTGTCTGTCTATCCATCCATCCATCCATCCATCCATCCATCCATCCATCCATCTATCCATAGTTCTGCTGCTCTCTCTATGTTACACCTGTTAACCTTAAAAGGTAAATGCTTGCAAAAAGGCATGTTCAGTTCTTTAATTTGAATTGCAATCAAGTTTGCTACCTCATTTTCAAATTCATCCCTAGCCATTCTCAATTCAGTTCTAAATGGTGCACAACTCCATTTAATAAGCCATCTTTTCTGTTCTTCCCTACATGTATTATTGATAAAGAAAGAATCATTGTGAAGACTTAGTTCACACACAGTGATTGCTGCTTTTGCATGCCAGAGATGCTTTGAGCGGCCCATGCTCACCATGTCTTGCCGTCTCTGAGGTGAATTCTTATACTTTATTGATTGTAGATGAAATTGCTCTGGTGGTAGCCCCAGTGGTGAAGACGTGACTTCATTTGTTGCTTTGAAATTGCATGTGGTTGCAGAAGCAGGACGTGTGCGCACATATTTATGTGCATTTATTTTGTTTTAATCATCTCATCATCTCTCTCTCTCCATCTTCTTTCTCAAGTCTCCTGCTGCAGTGTCCTCAGGTCCAGTAAAGTCAGTGATTTACATACTCTTGAATGTATTCCCAAGCATTTTGCGGGCTGTGAGTTCTGTCCCTTCATTTAGGTCTTTGTTTCCTTGCATGCCTTGCGGCTTCCCTGGTTTGTGAATAGCCCGTAATAGCATCTCTTACTGTCCATCATTGAGCTAATCTATCCGATCTGGTTTCGCATTTCAGAGTTTTCACTCTCTTGAGGTTCTGGAGTACAAACGCCTCCTTTCAAGTCTTCCTTCGGCGGAGCCCACATGTTTGCTATCAGAAGTATTTGTGCATTCCAGATGAGTCAGTGCTTCTTGCTCCTGAGCCACTGTTTGGATGCCCTTCAGCCAAATTATGGAAATCGTAAAGCTTATGTTTCCCCTGCTTTGCATGGAAGGCTGGGAAAAACAGATTGCGGCGCTCGCAGCAGATTTATGCTAATGTCAGCCTCCTCGTTTGCCGTTAATGTGCAGAGAGCAGACTCGCGTCTCTATGTAATGGGGCATGTGCGTCCGTAACCTGCTTTCCTGCGAACAGGGATGACACAAACCTGCGCTAGCGCACTCTGGCTGAACCTGTTTGTCTCACGGTCCCATTGCAGAACAGATGCCAATCATGTTGCCAGATCGGCCTCCTGCTCAGCCAGATGTGTGTGAATGTGTTTTGGGCTGACACGGCACTTTAAAGTACCGTGGACGTCCTTTACAGTCGCTCTGCGGTGTGTTGAGAGATAAAGTAATGAGTAGGTGTGTGTGTGTGTGTGTGTGGGCTCCATCTGCAGGAGTGCCTCTGTCTTTAATATCCCTCTCGTGCGAGTATAGGGGTCGTGTTGTGCCCTTGCCTGTAAACAGCGTGTTGATGTTATCTGCGGCGCATCAGGGCGATGGATGTGCAGACTTTAGAGGTTTGGCAGAAGCGCATTTAGGCTGCCGAAGTGTATTGCTAGTTCACTCACGCATCCCGTGGAAAAGAGGGGGATGGAGACTTTGCGTTCAATGTCGCCTTTTGTTGTCCTGGTAATGTTTCACTCTGCAGACATTGTTCACGTATCTCTAATGCCTGAAAAAATTACTTTTCCCCCTTTTTTGAGTATATAGGTATGTAAATAAGCATTCATTTAGTAATATTTTATCCAAAGCAACTTGCGTGCACTAAACTGTAATGTACAAGAGCGCTTCAAGCAACGCAAAATCGATTTCACATGTCATTACTTTCTGAAATGCAATTCGCAATGCAAAGTGTTGTTATAGAACATATAACCTTTGGGTTACATTTAAGCACAACTCCTTGTATCTCTTTAGGTAAGCCTAGAGTGGACGGCCAGGCCCCAATGCCTTCAAGGGTCACCATTAGCAATAAACCAGCAACCGTAATAACATCCTTCCCTCCCATTACCATTTCTGAACCCAAGACTGCTCCTGCTATTCGGAAACCCAACACCATCTTACTGGAGGTCCAGTCAGAACCAAAGAAACGGACCCCACAGCTCAAAATACAGGTGACACCAGGTTCACACATACAAACAGCTGTATGATTATCTTCGCACTGTATTACACTATATTCGGGGGCATAAAATTGAGACTTTACAAGCTTTGCATCACACATCGGACAATATCACTTCTCGACTGCAGGTTGAAGTGGCTTGTATTACACATACTGTTTTCATTCAAATGCATTTGTGTTTTGTTTGCAGGTCCAGCCTGGTGTGAACATTGAGAGTTGTCTATGCAGCAGTCCAGCTTCTTCTACGCCATCAACTCCAGACGAAACCATCCTTCCTCCACCTTCGATTCACGTAAAACCTCCCAAATCACCAACAACACTAAGTAGACCCTTATTATTTGAAAATGAAATGGTTTGGTTGGCTTTATCAGCACTACTCCAAATTTCATTCCAATTTTGTACCAGAGAAATAGCTAATAGTTCTGCGGGCTTTCAAATTGATGATACACCCAGGACGTCCTCTAACATGTACATTTGCTCGTGTGTGTGTGTGTGTATTCATACACCAGCTGTCTTGGCTCCGTTCTGAGAATGGATGGATATTATGCCATTAAATGTTGGCTGTGCTCCAGCATGCTGTAGTGCTATAAGGGCCAGGTTTGCATTTCTCATCGCACTGCCATTGATTTTTGCCAAGCCGTGCATGCATGCGCCTTCATGCTCTCAGAACCTGCCCAAGCGGATGAAGATGGATGAGGTGTGTGCGTTTGCGTGTGTGTATTGAGCTGAATGTATAATGTTTCAGGGGGGACTTTGCCGCCAGCGTTTTCTGCTCTTACTCCTCCAATCCCGACCTCAGCCATTCACATCTGGTTGCTAGGCAACAGATGCAGCTCCGTTGCTCTTCTGTCGGAGCAACACGTCTAGGAGGACAAAGCCTCTCTGTGGTCTGCCTGCCGCTGTTAGCATCAGAGGAATCATTACAGCTCTATAGAGATAACCCTAGAAACACGTCTTGCACTAGAATCCGTCGAGTTAATTTGGGGATGCATTTCCTCTTTTGACTTCGAGTTCAGGTCGAGTTCACAATCAGTCACATTCTCACTAAATTTAAGGAAGGAAGACTATTCAGAATATTGTGGAGATTTAAAGTGTCCTGCGTACTCTAATGTATTTCAATCTTTGCTAAATATTTGATTTATTTTTCAAATAGAATAAATAAATTTTTTTAAATATCTGTAATTAAAATACAATTTTATATAAGTAAATAAATAATATAGCCTACATTTTAAAATACATTTTACATTTTAAAATAAATAATATTTATCTGTAGACTATTTAGAGTATTGTAACGATTTAAAGTGTTCCGAGTACTATAGTTCACTCTTTTCTAAAAAAAGAAAAAGAAAAATATTATTTAAAAAAAAAAAATATTGAGGTAGAATAGTGCAGCTAGGTGTTCGTGTGTGTCGCCTTTACTGCACAACACACACACATATATTAATATATAATTATATTACATTAATGGCAGCCATAAACATCCTGCAGATAACCTAATGAACTATATAACCTGTTTTAAGAATGGTTTATTATTTTATGCAAATTATTATTATTATTATTGATAGTTTTTATTAGGTCAATTAGTTGATATTTGATCATGTTGATGTTGCATGTTTTTGTACAATAGACATGTCTTGTGTGCTGTGTGCGTGCGCGTGCGTGCGTGCGTGTGTGTGTGTGTGTGTGTGTGCGTGTGTGTGCGCGTGTGCGTGTGTAAACGGGTGCGTCTTCCCCTCAGATCGTGTGTCTGATGCAGCTCGGCAGAGGTGTTCTGGTCTGTCAGCTCAGCAAGGCTGCGTTCAGCACTCTGTCTGTGCCCAGTTAGTGCCCTTGACTCATCAGACTGGCAGACCCCAGTCTCCACCCACACACACACACACCCACCCACCCACAAAGACACGGGCAAGGACATACACTCACACACACTCTCACAAAACATGCTTTGAATCGTACACTTCACTCCCACCAGGCCTGAGGCCTGTCAAACAGAGGGAATGAAATATGACTAAGTCTCACAGTGCTTGTGCTTAAAACACATGATATCTCCATCCTCTGAGACTTGACATTTGGAGTGCATTGCAGTCACCACTGGTTCATACTTTTACAAAGCCCACTTTTGTTCTTTAGAAAATATTGTACTAGATTGATTTTTGTAGATCTTGAACAAAAAGGGATAGTTCACCTAAAAGTAAAAAGTTATGTTACAGTTTACTGTAAAACTTTCTTTCTTACGTGCGACACACAATGTGAACAAGGATGGGGACTTTCAAGGATTCAAAAAGCATATCATTATCATAAAAGTGGATTCAAGCACAATATTTCAAGTCCTCTGAAATCATCTCATAGGTTTTTTGTGTTAAACAGGCCAAAAATGTATTCTTTCTATACAATGAGAGAACTATCAACCATTGCAACCGGATCATGGAGTCATCATCAGTCCGAATCCACCCGATTCACAAATGAATCAAACCATTTTTGTGAACTGAATCCTCTCGTTCTGAATCCTTCCTTTTATGTTCCACTGAAGAAAGAAAGTCTCACGGGTTTGGAACAACACGAGAGCGAGAAATTATGACAGAAAACTATTATGCAAAGGAACTATTCCTCTAATTTGCAGTTCAGCTGCAAAATTACCAGTTGCTCTTTTCATTTCCTGCTATTTTCAGTGCAAGTGTGTGTGAGCAGAATAGTAAGTAATATTGTTTTTCTGTAGCTCACTGCAGCACGCTTGCTGCAGTCTCGTCTGTTTCCGCAGCTCCGATGGAAACACACACACACACACACACACATACACACACACACTCACGCACTCACAATATAAGTAAGGGGTAACTTCACAAAAAAAAAGTTTATCTCAAAATAAACTAGGATAGAGTTATCAGGAATGATCTTGTGGTTTATTTTGTGACTGACTGTACATTTATCCTGCCTGTTACGCAGCTGCTTACTAAATAAATAAATGTAAATGAAATATTGATTTTATGTGAAATGATTTTATGTGAGCAGAATAGAGATAGGAGAGGACATAAAACTAGCACAGCAACACAGGAATATTTTTTAGATGTTTTTAAAAGAAGTCTCTTATGCTCACTAAAGCTGAGTGATATTGTGAGATATTACTTTTTATTCTGACCCCATACTTTTCAACAATAGTGTTAGACTGCAATTATAAGTATAGCGAACAATATTGTATAAATATTTGCCTGCAGAATGCTGTGACTGACTAATAAAAAGCATGTATTCCAGAGAGCTGTATAATAATTGGATGTAACATCTATTTCTGCATGTGCCATCCAGGATGAAACACCTACAACTATTGTATAAATGATAAAAAATTGTGACAAAAGAGCTGTAAAATCTATTTTAGTGCTTTAGGAGGAGCAATGCGTATAATAACACTATCTGTCTCACGTACTCAGCACACCCGTACCTCTCATTCACATGAGCAGACCAACTCTCTCCGTTACCATGGAGACGAGGCTTAGCTGCATGAGGCAGAGACCTGGAAAACTGATGCGTGTTTCTCACACACACACACACACACACACGTACACTAGTCTCTTAAACAGTTACAGTTTATGTCCTTGCACAGAATGATTCATTGAATCTTTGTAGGTATACGATGTAAAGACACTCTTGAATCTGTCTTGTAAGATTGGCTGATGAGACAGCGTTTTATTTTATTGTCTGTGTGTGTGTGATCAACAACATCACGTTTGCGACTACTTCCATTTGAGGAGCTGTGTCAGGATATGGTGGGATTTTTTTGACAATCATTTTCTCACCCTCACGTTCTTCCAAGCCTGTATGACTTTCTTTCTTCAGTGGATCACAAAAAAGAGATGTTTTGAAGAATGTTCACACTCCTCTTTTCCATACAAATGAACACGTACAATGATCATGGGCTGTCAAGCTCCAAAAAGGACATCATAACAGCACCATAATAGTAATCCATACGACTTGTGCACTATATTTTAAGTCTTACAATAGCTTTATGTAATGCACAGATTGTCATTGTTCAAAACGTCTCATGGAATGACATGAGGGTGAGTAAATGATGACAGAATTTTCGTTTTTTTATGGAACTGTTTCTTTTAAGTGAAACGGAAGTAGCGATAAATATTTTCTTCTGTTTTGTGTCTTTCATCTGAGTGAAACACATGTTGACGTTGCACTAAAAAATGGAGGCAGACCAACGCGAACTTGCAGCTTTAACCATACTTCACCAGAGAGAAGTCTTTTGTTTCATTAGCTGAACATTGTGAGGTCTTTTTTTAGTTAAACATATGCATGGATGAATCTATAACATGCTTTCAAAAAAAATAGATTGGGTGAATTTTAAATCCACGCTACCCTATGCTCAAGTATCATCTTATATTTCAGCCTGTCATCATTATACCTTATTAACTCACACACTTAAAACTTTCTAATCTCTTCAGTTGTTGATGAATTTTGTAATTTCCAGACACGGTATTGCTTCCTGACCTCTGTCTCCGTATCATTGCCTCCCAGGCCGTCGAGGAGTCGCATGCTGGAGAAGATCAGGAGGAAAATATCTTTCCCGGAACCAATTTCTTGGCCGTAGCCGACATCAGCCAGGTACATTCAATTAAAAGCACATTTCAACCCACACACTCACTCCAGCTCGTAACGTAAAGGTCATTTCACAGCCTGGTGTCCACCCTGAGGGTAACAGCCCCTATCCACTGTTTCCTACTTCCTACTCCCATTTGCATTTTGACCCAACTACAAATGCCCATTCTCCACGTCTCCTCCTACTTGGATATATTGGCCATCAATGGCTCAGTGCTCCAATAATGAGATTTTCAGAGCCAAAGGGTGAAGGAGAACATCGTTTTCTTTAATTAACGAAGACCAGAGAATGGATGAAAGTTTAAAATATCATTCATGGGCTTGAGAAAAAATCTAATTACAATGTGCGCTGCTAAATTGGCCTTTTCAGTGAATTGATATTGAAGGGGTGTGGTGCGTATTGCCGGTATTTCTCTCTTTTTTGCTGTTCAGGAATTCAGGCTTGCTCAAGCATGCACACATAGACATAAGCCCCTTATATTTACTGCTAACAAGCAGTGCAGGACGCCCGGCGTATGAGGCATCAGGCCGATTCTCTCGCTCGGTCTTACAAGGGCAAGGCGTCAGTTAGCACCAAAATAGCATAGCAGTCATTAGACGGGAGTTGGAAGCAGGCAAATCTGTGTTTTTCTCACAGGCTTTTGTGGAAGGTGCTGGGAAAAAGAGTGTTTATAATGAGAATAAAGAAACATGGAGGGGGTTGTGTTTCAAATCACATGAGCTGTTCCACAGTGACCCCTTTTGGTCTGAGAGGGAACATCTTCCACAGATGAAGCTCAGTTGGAACTGATCTCTGGTTAACAGGTTTTGCGGTGGTAGGAAATTGTTTTGTGTCGATTTGCTGAAGGTGATAATTGTTTGCAGATGTTAGAATAACGATTTGTATGGTTGCATTTTGTAAGGTTTGTTCCAGAGATGCTTTGAAAATATTGTATTTTGTTACAGTCGTGGTTGTCAAACTCAATGTTAGCATGTAATGTGCATTTTTGCTTTATCTTCATTCACTACTTAAGTCCTCTGCAAACTGGAGGCTCTGTGTCAGTGGTTTTCAGTTTTTTTTACTCTGAGGCTCCAAATTGTCTGACAATATTCAAAGGCTCCACCATATAGACAAGTATTCTTGGTGCTTCTGCCTTATTTTTTATTTACCCAAACTAGCAGTGGCAATATATTAAAATAATAATGACATTTTAAAGGGGTGGTATAATGCCCTTTTCACAAGATGTAAAATAAGTCTCTGATGTCCCTAGAGTGTGTATGTGAAGTTTTAGCTCAAAATGGCCCACAGATATTTTTATATAGCATGTTAAAGTTGTCACTTTTTAAGGGCGAGCAAAAATACACAGTTTTTGTGTCTGTCCCTTTAGATGCAAATAAGCTGCTGCTCCCAGCATGGGGGGGCGGAGCTACAACAGCTTGTGTCCTGAATATTTAAAAAAAACTATTTTGTTTATGTTTAAATCTGTGTAGCTGATGTGGAGTTAACTATCTTCTAGTCATTGATTAGCATATTCTGTCATGTAAATTTTAGGGTTGGTGATATCACTAACCTGGGAGGAATGTCTTGTAGTCCCTTCCAGCCGTTTGTTGTAGTCCTTAAAAAGCAATTTATTTAAAAGGAAATATCTTCCTTTGCTTTGAACTTTGTCGTAACTTACCGTCGTAACTTTGCAGATGTTTATGCTCAAACAGCAACATTACACACTAACTTAAGTGAAATCATAATCAACCACCCCTTTAATACTTACGTTTCAATAACTGCTTTTATAAAGCAATGAATTCAAATTATTTTCCAGTCATTCATTTGTGATTACGAGATTTTTCTTTTAAATAGTTTTTACTCACAATTAGCAATTTCTCAGCAATTTCTAACTAAAATAATAATAATTTAAGAACAGAACCAGACCAAATTTATACTTTTTAGGATTTTATTAATTTGTTTTCCAGGCCTAGAAATCACACTTGTAAATTTCCCCTTATAAATCTGTGTTTTCCAAGACCATGGGAACTCTGGTCCTTATATAAAAAAATGGCAGTTGTTTAGAGAATTAATTAAAATAAGAAAAATTATGTCATTTTACATTTAGATTTTTGTCTGTTTTAGCTTATTTTAAAGTCATCTTGTGCCCCTTGAGAACCCCTACTTTATGTGAGTGTACAGGTATAAGGCAAGCATTAGTACTAGTATACTCATACTTAAAGTTAGTGATTTGAACAACCCCCTAGCACTAAGTATTGAATCTCATCTTGTACCATTTGTGCCAATCATGCGGTAGTACTTTTCTAAGTGATTTATATCTGGGAGACGATAAAACTGGTGAAAAAAAATCCCACAGACTTGCATTGAAGGAGAGACCCAAGTCATATCTAGAGACCAAACAACTTGCAACCTGCCAGAAAACCCTAGCAACCTATCAGAGAGATTTTCATGACAAGTCCTACTGACTCTTTTTATTTTGACTCTCTAATTGTTTGAATGGCAATTAAGATTGCAGTTACGAGTCCAGGAATATAAACATTTTCCAAAGATTGAGAGCAATAAAAATTCAAGCACGTTGTGCAGCAGTTGCGTGTGTTTAAGTGTTTTTTCGAGGTCTGGCATGTATTCGGTCCACTTGTAGTTTTCCCAACAACCAAATAAAGGCCACAGCTACTTAAGTCCAGACCCCGGTGAACAACCTCTCTCTCTCTTGGACTGCAGGCATGAATCACTGCCAGCTCCTAAAATGTCATTCCTCCAAGTCTCCAGTGCCTCAGCTTTGGCTCGGCCAGTTCTGATGGAGCCATAAACTTCAAACGGGCCCAGCGCCCGACTGGCAGAATGCATTTCTCTCTCTTTTTCCTCTGGCGGCCGGCCACTGGAAATGAGCTAATCGCTCCTTACACAGACCTCCCTGAGTCCGAGCCAAAGGAATCTGAACATTATCCAAACCAATGACCGAAATGTTGAAAGCTGGCTCGCGGATCCAGCGATGGAATTATACAAGACAAACGTCCCCCTTTCACTCCAGCCTCCCCTTCTGTTAAGACTGTAATGACCACTGTGAAATTGTGCTCATGCTAACATGTGTTTGCCATTACCGCACGGTTCACGGTGTGCGCTTTTATTTGCTGTCATTTGTGTTGAAAGGTAAATGTCAGATCCAGTGAGCCGTCAGGGATATTTTTGCACTAATGGATTGTCAAGTCTCTTCAGAAAGCCTTATGTTGGCAGATGTTTATCATAAAACTGCTAAGACTTAATTTTCCTGAATGCTGTGTTAAATTCAGGAAACACACTGTGGACTTCCAGACTCTCCTATAGAGCTCAACGGGCTTCCGTCTCCTCCAGCTGCTCTGTATCACGGCCCAGCGTTTCCTCCACAGCCTTCCCAGTCAACCCCTCTCACCGAGCCCATCCTGAGCACCATCCAGCAGAGAGAGACCCTGGAGAACAGGCTGGTGGATTGGTGAGGCTCTACTATCTGTTCACATTTATGCACTAAGCAGTAAACAACGCACTCTAGCATAGGTCATATTAGCATAGGTCACAAATCCACAACACAAATCGGCACAATGCCAAATGATTTTATCTCATTATAAGCGGAAACAACTTAAAATACTATGTAATTTATGGTCATATTGATACGAGTAAGACATCATTCGAAACTGTAAAGGTTTCTATTTTTATTTGTGTAACTAAACTAATTAATAACTCTGAGTTTTGCCTCAATAAACTCCTAGTTACTGCTTATTAATATTTGGTAAGGTAGTTGTTAAGTTTAGGTATTGGGTAGGATTCAGGGATGTAGAATATTGTCATGCAGAATAAGGCATTAATATGTGCTTTATAACTACTAATAAACAGCCAATTTCCTAGTAACATACATGCTAATAAGCAACTAGTTAAAGGAACACGGCAACTTTTTGGGACTTTAGCTTATTCACCGTATCCCCCACGGTTAGATAAGTCCATACATACCCTTTTCATCTGCGTGCGTGCCGTAACTCTTTCTGACGCACCCACCGCTAGCCTAGCTTAGCACATAGACTGGAGGTAAATGGCTACAGCTAGCATACTGCTCCCAATAAGAGACGAAATAACGCCAACATTTTCCTATTTACATGTTGTGATTTTTATAGTCACAGCGTGTACAAATAACAAGGTCACATGAGACAGCCATCTTCTAACCGTATACATACTGGGAACTATATTCTCAGAAGGCGAAGCACTGCTACTTCTGCGGAGTGATTTGCTCGTCACTCGTTTGCTCGTTTGCATAGATCGTCTCTTCTTCTTCTGCTCTTTTTACACGTGCACCCCCTTCTGGATTGGAGTGTGGATCGCCTGTGACTGACTGTATTCGTCGTCTGACTGTGTGCACTGAACACTCACGTCTGTACCGTGACCGTTCGGGGCGAATACATGTACCGTTACACCCCTACATGACACTTTAGCACTGTTTTGTCATTTCTGTCATAGGGTGGAGCAACAGCTCATGGCCAGAATGATCACTGGAATGTTCCCTCAGCCCGTCCAGACTGATCCAGCCAGCCAATCAGAGCCGGAGAATAGTGTGACATCAGACATAGGTGACAATATGTAATTTTTTTATTGCACCTTTAAGATCTCACAATGATAATCTCTTAATTATCTGTTTCATTTTGTACACTTTGGTGGATAGGGGCTTCTTTGCCATCTATAAAATAAGTAATGTGTGTTAAACAAATTTGAAAGCTCCCAGTTTACAAGCTTTAGATGTTTGTCGGTCTGCGTTTCAACCGTCATACATCTTCACCAATGTGTCTGGTCAATGTTAAAAATCAACAACACAATCAATAACGCATGACAGAAACCAGCAAGAATGATCCAGCTGCACCAGGTTCCAGTCTACAAGCTCATAATTTTGATTCATAGCGTCTACGAATGCGAGCAGCGCATTTGTCAAGCGTGTCAGCGCGCAGCAAGATTGTATTTCCTCATTAAAGCACGATTGCTTGTGCTCAGCCCCTCTACTCCTCCTCCGCTCCATCCTTCCGTCTCCGTTGCGTCACTTCTGCTCAGTTGGCGCGGAGGTCCTGCCTCATTAATTCTCGCTTTCGTTTAATAGAAAGATCAATGATGTATCAAATTTGCAGAGGAGGCTCGCGGCAAACTGTTGTCAGCATATTCGCAGACTGACTGGACTCTTCCTCCTGTAGAGGAACTGTATTTGTGTTTGAACGCAGTCTTTCCCAAGACAAAAGGAAACGAGAGCCCTGCCAAGAATGTCAGTTCTGTATATTAGTTTTTTAATAGCACCGGTCCAAAATGCTTACGGGCGCAAGAATTCAGAATAGGCTGGGTGAGAGGTAAAGCGGGTCTCAAATTGGATATTAGAAATTACTTTGCTGGCAAACTCAAATTTGAAGTGCTTCAAACTTCAGAATATTGTGGAAATGCCAGTATTGTTCATGCGTTATTATTATTCGGATGCACATTAAGAGTTTTAGCTTTTTTAATTGATGTGAAATTGTAAATATTAGCAATGCTCTTGTTAAAAGTGATGATAGGTCAGACCTCTGGCCTAGTTGTTTCAAATCCAGGTTTTATTCCGGGGCTGTGTTTGTCCTGATCCCATTACCCAAAACACATTGCATTTTTTTTAAACCCCTCTATTGTCTTTGTCAGTAAAAACATGGCAAAAAGCTTAACCAGCATTTAGAGCTAGAAAATTTTCTGTTAGAATATCTATTAGTCCACCACTAGCCCAAGTAATAAATATACATTTTAATAACTAGTTCTTATAAATTATATAATAATTATATCATATTCATTAATATTGCTTTCACATTTTATGGTGAATTTTGAGTAAACATTGTCTAAAGTAAGCTTTTGTTCAATTTCAGCTGTTGACCAATCACGAAGCTCCACCCTTATTGGTTACTGTTGCTTAATCAGACGAGCATTCCTTAGGAATAAACTCCTGATTTGTGTGATTTTTAGTATAAAAAAAGTGGAATATATGCAGATTATTTTTAAGTGGGCTGGAATGAGTTGTAATTACTGAAAAGTATTTTATCTGATGTTTTTGTTTTTTTTATTGAAATTATTTGATAAATTATACAACATGATTTAAGATTATGAACATTATGATTTATCAGAATCTATGCAAATGTTGTACACGTCATGCAAAACAGTTATTTTAGTATTATTTTGACTATTATAGTATTTATTAATAATTTGAATTATCTTTTGATTTTTTTATTTCATTTTTTTTTTTTTACATTTACTTTTACATTTGTTTCTTCACAATAACAACACTGAAATGAAGAAGGCAACAGCTGCTAATGTTTTTAAATATGCTAAAACATTTTTTAGTTCACAACTTTTATGCATGTTGAACATCCATGTCCCATATCCACCTGGTAATCTTCCTATCTCTGTGTGTTTGTGTGGCAGTGGAGGCAGCAGGCGGTGGTGGTCTTCAGTTGTTTGTGGACACAGGCGTACCAGTGGACTCTGAGCTCATAAGACAATGTGTAAATGAAGTGCTGGCTGAAACCGTTGCTGTAATGCTGGGACAGAGAGAGACACAGAGAGCACCAACTGCCCCTGTCCAAACACAGGGTACTCAGGAGGTACTGGAGTCTAGAACACTCTCATTTGTATGGAAGCTTGTTTCCACCACAGAATAAATAGAGGATAAAAAAAAGAAGAGCAATTGCAACTTTTTATCTCACAATTTTGAGAATTTCTGACTTTATAACTTGCAATTGCGAGTTTATATCTGAAAATAGCAAGAAATAAAGTCAGAATTGCAAGTTATAAATTCACAATAGCAAGAAATAAAGTCAGAATTGTGAGATATAAACTCGGAATTGTGAGAAATAAAGTTAGAATTGTTAGATATAGACTCGCAAATGCGAGAAATAAAGTCAGAATCGTGAGATATAAACTTGCAATTGTGAGAAATAAAGTCAGAATCTGCCTCGTAAAACAAAATTGAGATATAAACTAGCGATTATGAGTCCGAAATTTTTTTTTCTTAGAATTGCGAGTTTATAATTTTGCGATTCAAACTTTATAACTCGCTATTGCAAGTTTATATCTCACAATTGTGAGAAATAAAGTCAGAATTTTGAGTTCAAATGTATCTGACTCAATTTCTCGCAATTGTCATAAAGTGTTATAAAGTGAGAATCGCAGATATAAACTTCCAATAACGAGTAAAAAAAAAGTCCAAATTGTGAAGTAAAAAGTCGGAATTACCTTATTTATTTTTTATTCCGAGGTGTAAACAAGCTTCCATATATTTGTCCATTATGATGATATAATACCTTAAATACTGGGTAATGATGTAATCAGATGTGATGATATTGTGCTAATTTTGCAGGATGTTACTACGGTACCAACACCGGTACCCACTCCTGAGCCCAGCTTGAAAGAGCCGCCATCTCCTGTCAGAACTCCTGATCTCTCCGAACATCTTTCTACAGCTCTGTCTCCCAAGATAAACCATCAGGAATCTGCCTCACCAGGTCTGACAATGATGTCTATGAACATAATGAATCACTCGCCTTATACATGCTGCCAAGACACATCGGTTATTTGTAAAGGTGTTAAGCACAGTTGTTCACACACATCAGTCAGCTCTACAACCATTCTGCCTTTGTTTCAGTACCAGATAGAATTCATGTGGGCACACCGAATACCACACCAATCCCGTCTCCCACCAGGGTGGACACACCCTCTCCTCCTCCAGCCAATCAGAGCCCAGAGTCAGCCACCCTGCAGCATCACCCATGGGGAGGAACAGAGCTCCCCCTGGAGGAGGAACAACTGCATAGCGAGAGGCAGGAACAACAGCCAGAATCTGTGTACGTCTAATTACCACATTTTCATTCTTTCATCTGTTGGTCTTACATTAAATAGTAAAGCAAAGCAAATAAATGCACACTAATATAAAGCAAGGGACAGAATTAAAAATTAGTATGTTTCATGCATGGAGTCTTGTTTGATTTGTCAATAGTTAAACAGTTTACCTTTTTAATTTTGCACGAGAACTTGGGGTAGCAAATTTTGACCTGGCAATGAATTTTGTATATAGACCCACAGTGCCACCTGCTGTTCAAAACAGTAAATATATGACTGATTCCAGAAACATGGGACAAAACATCTCCAATTTGAAAAGAATGATCAGTATAAAACCCAAATATATCATTTAATTTTATTTTATCTTTATTTTATATAATTATTTTATAACATCATCTCTCACTACCTCCTTTCTTCAGTGCTTCATGTACCGGTACAATAAAATATATATTGAACTTAAGAAAAATGCATGCATGTATGTATTTATATTCATATATATTTTATATTTGTATATTATTTTTTCACTTGCTAGGGGTTCAACAAGGTCACACACAGACTATTGTTTTTGTTTTTTTAATGTATTTATTTGCTTGCTTATTTATTTATTTTTTAACTGTACTCATATTTTATGTCTCACAACTGTGTTAACTGTCATCTAAATTATAAATTAATAGTTTAGAATGTTTAGATAATTGCTCTTCTTTTAAGTCGGTATTAGTAGCTATCAACACCTAAAAAAACAAAATAGTATCTGCATTTAGTTCATGTCTAATATGTCAACTTTGGTCAACACCATTTTCTCTGGGATCCTGGTGACAATTCAATAGGTGGAGCAGAACATCAGTTTGAAACCGTCCTGTCATCTCAATTAACTCATTTAGTGAAGTCAATGCTAGATTTGTTAATATTTTTGGTAATATGCGTTTTTGCGCATTTTGGTAACAACAAAATATATTCAATTATTACTTAAAAATGTGGTAACACTTTACAATAAGGTTCATTGGTTAACTGCCTTAGTTAACATGAACTAAGAATGAACAATATTCTACAGCATTTATTAATCTTAGTTAGTTCAATATTAATTTCTAATAACGTTTAATATTTAATTATCTTTAATAACATTTACAAATACATTATTAAAAGCAATGGTTGCATTTGTTAACATTAGTTAATGCACTGTGAACTAATATGAAAAAAAAATGAACAGCTGTATTTTTATTAACTAACATTAATATAGTAACAAATGTATTTCTCATTGTTAGTTAATGTTAGTTAATACATTAACTAATGTTAACTAATGAACCTTATTGTAAAGTGTTACCACATTTTTAAGTTATAATTGACAATATTTTTGTATCTTACATTATTGACCCATATTGAGTCATAGCAAAGCAGTGTGTTTCATGACTATCGTCTATCCTCTCTACCTTTGGAATTAAAATCTGCTGCTGCCACTGCACCTTAAAGACTTCTGTTTGTAAATCACAATTTCCTTTTTGTATTGTTTTTGTTACTAATGTTTATCTTCTATGTCAGTGTAGTAGATGGTATAGAAATATGTGTCGCTCACTAACACCCTTCATCTCTCTGACACGCAGTGTTATGTCAGTAGCCCAAGATGACGACGCAGAAGAACCAGTCATCCCTTCATCTTCTCCTCTCCCCTCCAAACCAGCGACTCCCCCACCTCCTCTTCCTCCTGTAAGCCAGGAACCTCCTCCTGACTCCTCGTCCTCGTCCTCCTCCTCAGAGGAGAGCAGCTCTAGTTCCAGTGCGACTGTCACTGAGACTGAGATGCCAGCCAGACACATCTCAGAGGGAGAGCTGCTGCTCACTCACGGCCAGATGGCAGCAGTCAAAGGTCCAACACACACTCACACAGCCAGACTGATCCAAAACCTCACAGTCTACATAAGCAGATGCCTTCTAAGAACAAAATTTACATTTATGAATGACTGATTTGAAACACTCACAAACCTACAAACGGAGCCTAAACGTATTATTTCATTATACACATATATGCACTACTGGTTAAAAGTTTGTAATAATTCGGTTCTTAAAACTGTAGTATTGGTAAATATTATTGCAACGTAAAATAACTGTTTTATATTTTAAAATGTAATTTATTCCTGTGATGGCTGAATTTTCAGCATCCAGTCTTCAGCGTCACATGATCCTTCAGAAATCATTATAATATGATGCTGCTCAGGATACATTTATTATTATTATCAATGTTGAAAACTTAATATTTTTGTGGAAAACTGAGATACATTCAGGATTCTTTGATGAATTGAAAGTTCAAAAGAAAAGCATTTATTTGAAATAGAAATCTGTTGTAACAGTATAAATATCTTTACAGTCACATTTGATACATTTAATGTGTCCTTGCTGAAAAAAAGCTTTAAATATATATATATATATATTTTTTTTTTCTTTAGTTACCTACTTACCATAAACTTTGGAATTGTAGTATAATATCACAGTTTCCACTAAAATGTCAAGCAGCATAACTCTTTTAAACATTGATAATAAGAAATCAGCATATTAATGATTTCTGAAGGATCATGTAACAATCAAGACTGGAGGAATGATGCTGAAAATTCAGCTTTGCATCACAGGAATACATTGGATTTTAAAATATATTCAAATAGAACACAGTTCTTTTAAATTGTAATTATATTTCATGATATTACTGTTTTTATTATATTTTTGATCAAATAAATGCAGCCTTGATGAACATACGAGACTTCTTTCTATTTATATATGTTCCATTATATTTAATTTACCCTGTAGTGTTCTGACGATCCCCAATTTATTTTTATTTTTTTCCTCCCCAGTTCTGGAACAGGAAGGAGTCCTTCTGCCTAATTTGATGACCAGCCTGAACAGCTCCCTGCATGGAGTCCAAGACATGGTGAATGTTTGAATGCAATGAGTCTTAGTAACACACCCAAACACTTGTGTCTTACCTCACCACTAATTAAACCGATTGAAATGAAATAATAAGACTGACATGGCTAAACATGAACTGATAATTTCAGCTTTGGGTTTGAGCTTTTAGCCAAAGGTTGGAGGTTCAGTCTCAATGAGAACTGGGGAGACAGCCAGTAACACAGTTTTTTGCTGATTTAACAATCATCTGTCATGATTAGCATTGTGGAAAACACTCAATCTGATCAGAATTTCCAAGTCATTTTGGATGAAAGTGTTTTGGAAATGTGGGGAGGGAAATAACTCATACAGTGATATAATTCATTACGTTATGCAATAAAACTAATACCACACAGATTTTCCAGATGTGCATAGATCAAATGAAATGCACCGATTTTATACAAGCCTTTTGTTTTTTTCTTTCAGGATTATGATCCACCCAGTGAGGGTCAGGTGATTAGAGCTACACGCCTCCTTGCTCATCATGATCCCGTCCTGTCTCTGTTGGCCAGGATGGAACGTGGCCCTGTTAACCAATCACAGCAGCCAGAGGTATCACATGACTAATCTGAAGCAGTCTGATTCAGTAATGATGTTTGGTTCTTTTGAACTGGTTCTTTTTAAGGGCCCAGTGAAGTGTCTTGAAACTTGCAATGTGTTGACGTAATTTCCACTGAAACAGGAAGACAGGGTGCGGGACACATCGAACAGCTCCTCCCCTTTTTTTAAATGGCCTATAGCGTTCCGTTTATATCACTGTTCTGCTAGAGCTGTTGACCTCGGTTTTTCTCCTCCTAATCTATATCGCTTTAAAACCTTCAGCATTCTGTGCAGAATTCCAATGGAATCATTCACTATCCACTATATAGCCATTCACCATGTAGAATATAGTAATTGTGTGAACAAGTGACCCATTTTAGCCAGATTCAGCATCTATTTATAGTGTAGGGGGCGGGAAGCTTTAGATTCTAGAGAGCATTTGATTGGACAGAAAATCGGATGAGAAGCTGAAGTGCAGAGTGATGTCATCAAAGTCACTGATCCATATTGGCGGAAGTGAGAGACTAAGTTTTGAATGCTTATATCATCTAAATACTAATAGTTGTCAATGGAGCTTATTTGGAGCTTATTAGCTTATAGATAACAGTAAGATTAACATTTTCATACTAACAAGCAAAAAAACTTCTAATTTGATTTCATGGGGACTTTAAAGATTTGGTCAAATAGATTTGGAGAACGTTTGTACTGTAAATTACTCTATTATATGGGCTGTACCTGTGAAGTTGGTGATGTGTAACATAAACAAGGGATTTTCAGACTATTTATACTGGGGGGGAAATCATAAAGCCATAATCCCATGATTTCTGACCAGTCTTTAGAACTTTAATTATTATTTTTCTCTGAACGTTTCTTCAAACCCTAGTTCAGAGCATTATTTTCTGTTTTACGGAAGCTTTTTTTTACTTCTTAACGTATTTCTAGTTTCGCTCTTATCCAGCAGATGGCGCTAGAGGATGTGTTCAAAAAGATGCTCACAGTAATGGATCTCTCTTTCTCAGAGATGGTGGGAGGAGGAGAGCAGTGGAGAGGTCAGCGAGGGTCAGAGACCTCTGCTGACGGCCACAGA
The DNA here is from genome assembly GCF_949152265.1 of Phoxinus phoxinus. Taxonomy (NCBI): domain Eukaryota; kingdom Metazoa; phylum Chordata; class Actinopteri; order Cypriniformes; family Leuciscidae; genus Phoxinus; species Phoxinus phoxinus. Next base: position 12,379,100 of record NC_136888.1, on the reverse strand, counting down.
GCAGAGTGTGATGACCGGACACTCGCTCATAGATCAGCAGAGATGCACACACTCCAGAACCACAGAGATCTCACCTCACTCGACGCTCACGTCACCTGGACAAGTCACGGGTAGAAAAACATCACTCAGACAACCAACACTATTCTTCTGCACATACACACTCTTAGATAAAACCTCACGCAGAATTTATTGACTTTTTTTTTTACGTCACATGCCTTAACAGTCAAGCCAGTGTGTCGTGTTAAAGGTCTCTATGTTTGACGCACGCATTACAAACATATAAACCTCATCTCACTTTTTTATATTGTTTTTCCTGTCGCCATTAATCGTTTTATTGTCCGTCATATTTCTCTGGCCGTTTGGGTGGCCACGTCTCTTTCTTGTTGGCCTTTGGCGGTGTTACTGGTCCTCCGTGGGGACGTCTCTAATGGGGCATGTCTCACACTACCCGTGTTATGTGGACGCGGGGAATTGAGCTGTTTTTGCTTCAGATTTTGTGTGTGAAAGAGCGAGCTGAGGCTGACACAGGGGAAGCCAGGTGGTCTGAATACCTCATCAGAACTCCGGCTCAGGGAACCGGGCGGAAATGAATCCCACTCCCACTGAGCATCCTCTTACACAGCCTGTGAACAGCGTCCAAACACAACCGCAAACACTCTCCCCGCTAATGTTTATTACATTATTCTCTGCTCCTGCTCAAGTAACAGATGAATTTAAAGTGGAGACTGATTAATACATATATATAGTTTTTAAAATATATATATATAAAGTTTGGGATCGCTAAGATTTTTAAATGTTTTTAAAAGAAGCATCTTATTCTCGCTGCATTTATTTGATTAAAAATACAGTAAAAACATTAATATTGTGAAATAGTATTACAATTTAAAATAACTGTTTTCTATTTGAATATATTTCAAAATCAAATTTATTCCTGTGACGCAAAGCTGAATTTTCCAGCATAATTCCTCCAGTCTTCAGTAATCCTTCAGAAATCATTCTAATATGCTGATTTGCAGTTAAAAAATATTATTATTATCAATGTTAAAAACAGTTGTGTACATTCCTTTTTCAGGATTCTTTGATAAATAGACAGTTCAAAAGAACAGCATTTGTTTGAAATAGAAAACTTTTGTAACATTATACATGTCTTTACTTTAGAATTGAATGCATCCTTGATGAATAAAAGTATTACATTCTTTAAAAAAAAAATCTTACTGACCCCAAACTTTTGAACGGTAGTGTTTAATATTACAAAATATTTATATTTCAGATAAATTGTTATATATATATATATATATATATATATATATATATATATATATTATAATCTTCAAACTTTTATTTTGAAAATATATTTTATTTATTCTTTTTGGTTTTGTCTAACTGTTTAACTGTTATATGTTTCCCATAGGTTGAGTTTAAATGAATATTGGCCTAGCTCTTATTAAATAATTATCATATTAATAATATATTATTAGGGAATTTTAAAATAATTTTCTAAATTTTCTGACCTCTCATCAAGAAGGGAATTTTAAAATAATTATCTATACCTGCATAATTCTATTATTATTAATATATTTAGATCGGCCGGAGATTACACATTAGTGTTTTTTTGTTTGTTTTTATATATTATTATTTATTTTATGCTATGTCTAACTGTTAAGCTTAAACTGCTATGTTTCTGACAGTTTACCTGAATATCCGTCTAGCTCTGTTTGGGCAAAAAACGTGAATTTTTTTAATGAATAAAAAGCCTGTGTTGGACTTTTTTGGAGTCAATATTAGTTTCGTATCATGTTTCAAAACTAAAACAGACTGTCCAAAACCTTGCGCTAAAAAGAAATCTATGTAAGTAAATTAAAGTTATTAAGCCCACAAGCAGAGATGCTTTGACTGGCTGGCGTTTAAAATGTTTGCTGTTAAATGTTTAGTGTACTTTGAGCATCTGCAGTCCAAAAAGTGTGTGGACAGTACATCTAAAGTTATGAGTCCCGGGCAACAGAACACCGGTGTAGATCCCAAACCTCTTCCTGTGTTGGCCTAAACCAATATTTACTTTAAGCCAAGATCGCTCCGCTCACAGTAAAAAGAGCCTCCGTGTTGCCTAGAGACTAGCGTTGCCAAAGAAAAAACACACACCCCAGCTGCACGAACAAGAGTTCATCCTTGACGGAGTGAGAATTTAATGCTATTTTGCTTTCCTCTTAACTGCGATAGAGTTCCCCTAACAAAGACAAATCAAAGCTGCTGGAAACATCACATTCAACATGCTGAGAACACTGTTGAATGTACAAGCATGTTACATGCTAACAAAATATATGTATACATGACAAAGACTCCTGTAAATATGCATGGTTTAATGATTGAGTTATGACCAGTGTGGTATTTTTATTGAGTTTGTTCTTGGGCGTTGAGCACAGATATGAAATCATACTGTACTTTGCATGCAGTCTGAGATATTGATATGTTGTATCCATGACAACCAGGTGCAGTGGTTGAGAACAGTGGGCTGCCAGTCAAGCTCAGGTCAGCGGAGGAACAGAAAGAAGCTGAGGTTTATCATGTGATGACTGTGTCCTCCCCTCAGCTACAGGACACACAACATCTGGCAAGTACAGCGACAGAGCCTGAATTATTTCTTTAAGAAGCAAGAGTGATGCATTTTCTGCTTGTGTTACAAAGAGGAAGCACAACTATAATAGCTTTCATTTATATATGTGTGAATGTGACTTCCGTGATTAGACAGCAGGAAATAATATTGGACACAGCTTGAATATAACCATTAGGATTTGATTAGATTGTAAAAAAGTGAGCTGTGATTTTTAAATTATTGTTTTTCTTTATCCGTGTGGTCTTGGTGACATCCGCAGAAAAATGGTTTAATAACTTTAGAAAGTTATTGCTTTTTATTCAAATATAACTACCGGTATTTCATAGGCATTTAAATGTGTAGTAAGGAGGGGTTCAATTTGGAATTAACGTTAATTTCATCATACAATGATTGATATTATGGTAACATTATGTTTTGGTTAATGTAATTTATCACTTGTCTAATGATTAAAAATATGGTGGAATTTCATATATTCATATATTTTACACTACCTTTTGGCATTTTTTAAAGAAGTCTCATACTGCATTTATTTGATCAAAAATACAGTAAAACTGTAATATTGTGAAATATTATTACAATTTAAAAGAACTGTTTTCAAGTTGATTTTTAAAAAATGTAATCTATGAAGATTGTGATCAAAGCTGAATGTTCAGCTTTTTGATGTAATGACCAAATCCTTCATTGTCCTCATTTGTCAAACTAAAAGTTTCGTGAAGTAGGAAAACTAACACTTGATGGAAAACAAAAACTTTCATTTTGAAATCAAAAAAGAAATTAAATTACCACTTTAGCCAGCAGAATAGTGACCAGCAATCACTATTATTACATTTAAAAGTCTTATGAAAAGCAAACTTTTCTTTAAATTGCGAATAAGAACTTAGTAAACTTGTGCTAAATATAAACTCATTTAGCGTTTTGATAAGATACTGAGTGGATTCTCACTACCGGTAACTTAAATGCCTCTGATTGGTTATTGTTATTATTAACAGACATTCGTGAGATTGGCTACAATACACACTCAATGCAAAATCACATTGTATATAGGCACATTGGCAGCGTCGTTGAACTCGCATGACAGGAATATAACAACCAGATCTCCTTCATTTACTTACTTTTCTGTTAACTATATGTGAAACGTAGTAATACAATGCAATACAAATATACTGTATTACTTGCATTTGTCTGTACTGTGCTCAAGTAAAAATAAAAGTGATGAAAAATAAAACATTACATACAAAAGCTTTCTATTTCATGTAAATGCTAAGTCATTTAATGTGTCCTTGCTGAATAAAAGTATTAATTTCTTTCTAGAAGAAAACATTTTACGTTTTGC